>NC_133769.1:126576245-126683704 GCF_003597395.2 Chelonoidis abingdonii
CTCCCCCGACCCCTAGCCACACCCTCAACCCCTGACAGGCCCCCAAGGACCCCACACCTATCCAACCTCCCGTTCTCCATCCCCTGACTGCCCCCCCGGAACCTCCACCCCATCCAACCGCCCCCTGCTCCCTGCCCCTTATCGAACCCTCCCTGATCCCTGTCCCCCGCCTGCCCCCCCGGGACCCTCCGCCCCTTATCCATCCCCTCAGCCCCAGCGCCTTTACTATGCTGCTCAGAGCAGCATGTCTGGCAGCCGAACTGCCTGACTGGAGTTAGACACGCTGCCGTTCTGCTTGGCAGGAGCATGCTGCTCCGCCGCCCAGAGCACTGCCAGCGTGGCTAGCCTCCCCAGCTGGGAGCTCAAGCACTGGGCAGGGTGGTCCTGTGGGCCAGATGTGACCTGCGGGCTGTAGTTTGCCCACGTCTGCTCTATAGCCTTCCACGTTTCCCCCAGCGTTCACAATAGTAATAATACTAATGGGAACTAATGTAGCATGTTCCATCCATAGATATCAAAGACCATATAAAGGTACACAGATATAATTATCCCGGTTTTTATAAATGGTGAAACTGAGGCATAGATAAGCGAAGCTCCCTGGCCAATACATTGAGTCACTAGTAAGGTTGGAACTAAGGTCTCCTGACTCTAAGTCCTGTAACCCATCTACTGGACCATGTTTCTTGGTCCACATTGCCAAAGTATTGTTATGGAACATATTCTGCAAAGGAGCTAAAAAAAGCAATAATTTATCTTTTAAGCTGGGGACCCTGAAAGCTTTTAAGGGAAAGATTCTAAATAAGGAAACAAAAAGTGTCCCTGTTTCTGGCCATAACTGTAAACTGAAAATAAGCACTTATGCAACCTAGCCCAAATATTTAGTTAAAGAAGGGGTTTATAACTAAGGATATCTTAAAATGTGTTTGAATTATTATATACACTACTTAAATAGTTAAACTGTCAGCCTAGACTTTTGTATATCTACCTCATTAGATTGGCTCAAGGGCCCTGCAGTAGGTGAATCTGCATTTTAAAATTTTGTATTTTTCCATGCTTTATGCATCCTGTAAAATACCTTGAGAACTTTATGAGGGATGTTGCATTAAAATGTGTTATTATAAATATGATTTAAATATCTGAAACATTACAGAGTGATTATTGTTCAATAAGGCAGCACACATAAAAGGGTTATCTGCATGCTGCGCTTAGGTTTCCACAATATAATGTAATGAATTGTTCAATATAGTTTGTATGCTATTTGTCTCTGTTTCTTCTCATACTCCAGAGATGCCTCATATGCAGTCCTCTAACAAGACTATCATAAATTGCCGAACAATAAACAGCCCTTGAGATTTTTAGATAGTATGTGGTTAGCATGTAATCCATCTTGCAGAACTTGATTTAGTGCCACAAAGGAACATCCTTGACAATGCTCAACATTGTTTTAAACTGCTGCTAAATCAATTACTGTACTTGGGAAATGGAATGCTTCTTCCTCTCTCTGTTCCATTCTGGTGGCCTGGCTTACTGTTCTGTTGGAGTGGAGATTTAGCGAGCCACTCTGCGGAGGCACCGGGGCTCCTTGGAAATCACTTCAAGATAACCCAGCATGAAAGAATGGATAAGCAAAGCCTCCCCAAATCTGTATTCATCTGCAAAACTGAAACAGTTTTTGTTTGCCGGGATAGTCTCAGTAGTGCCTAGTGAAGAAGGAATTAGACAAAAGAAAATCATTGTGTCTTTGAAATATATGCACAACAATAATAAATGATTAATAACTCTTAGAACTTAGGGAGGTTTTCATCTTCAAAGCACATTACATACATTCATTAATGAATCCTCATAGCATCTCTGTGAGTAGGTCAGCGCTATTATCCCCATTTTATAGATGAGGCACAGAGGTTATATGAGTTGCCTAAGGCCATGGAGGGAGTCAGTGGACCAAGGATGAAAGGTCTTTAGAATACAATGATGACACAAAAATTGCAAGGAACCCTGCTCATTTGTATTCCTTGAAGGCACTTCTGGGGACAACTCTGGGAAGGATTGTGTCTCAGTGAGGCACACTTCCTGTTGGAGCTCCAAGCAGTGCACATGATGCTTCAACTATTAGGATGCAGTAGAGTGCTCCCCTCTTCACATCTGGCCAGCTCTTGAGGTTGCCAGGGGGCAGCAGGGAAGAGGAAGGGAAGAATTCACCCCCTTGTGGTGGCTAGCACAGAGGACAGGCACTGTGATTCTGACTGGCCCTTGTGAATAGGGAACTGGTTGGAATACAAAGCTCTTTGCATCTTGGGTTCCACTTGTATCCGTGTGAGGACTAGTCACAGTCTAGCCTTTCAAGTTTATGGACATGAAGGAGTTTCCTTATGCAGTACTTTTCTGTACTATAGGAGACCTCAGTATTACTCAGACAGTAATTCTGAGGGGGTCCTGACAATTAAAACTATTCAGTGTTTCAGGTACTGCAACATCCTCAGAAATTTCATCTTCTATAGGTGGGTCTAATTCTTGCTTGAAAATAAGTATAAAAGGTCCATAGCCACTGGCAGCTCATACAGTACTGCGAAAGCCTCCTCCTCTATCATGAACATGCGCCTACACATTTTGTACTTACTCAGGCACTCAGTAGTGGCTGCCTTTAAAATAGATTCTATTGAGCCTTCATTGACCGCCTCTGGTAGCCCTGTCACCAGAAGACAGTTCTTAGGGTCAATATTCATACCCTTGCACTAATCCTCTAACAGGTGTACAACCATTATACAAACTGCAATTTTCCCAGGGAGGCTGGGGAGAGGCGCAGCAAGGAGCTAGCAGTGCAGTTGGTGGAGAGGCGCAACCAGCAGAGAAGCTGGTGGAGAGGGTCAGAGCAGGGCCCTGCAGAGATGCGGCAATCGGCCGTTGAGGCGACGAGCAAGTGCCTGAGCAGTGTAACATGTAAGATGCCTCCTTACCCCCTGCCCCGGCCTTCCACGCAGGGTGGGAGGTGAAATCTGTGGATGAACCTTTGAACTCTGGGACTGTACTGGCCAAGGACAGCAACTGTGAGTGGGATACAGAGAAGGGATGGGCAAGTTAAAGGGACTTTGGGGTTGCTGGATTAAGGCCCTGAGGGGAAAAGGACACTGCTCAACTTGTTTGGAGGTGGGTCTTTTGCTCATGGTTTGTGTTTATGAACCCTAGTTGCGGTGTTTACCCAAATTAATGCTGAGTTAATTCCCTCCTTCTATTGAAAGTTTTTGCTACACTCAGATTCTGTGTTTGTGAGAGGGGAAGTACTGCCTCTTAGAGGTGCCCAGGGGAGGTGTGTAATTGTCCCAGGTAACTGGGTGGGGGCTTGGGCCGGTTTTGTATTGTATTGTTGAAAAGGAACCCCAAGATACCGAACCCAGCGCTTGTTGCTGCTGGCTCCACCTGGCAGAAGGGTTGCAGAAGTATCAGATCATTTGGCTCAGCTTCACTCTACATCAATACTTGACATCACCAAAGTGGATCAAACCCAGCAGGGTTCAATTAGTAAGGATTACATGAACCAGACTCTGCTGGGTTAATTTGTAGGGACTGACACTTTATCAGTCATGCCGATTCATTTGGAAGTTTAGAATCCATAGAAATGAGTTCTGTAGAATTTGAGTCTCCAGCTAAGGTGAAGTCCTGGAACTCTGTCTTTCCCAAGACATTCCCCCATCCCCAAGTGCTCGCTCAGTTGTCACCTCCTCTTTAGGTTCTCGAGTTTTCCTTGAAGAGTCCTATTTCTGTCTTTAGAGATTGGCTGACTAGTCTCAGCCACCTACCCTACTGCCCTAGGATCAGATGCATTACCCACCTCTGAGTCTGTATCTCTCATAATAAGAATCTGATCAGATATTGATCCTTAATTTGTAATTGCTGCTGCTGTAGCTTTGAAGAACAACTGGCAGTCACTCTGGTTAGTGCTGGCATTAGTTCTCGCCTATGAGATCCAAATTCCAGAGAACCAAATGTTCTTGTGATTCAGGCTTTCTGCTGCCAATAAAGCTTAGGATACAAAGCTAATTGGCTTCTTGCAACTTTGCTTGGATATCTGTAAGAGAAACAGAAAGATTACTTTTATTTTTATACCCATATGCATAAATGGTATAGAATCTACAGGAAATAATGGGGGGAAATACATATAGTGGAAGCCATTAAAAAGCCAACATTTACCCATAATTATCGTGCAATGGTTTCTGAGACAGCACAATTGTTTAATATAAATTGAACAGAGATGTAGGAGTTCTTTGGCTCTGATATATTTTTGAAAGAAAGCTATGTGGACTTCTTTTCACTAAGTGCATGCAGGGATTGAGGATTTTTTGTGCCCATTGTACACCTAGACTAGGGCTGGGCACAAGCCACAATAGCTGGATTGATCTTAAAATTTGTTGTAAGCATGGTGAGTTATGAAAGTTCTCACTTGCTCAGCAGCTTAGGTGCATCCACAAAGAATGATCCCCATTGAAGTACAGGAAGAGGATGGAGTCCCTGACTATGGAATACCAGATTTGATTACCTTTACCTACGACATACAGCCTTCTGGAATTATGGAAGAGGAATTCTATTGAACAAAATGAAGGAGTCTCTTGGCACATCACAGGACTACCATATATTACCTGCTGTTAAAAAACATGGCAATTTTTTAACTCCTGGTGCTTTAAAAACATTTTTAAGAAGAAGTTCAATCATGGAAATATAGTAACAGTAACCTACCTGACCTGTTTCACCAAACCAAATCATTTCAGTGCCCGTTCTGCTGAAAAGATCCATGAGAGTTTTGCCTGAAAGATATTTACAAGGTCAGACCCTGTGTGATTCGCAAAAGGCCATAGAAGGAGTCTGTAGCAGAGCTGGGATCAGAAGTTCCTGGCTCATAGATCAGTGCTGAAACCACTAGTCTGCTCATACTGTTGAACATCTCTCTCTTCTTTTAAAAGCAAAAGAGAGAAATCGAAACATTTCTTTTAGATACATGTCTGACTGAGGAGTTAAAAGCATAATATTCTATCATCCTTGCGGGGTCTCTTCAGGCACACACACACACACACACACACACACACACACACTTTATCTTAGGTGTACCTGTTTCAGTTGGTTTCCTCTCTAGACAATTACCTCGCTTTAAGCCAGCACTGCAAAATGAAATCTGCCATTCGTGTTAGGATTTTTTTTTTGGTTAAATTCTTGCCTGAATTTTATCATTTTTCATTTTGTCTTTCTTCATGTCATGCAATTTTTCATTCTAGTCTTCTTTAGCTTTGTTTTCTTCCTGTCACTCACTGTTTGGCAGTCCAACTATAAGAGCAGCATGAAAAAGCTACATGCCAACCCAGGTTATATATATTACTGTCACTTTCTTACCACTGAAAAACGCAAGCAGTAACCAGAAAGCAAGCACCTCTGAGGTAGGTCAGTAACTTAGACTAGAGTTCTTTGAATTATGCCAAGTCACAGGGAATCTTGAATTGCAGATATGAGAAGCTATTTTATAAAAAAATATTCTGTTTATTGAAGATGAAAGCAATACAATAACAATGAGAATAAGTACGAACATGATGAAGAGCAAAGCAGCAGCAGCCCAAGTCTCAGGTGGAGTGTAATATACACAGATTCTTTTTATTTGTAAAAAGAGCAAAAATGTATTTGTAATGTTCATTCTCAACCCAAAAGGTTGTTTGGATCTTTGAATCATGCCCTTGTAACGTTTAGAGCTATACATAGTTATCACTGAGATGTTTTTGGAACAATCTTTTTTTCTTGTTGCTAAAGTCATAAGGGGAAATGATAAAATATGCACCCACTCCAACATAGAAATCTAGGCCTAGATTTTAAAAACATAGGTGCCTAAATTTAGAGTGCTAAGTCCCTCATAATAAGTCTGATTTACAAGATGGCTGTACTCAATGGGAGATGTTGGGTGCTCAGTACTTTGGAAAATTATATAGGTGCCTACATATTGATTTTTCGAGCCTTACTTTAGCCTCCTGTTTTTTGAAAATATTGATATAGGGGCCAATTAGGAGCCTAAATTTAAGCACCCACTTTTGAAAATCTTGGCTCTAGACTTTGTTGTGTGTCCAGTGGTCCACCAAATCTGCTGTTCTTCCTCCTGCAATGGCCTATACCTGATGCTTGAAACTCACCCCTCCTCCCCCAATAAAGTACCTGGACTGGATAAATGTACAATGTCATACAACTTTACAAAGAAAATGAGTGCGCTCTTCTTGAGTGGATATCCTTTGGATTCCTGTCAGTAACTGATAGTTGGTTAACTATCTCTGAAGACCGTTTTGTCTAACTCGGGAGCTGGCATTCATTTTTGAACCTTAGGCTTACAGAGCAGAACATCTAACTCAACAAATCTACACAAAATGGGGTGTGTTACGATTCTCTACTCTAGGGAATATTCAGATGGGGACTCCCTGAACTGAAACACTCATTCACTTCCCCTCCCTTCGTCCCGCTGTGAGACATCTAAGCCCTCTGTGGGCTACCTTACCCTATGATAAACCTAGACCATCAAAGGTGTGTTACCTAAAGAGTAATATGTCCTGATTTTTCATAAAAGAACTTCTTTCAGGACACCCAAAATGTTCCATTTAATCAAAACATTTTGGTTTTTCATAATTAGTAAATGTTCGCGTCTCTGCTGTAGCTATATGAAATATTTTGTACACTCTCACCGTGTAGTGAGCATATATTTTGTACCAAGCATATCTCCTCTGGTCCTTTGTAGGGCTTGGGAAAGGAAGGGGGTGTTTGCCTAGAAGTGGCTGTCTCTTGCTTTCCTCCTTTCTAAGATCACCAAAACTACAGGGAGGAATGAGGTGAGGAAAAGAGGCAGAGGTCAGCCTTCTTTCATTTTTTCTGTTGCTCCACTTGGAGCTTGTCTGACATAGAACAATCAGAATGCAGAGCTCCCAAGTATTTAACAACCCTAAAAAATGTTGCCAGAAAACTGTGGTGGATTTTGATTTTGAAAATAGTCACCTTAATGTCACCCCCATCCACTAAGACAAGTAGCCCTCCATCCACGGGGCAGCCCTGTGAAGCACCTTCTGACTTTGTCTGCTCTTCTCACCATAAGAGAATGCAGAGTCCCACACAGTAAGAGAAAAGCTGAATGGATTCTGGTGACCCAATCTCCCTGAGTAAAAGTTTAAGAGAAGTGTGTTTCTTACAGCCTCTTAGTTCTGCTGCTTCTCTAGACCCAATCTGAGCCTTATACATGTTCCCTAAAAGAGGAGAAGCAGGAAGGTACAGACTCTTAAGAGAAGCAAGGAAATATTAATGTAGGTCAGCTACAATTAAGAAGAGTCTTTCTTAATTATTATTCTTACCTTATTTAGATCCCTGGGGTCTGATTCTCAGCAGGGCTGAGCACCTGCAGCTTCCATTGACTTCAGTTGTATTTGGGAGTGCTCAGCACCTCTTTAGACCAAGCCCACGTAGACTAACTGACTTCAGTGGACTTGCACTAGTGTAACAGAGAGAAGAATTTCATCTCTCATAACTATATCTGTACATCTTGTGTCTGTCATAGCCTCTCGTAAGCTTCTATTCCCCAACCTACACAATCCTAGTTTTTCCACTTTTAACATATATTTTAGCACTCCCACCACTAGCTCTTTTTATCCTTCATGGTCCCTTTCAATCACCTAATTGCCATTTCTAGTGCACAGTGACCAAAAAATTAGTCATATTCTAAATGTAGTTCATTGCAAGTTCGTTAAAGAGTTCTTGAATAATGTTTATTAGGATTTCATTCTTTGTCCTGGTTTATGTATATATCCTCACTGTTTTTGCCTTTTGGACTGCAGCCATACCTTGTGCTGACGGCTTAATGCTACTGTTTGGAATTCTTGAATCAAGTCCTAAAGTTCTTATTCTGTTTTACATAGGCCCAGATCCTCAGGGTATTTAATGTCTGATTCCCATTGATTTCAGAGGGAGTTGGGTGCTCAAGTACCTTCAGGGATCTAGACATTAGCCCTTATACAGGGCAAAACTCTGATAGGTCCAGTTTTTGAGAAACTGTTGAGCGTCTGTAACACCGATGAGGCAAAATCCTGAGGCCTTTAAATCAGTCTCTGCCCACTCAAACTGAGTCAAGCCTGACTAAATACCTTAGGCTCACTGGCTCTGATGAAAGTTTTGCCTGAGTAAGAACTGGACAAAGACTTAAAGATGTGCTCCAGAGAAATTAAAAATAGAGAGGATCCTATCATTATTTATTTGGATTGCGGTAGCACCTAGGAGCCCCAGTCATGGACCCTGACCCCATTGTGTCAGACACAATACAAACCCAGAACAAACATATGGTGCGTTCCTGAAAGAGCTATAAGGTCATCTTGTCCATCTCCTGGGGCCCAGTGCTGGATTATTTTCTGTACTGTCTTTTAAAAAAGGTCCAGTCAAATAATAGGGCTTTCAAACGTTCCCATTGGAAAGCTGTACCACAGACTAATCACAGGGTATTTTCCCTGATATTCAAACTCCATTTTCTTTTTCTTAATTTTATCCCATTATTTCTTCTGTCATTTCCAGGTGTTTTCCCTGCTCTCTTTACTGTAAATGTATTTGTATTTATACATTATGTATTGTTTCTATATTTCAAACTCCTTTTTCATATCATATGACCTTCTATTTGCCTAAAGTAAATGAAATTCATAAGACATTTGACTTACTCCATTACCTCTAATCCCTTGCTTCAGGATAATTTGTTGTTCTTTTTAGTTGCAGCAGCTGGGGAGGTCACTCACAAATTTGCATGCTATGTCCATGGTACCTTCCTTTAAACTATGTGTAGAATGAAAAGTGTCAACCCAGTACTAATTCATGTAGTACTCTAGTCCTTGCCTTTCTTCGTTTTATTAACTCATAACTTCCAACCAGTGAAGTCAGCCTTCGGTCACCTAACCCAGTTTTGCATCCACTCAAGGGCAGTGCTTTCTGTCCTGTGCTTCTGACCTTATGCAGTATGCAGGACTCTGTCAAATGCCTTTTAATCTTCATAATCCAAACAGATTATGTCCATGATTTCACCCTGTCTGCTCACTGCATTATCTCCTTTAAAAAAAAAAAATGCCACCAGCTTTGTCAGACAAGATTCACCCTTTACGAGATGGATTTGTTTTTACAACTTCTCCCTTCTGATTTCATCTATTACCTGCTTCAGTGCTGCCCAACGTACCAGATGGGGCATACCCCATTATGCTGGTATGTCACTACTGAAGTGCCAACCTGGAAATGAAACTCCGGGATTAAAATAATACCACTTCTGAAATCTGCTGCAGCACACAAGCAGTTAATAATATTGCAGGGTAAAATCCTGGAAAGCAGAATGAACCCGTCGTCTTTGACAGTGACTTCAATTTGGGCAGGAACTCGCCCCTCCCTTTTCCCTTCGTTTTTCTCACCCATTCAGTCCATTCTGTGCACTGAATGAGGCAGGGGGTCTGTGAAAAAAAAGTATGTGATTAAAGACTATATCATAATGCATATGCACAAAGGGGCCACAATAAGGTTGCACAGGCAGCCTTAATTCTGGTATTTCCTAACTTTTGAGCACTTGACTTTACAGTATTAATGATGTTCTTTTAATGTAGAGTTGTGTGTGTGTAATCCAGATGTAATTATTAAAATCTTTAGCTTTCTGTTGGTCTCCTCTATAGACTTTCCATTGTGGCATATTATTTCTCATAAGAAATTACAAAGGAAACTTTGTCCGGCTCTCTCTTATGTCTGAGTCACCACGTTCCTTTCAATATGCCTGAGAGGAATTAAGCTTGGTTTTAGATGTAATAAAAACCTACAGGTACCATCGACTCCAACTGGAATGGTGGGTGCTCAGCATTTCTAAAAACTAGGCACCTGATGGCCAAAATTTACAAAGTTGGTTGCCTACTGTTTGACTTCAGTGGGCAAGTGAGGTGCTCTGGCCCTTTGAAAAAAAATCAGAACATTTATTTAGGTGTCTTAATTTATGTACTGAAGTTTCAACATTTTGGCCCTATTGTCTTCCCTGCTCTGAATGATTTATCATAATTTCTATTACCAATATTGACAGGCCTAATCCTGGCATCCTTTAAGCTTTGCTTCCATCTTTTTTTATCCTCTTATATTTGTGTTTTTATGGGGATCATATACACACACTTAGTTTTTCCTTGATGCTTTTAGTACTTCCAGCAGCCCCCACATCAGTCTTATTCTGTTTTTTTTGTGTGTGATTATCTCCGTAAAATAGCATAGTGCTTCATCCAGCACTACGGAAGTTTTGCAGCTCACTGCAATGGGGAGAAGATTTGACTCTTAATGAACTGAAACTTTTTTTAAGAGTCATACATCTGTCAAATGTGTCTTTACTATCCCTTTCACTATGCCAGTCAACCTTATTCAATAATTCTGTGCAAAAAACTAACACTGATACCACATTAGTGTTGAAGACTTGAGCACTGAAAAGTGAGAAATGCAGAGCTGATGTTGAAACATCTGAAATCTGTCATATTAATTACTGATATTATAAGAACCCCTCAGCCATGACAGGGGCCCCATTGTGCTAGGTAATGTACACTCGAAGTATGAAAAGGTCCTGTCCTGACAAATTAACGATATAAATAGACAAGACAGACAAAAGGCAGCACGAAGTGACTTGGCCAGGATCATACAGTGTGTCAGTGGCAGGAGCTGGAAGTAGAATTCAGCTGTCCTGTGTCACAGTCTGGTGCCCTGTTCACTAGACCTTGCTGCCTCTGTTATGTTTATGCCTTAAAATACGGTCTTTATTACCTTAATTCTCGCTTACGCTTTGGCTGCTTTTTGTCACTATAGCAATACAAAGCAGCCAGAAAGCCGTCTTAACTGCTGCACTTGTTATTCACGTTGTGTAAAAGAAATCCTGGGATGGTGCAAAGATGTGTTAACTCTACAACATTCCTCTTCCCAATCCAGGGGGGAGGGAGCATGACGTGGGGAAACTCAGCAAGAAAAACAAAATTGCAACAATTAAAGTAACATAAATAAAGAGACAATTTAACTTTCCTTTCCCTATTTCTTTATGACTTTATCTTTCTCTGAAACACTCGGACCTCAGACAGCAACAGCCTAAGCAGCAACTTGTTCAAAGCAAACCTGTGTTTAAAAACAATGTATTGCATTTGCATCCCATTTCGTGCGTGTGTGTGTGTGTGTACATATATTAATTATAATCTGATGCTTTACCTGGAATCTGATATTATACTTCACATCAGCTGCTGGAAACTAATAGTACCACCAGGTGACTTGAGGCACATTGGGTATGGCTCTTAATGAACTCGAAGCTTTAATTGAGCTAGCTTAAGTACCAGAGCAGCGAAGCCACAGCAGCAGGGGGCTCAGCGTGGGCTAACTGCAGAAGTAGTTACCTGGGGTTCCAGGCATGCTTTTTGAAGCCCATGGTGCCACAGCTTCCCTGCTCCAGTATCCACTGCTAGATTGGAGCTAACTTGGGTATGTATGCAATCGCACACCATGATTACAGAGCAGCCATACTTAAACACACATCTACAGCACTGGTTGCATTGTTCAGCCGGCCGTAGAAAGGCTGAGCTGCAGCAACACCAGAGTGGTATCAGGTCAATTGGTGATTTTTGTGCTGATCCTGCAGGCATCCATACACATGAACTCTGATTCAGCAAGTTACTTAACCATGTGCCATGTAAGAAGTCCCACTGACTTCAAGTTAGGCATGTGCTAAATATCTTGTGGTTTGGGCCATGAATAATTTTATTCATGGAAGTATTCCTATTGAACTTAACGGAATTCCATGTGGAAGAAAAGAAACTCACGTCACAAATGTTTGCAGGGTAGGGGCCTTAATTTGTGATCACATCACACCCCATTCACTTTATTATACTGAAGTAATAGGGCATAATATGCAGTGTTATTGTATAATAATTTACACTTGGGATGCATGAAGCAAAGTGCAATGCATTTATTTATTCTAGCTGGGTAGTTATTATACCCAACTGCATACTCCCAAGTGTCTCTCTTGCCCTCTTCCCCCACAATTGAAACACAAGCTGTTAAAAGAAGGAAAAAGAGTAGAAAGGATTGTAAAGTAAATGTCAGCATAGGCTATAATTTTGCTATTTTTAACCATACAAATTAATGTCTCCCTGCCTGCTGGAGACAAAAATTAGGGGAAAATAGTATTTTAAACATTGATTTTTCCACCAACTAATATTTTAATTAATGAGGTATTGGATTGTGGGGCTGTCAGTTTACTTTAACAAATAAACTAGAAACCAGAAAATTCAAATTGCCATTGTTTCAGGTATAGTGAAATTTAAAAAAGGTACTGGGCAGAAATATGGTATAGTAGATCAAAGGATTGTCATGCAGAAACATAAAGAGCCTTGAATTACACTAAATATGACTTAAAGCTCAGTATCTATATTTAACTGCACATAGGTGGTCCTGTGGAGGAATAGGTCTATTAATAGTAGACTAATAGAATAATTTTGCCCTCAGGCCATTCCCAATGAATATTTATTCTAGCTTTGGTTCCTCAGCATTTCCAATATTAAGTTCAAGCTAAATCTTCAGTGGTTTTAGAATTTTTACTGTAAGTTGGAACTTCCCATGCAAGGGCCCTATGCTGCAGTCCTTTCTCAGACAAAAGTGTCATTGAGGTCAATGGAAATTCTGCCTGGTTAAAGTATATGTAAACAGGGAATTGAGGCCACAGTGTAGCAGGAATCTTTTCCCTTCATTTTTAAACAACTTTTATAAAATGTATTGGTGGAACAGGTGAGCTCAGTGAATTGGTGATGGGAACCAAAGTTTGAGAAAGTTCAAAAATGGATCCAGATATGGTGCTGAAATTTGCAGATGGCTCTTAGCGTGAAATTCAATATCCCCAAAAGTTTGCAGTCTTAATGCCTACTTCTAGTAGTTGCAGTGAATATCAGGGCCTCTCAGAGGATTCAGGGGCCTAGGGCAAAGCAATTTCGGGGCCCCTTCCTTAAAAAAAAGTTGCAATACTATACTATATTCTCGTGGGGGCCCCTGCAGGGCCTGGACCCCACTTTCTCTGCCCCCTACCATATCTGATGGTTGTCTTGTGTACTATATTGGGGGCCTTGAGATGTTCAATAGGAGGGTACTGGTTAATGTTGGCTTAGGCACACATGGTCCCTCTATGAGAAATGTTTGAGGCCAAGGCCAATTTTCTGCCCTCATGCAAGTGTTGGCTACAACTTCTTAGAGACTACCTGTAAGCATAGCAAGTCCAGCTGTCCAGTGTGTTTAACATCTTCCCCCTGCAGGCAATACAAAGGTTTAATGTCACCTGAGACTAGTGCTTGTGCAGTGAGCTTCCCACCTCTCCTCAGAAAAGCTCTGCTTTGTAAAAGGGCATTATTAGCCCTAAAAGAAATAGAATTACTAAATTTTATTGACACCCTATACAGGGGCCTTAGGCAACTCTCTCCTAAAATGCCAACCAACCACTCTCAATTTTTCTTCAGAAACTGGCTCTGAATAAGGAAAGAGAAAGAGCTCATGTCCAGGTTCAGTTGCAACTGATGCACCTATTGTCAAGTAATAGGATAAACTTCACGTTCATCCCTATATCTGAGTGAATTTCATTCCACTCTTCCTCTGACGTTATATTTTTCAAAGAACGCCTAAATCTCATTAGTTCTTTTTCTTTATAAATCACAAGCGGTGGTGTCATCTTTTGTCTTTTCCATTGTCTGTGTGAAACACAGGAATTCTTGTAGATCTGGGAGTTCTGTGAATCAAGAAAATAATTAAAAGGGGTCACAGTGTTGACGTTTCATAGCATGACACAGAACTAACACCCACTTCTTGTTTTTTTAAGTACTAAAAAATTTATGCAGTCTAATTAATTTCTTTAATCTGGCAAGCAGAGATACCTCCTTTTGACTCTATCATTCTCTTGCAAATGCAACACCTTGAAGATCAGAAATGTTCACGGAGGGATTGTACTATGGTAACTAATTGAAATAAGTCAGGAGAGCCTAGAATCAGGCTGTTTCTCTGCTGCAAGCATTGTAGTTAAGCCTTTTGGACTGGCATAGGACCAATTCAGGTGAAAATTTCTCTGTGCACTCCTCACTCATAGTTAAAATGAAAATTAATTGTACAGTGGAATCAATTCCTAATGAATTTGGATAAACCGAAACTCCATTTATATAGCTCAGTAAATGAAAGTCCCCAATTAGCTAAATAAAAGGGAGGAAAGACTGGCCTGCATTGGGCCATGGAAAAGCCTGAGGGAAAATATGCATGAAGTTTATATATAATTATATAAAATTAGCATCAACTGTTGCAAACTCACAGGAAATTAAGTTTTAATTTAAAATCTCCATACTTCAGGAGGTTGATGAAAAGCCTGTTTTCCTGCTGAGGTGACTACAGGGACATCTTCAGACTTTACCCAGGAGGGTTAAAGACCTCTCTCTTCCCCAGAGGTTCCCCATCCCTCTACTCAGAGCGTTCTTCCTAAGTGTGTGTGTGTGTCTCTCTCTCTCCCCTCATGTTGTCTGTTCCTTCTTCTACTGAGCCCCACTTAGATTTCTGTCTTTCATTATAGCTTTTGTCTCCTCTTTTTTATCTCTCCTCTTCACAGACTTGATTTTGTCATGGGAGGGGTGAGCTCAGTGCTGACTTTGACTCTTCATTTGGTGCCCACTCTCCATGGCTCTTCCCCTCAAGACTGGCTTTTCAGAGCAGTAGCCAGTGGAAGACAGAGAGGAGTGAGTGTGATAAGCAGTAGGCCAGGTAAAGCAGAGAGGGAGTCTCAGCCTCTGCTTCTCAGTTAGGCGTTGTCCGAGAAAAGAGCAGAGAAGGTTACAGGTTATGCCGGTCTGGGGATTAGGAGAATCAGTTCATAAAAAATAACCCCTTCCCCAGCTGAAAGTTCACTTCTTTCTGTAACCAAACTCAAACTAATCCTTTGGAAGAATCTTAAATATTTGGATAAGCATTTATCACCTCCAGATGTTGGCTATGACTAGGAGAGGGATGGTTGATAATCTGGTCTCATAAAATTTCCCAGACTAATTTTTGCAGATTTAGGGAGATAAGCACTTCATCTAAACTCCTGGAATAAACACCTGAATATTCAGAACTCAGAAGTTCCACAATTAACATCCAAATGTTGAGTTTCCACCATCAATATTTTCAGTGTAAAAATGACGCCCAGAAGCGGCTGGCATGTCCAGCTCCTACACGCAGGGGCAGCCATGGGAACTCCATGCGCTGCCTCCCCGGCCTGAGCGCTAACTCCGCAGCTCCCACTGGCTGGGAACCATGCAGAGCCCTCTGGACCGTCTGTCTAGGAGCCAGACATGCTGGCTGCTCCAGGGAGCCACTTGAGGTAAGCGTGATACGGGCAGAGCCGGCACCCCTCACTCCCTCCTGCACCACAACCCCCTGCCCCAGTCTTGATTCCCCTCCTACACTCAAACTCCCTCCCAGAGCCCATACCCCACATCTCCTCCTGACCCCAACCCCCTGACCTGTGCCCTCTCCCTCACCCAAACTCTCCCCCGGAGCCCCCACCCCCTGCCCCAACCCTGAGCCTCCTCCTACACCCTAAACTCCTCATCCCTAGCCTCACCCTGGAGACTGAACCCCCAGCCGGAGCCTTCACCATCTCCCACACTCCAAACTCCTTGGCCCCAGCCTGGAGCCCCCTCCTACATCCCAAACCCCTCATCCCTGGCCCCATCCCAGAGCCTGCACCCTCAGCTGAAGCCCTCACTCCTGCCCACACTCCAACCCCCTGCCCCAAAAGGGTGAAAGTGAATGAGGGTAGGGGAGAGTGAGCGACGGAGGGAGGGGGGATGGAGTAAGCAGGGGCAGGGCCTCGGAGAAGGGGCAGGGCAGGGGTGGGGCCTCCGGTATGGGGCAGGGCAGGGGCATGCGATTAGAAAGTTGTCAACCCTGACACACTGCCCAAATAAATTACGGAGGCCTTATTCGGGGAAAGTATACTAAGGTTAGGAGGACAGAATCCACTCTATAACCTCTGTTCAACCATGAATCCAGCCCTGTTTTAGGCTGGGATGAGGATCTTCACCACTGCACACCTCCTACACAGGAACTCCTGGTCACTGGATCTACATAGTCAGAGACTCACTGCTCACATTGCTTCCAGCCCACCTCTAGTTCCTCCTCTGAACTGACCTGTGTAGAGCTAGCAAGGAGCCCAGCTCCACTGTACAGGGGCTGTGAAGTCTCCTAATTCATCCTCTCCATAGCAGCCTTACCCAGGAGAATTTACATGAAACTAAACTTTTCGTGCATTCAGCCTTCCACGGTGCTTACTATAATCGGAGAATTTCATTCATAATGAAGACGTTCTGTGATCAAAGTGACCAATATACCGGGGTATGACAGCATGTCATGTAACAGACCCAAATTCTCACTGTAAACTGCCAGAGGAAGGTATCTGGACGGACTTAAGAACTAAAATTTTTTATTTCACCTGCTAACCTAGTTCTCTGGAAGTTTCAAATCTACTGCAAAGTGAAAGGTCTGGGCTGAAATGGCATTTTCCTACAGCTAATCTGGGATGGCTGGCATATCTCATACCATTACTACTCTGTTTCTCTCAGTTGCAGAATAATGATTTAAAAGCTAGTGTTAGATATGAATGGAGCTGCATGTTGATGTGAAAAAAAGTTCTCACATCTCTTTATAAAAAAAGCATGAATAGGATTTCTTCAGGTGCACTGGAGATTAATTCCTGGTGACTCAGTTCCTCTCATCAACCTGACAAACTAAAGAACTACTTTTTTTAAGTGTGTTTTTATTTGATTTGTAAGTGTTTAACTACCTAAGGGTCTGCTGCTACAAACACTAATTTCCAGATGATGTAATATTTACCAGTGATTAGTCCCATGAAATGACAAAAAATTATAGTCCAGTTGAACCAAGTAGGACTACAGGGTAGCAAGCACTCTTGATAGAGAGCATTTGTAGGATCAGGTCTTCACATATGAAAAGACCATATTAGCATAATGCTGCACACTTGAGATGGTCCAAAGTAGAGAGTGAAGCTCCATCTTTGAATTTCAACTCCCCTCCCCCACCACTAAAGTTTGGAGGCATTTAATCAGAAGGGCCCATGGGGGCTGGAACTACAGCTCCCATACAGCAATGCACTGATAGGGAAATGCAGTTTAAAATTATGTTGAACTGATTCAAAACCAAAATATTTAGGGTCTGTTAAAGGAATTAAATATTTCTATTTGACTCAAACCAACCCAAAATGAAATATTTCATTTTAATTTTCTCATCTTCCCCCCCATCCCAATCAGCAAGTCAGCATTTTCCAGTGGAGAATTTCATTATGGCAGAAAGCGCATTTTTTGTTGAAAAGTCATTCTGATGGAAAATTCCCAAACAATTCTACTTAAAAGATAAAGAGATTTATCTTTGATGTATCTTCGGGGAAGTCAGTAGAATTAAACTAGAGATGAACATTTCCTATGCAGTATATTTGCTAGAACAGTGACCTTTTTTGGCTTTGGTTAAATTATCACTGGAAAATAACCTGTGCCCCTGTTGCACCTATGTAACTGAGAACAGTTTTGTTTAAAAACTAGAACAGCTAATTGTCAATAAAGAAGGAGGAAATCACTGATGGAAATGAATGAGTTGTTCAAATTTCAGTGAGATTGCTCTTGATGCAGAAAGGCTTAGTTGTGGCTAATAAGCCTTTGAAATGGAGATTGAGTTGCCTCTCATATTTTCATTTTGTGTGATTTTAGAAAAAACATATGCATGTGTCAGGGCATCTCATTGTTCTTCTGATGATTTATCATGTCTGTGTGGGATAGTTTTGTTTCCTGCTATGAAATGCAAATTTAGCTCGCAGTGCTCCTGCTGTCTGTATAAAGGTTAAAAAGATAGAGATATATATTTAATACTATTCTTGCCACTTTTAGAATTGGCTTTGAATTATGATTCTAGCAAAAAAAGATTTTTGCATGTTTATAACTGGTCTACATTTACTAATTTTACTTATTTTAATTGTCTTTTTTTAAGATTTTAATTTCTAATTTGTAATCATTTGTCCATAAATTAATGAAACTGATTGATGCCATGACAAAGTGTAGTTAATGTCAGGAAAATCCAAATTTAGTTTTACTGAAATGAACAGAAGGTTGAAGTATCCAAACATCTAGAAAAAACAGGACATTCCTGTACAAATTAGGAGTTTGAAGTACCCTTCACAACAAAAGAGGGTTTTAATCTTCGCATGAACATAATTGACTAAAAAGTTCAAGGTGGTTTTAGACTTTTTAGTCTCTCAAGCTGGGGACTCAAAATCTGAGACCGCTTTTGAAAATTTTGGCCACTCATTGTTTTTAGGATGGTTCTAATAATTTTAGGTTGAATTGGGAGGAAAACGGTGGTTACTCTTCCAAGCTCCTCCCATTACCCTTGCCAGTGCAAGTCACCGAAATGAGATGCCACTCACAGAAGACTGTACAGATGTTCAAAATATGATTGTATGCTCTCTGGGCTTCTCCAGCTTGGCTCTACTAAGCTTAAATATGCCTATGGGCTCTTCAGACTTGGGTCCTTCTTGATTGGAAGAAAAAAAAGTGGTATCTCCTACTAACTTGTGACACCAGAATGAGGCCTCACTCACAATAAGGTGTGCAGATCTGTTACTTTCCTTCACCTTTCCTCCATGATGAGTGAAATAATCAACAATTGTTGACATTTAAATAGTCACTAGGCATCTGAATTAACAGTCCCTAAGATGAAGGCGGTAGTTCACACCTCTCAAGAGCTATAGTTTTAAGTTCCCTGTAGATTCATGCATTGCTTACTCTTGCTTCACATTTATATTTTCTTCACAATCTTAACTAAAAGCTTGTTTCGGGCAGCTGAGATTCTGGAGAATGAAAGAGAAGCTTAAGAGAGGGTCAGTCCACATATCATACCACCTAATAGCATCCCAATCTGAGCTCTGATTTCACAGAGGGAGCACAGTTGCCCACTTTTACATAAACATCTGTTCTATTTCTACTCCTTTTTTAGCAGACCCCCTGCAGATTACTTGCTGGTTTATCCTTGATTGGTTCCTACCACTCTTGGTTGGGTCTCATGCCTTTCTTGCTCCCCTTTGACTGCTGAATGGAAAACTCCATTCCATTCTCTTCCTTATGGGATGATTAGTGTTAGCTGGCACAAATTACTCATCCTTCCTTTTAAGTCACATTAAACCTTTTATTAGCTTCCCACTTTATAACTTGGTATAAAATAATACTAAAAACAACGTAAACTATGAACCAAAATGCACTTATTACAATGATTAGAGGATGGATCACAAGGTTGGGAGCCCAGGGTTCCTGAGTTCAAAATCCTAAACCTTCCCCTAGCAGTGTTGCCTTGGATAGTCACTTTAACCAAAATATGAAAACTCAGGTGCCTCAAGTTCAGCCTAAATTATGGCTAAATCGATAATTAGACAACAATATGTGATTTGTACTTATTGGCTTCAACGGGTTGCTCTACAAAAGGATCTCACAAAACTGGGTAACTGGGCAATAAAATGGCAGATGATATTTAATGTTGATAAATGCAAAGTAATGCACATTGGAAAACATAATCCCAACCATACCTATACAATAATGGAGTCATTGTGGCTAGTTCTTTGAAAACATCCATTCAATGTGCAGCGGCAGTCAAAAAAGCGAACAGAATGTTGGGAATCATCAAGAAAGAGATAGATAAGACAGAAAATATTATATTGTCTCTATATAAATCCATGGTACACCCACACCTTGAATATTGGGTGCAGACGTGGTCGCTCTATCTCAAAATAGATATATTGGCATTCGAAAAGGTTCAGAAAATGTCAACAAAAATTATTAGGTGCATTTAACGGCTTCCGTATGAGGAGAGATTAATAAGACTGGATAGAGGTCTATAAAATCATGAGTGCTATAGAGAAAGTAAATAAAGAAGTATTATTTACTCCTTCTCATAATACAAGAACATGAGGCCACCAAATGAAATTAATAGGTAGCAGGTTTAAAACAAACACAAGAAAGTATTTTTTCACGCAAAGCACTGTCAACCTCTGGAATCCTTGCCAGAGGGTGTTGCGAAGGCCAATAGAATAACAGGGCTCAAAAGGGAGCTAGACTAGCAATATCAATGGCTATTAACCAGGATGGACAGTAATGGCATCCCTAGCCTCTGTTTGCCAGAAGATGGGATTGAGTGACAGGGCATGGATCATTTGATGATAACCTGTCTATTCATTCCCTTTGAGGCACCTGCCATTGGCCACTGTCAGAGGACAGGATACTGGGCTTGGTAGACCTTTGGTCTGACCCAGTATGGCCGTTCTGATATTCTCTACACAATAAAAGACTGAAGCAGCTGACCTCTTACTAGATGCACAATTCCCATTGAATCAGTGTGAATTGAGAGAGTAAATGAGCACAGGTTTTATATTTTCCCACTATTAGGGTACATAACTGAGACCATTATTGGCTTGTTCAGTCAGCTAAGTGTGGTAAAAGCAAACTGCAGAAACAAAACTTGATCCCATTTGAACAACAAAACTGTGAACCCTGTCCCTGAGAATAATTATTTAGTTATTAAAAACAAAACAAACAAACTTCAAGATCAGTAGAGCCAATTGTAGCAATTAAATTTACATACCAATAAAATTTTGCCTCCAAGGAGAACAGGCAGAAGAGAATGGCTCAAACTGAAGGGAGATTTGGATTTCTGATGTAAACAACCACCTTTGCTGCTTTCTCTCTTGGCATAATAAATTTTGTGAACAAGGTTGTCTATTCGTTAGCCTCAGACGTGGATGGCGCTATCTGGAAAGTATAAAATGAGCACGACTATTAATTCAGATCAAATATGTGACTCTGGTAGAAAATGTGAAGCATACGTAACCCAGCTAACTATACCCCTGATAAATGTGGTGAGAGCACTGTGTCACCCGTGCCTTTCCTTTCTTTATTTCCATTATCCATCAGGACAACCCAGGAGGGAATGCCTGGGAACTGTGTAGTTCTATGTAATAAGCCACAATGCTAATGAGGCATAACAAATTGAGGAAGTATCATGTATAATCCTGATCCCTCATTGACACTATTACCAGTATAGATTTCAATACACCATTTGTTATGTGCTTAACACAGATGAAGTGGGAGGGTGCAGCAGTTACTTCTTTCATCATGGCATTTTTCAAACAGTTGTCATACTCCATGACAGAATTCTATGGTAATACCCTACGTTTTTTGCTACTGCTGTTTCTCAGCAGGATTTGCTGCTTGTTCTTGTAGGAGGTCAGCCAGACTTTGTCTTTCTCACAGTTTCAGTTTCCTACTGGGATTAAGGGTCTAACATATTTCTGTAGCACGTCAGCTGAACCCAAGATAAACAAGCATACTGAACAACATGGCTCTGATACATTACTGCATTCTAGAAATCAGGGCATTGCAAAGTTTCTCCACTGCAAGATTTTACTGACATAAACCAGGGTGTTTGAATGACGATGATTTTAGTGAGGACATATCAGGATGCACTGAAAATTTTAGACTATATGATTTTTCAGGGCAGAGACCATAACTTCATATATGTTTGTACATAGCACACTGCAGTCCCACTCTGGATGCTATCATAACACAAATATTAAATGTAACCCCCCTTTCCTCCCTGGGTTACTCGAGAGCAGGCAACACTCACCTGTGTGCCTGGGTGCCTGATGTTGTTGACATTAAAGAAGATCCTGAGTATCCCAGTGGTGCTGTTGGATAGGTGGGAACCCTCTATTTACCCCTCTGCTGCAGTCCCTTTACTTCTAAAGGAATTTAAAATTGGTGGTGCCTCCACCTGGCTGGCCCCTGTGCACACTCAATGGTGAGTCTTGGGAACCTCCAGGAATAAAGCTATTCTAATCATAGGCGCCAACTTTCCCCGGCGCCGGTGGGTGCTCGTGCCCCGCACCCTGCTCCTGGACACGCCATAACTCCACCCCTGCCCCGCCACCATTCCAACCCCTTCCCCAAAGTCCCTGCCCCCACTCTGCCCCCTCCCTGCCCCAATCGGATCCCTTTCCCAAATCCCCACCTCTTCCCCGAGTGTGCTGCATTCCCCCTCCTCTCTCCTGCACGAAACAGCTGTTTCGCAGCGCAAGAGCTGGGAGCTAGGGGGAAAAAGCGGGCACACGGCATGCTCAGGGGAGGAGGTGGCCAGAGGCGGAGGTGAGCTGGGCGGGAGGGAGGGCAAGTGGGGAGCTGCCGGTGGGTGCTGAGGACCCAGCAATTTTTCTCTGTGGGTGCTCCAGCCCGGGAGCACCCACGGAGTCGGCGCCTATGATTCTAATAGTAAATAATAATATTATAATTTGTGGCATGGGTATAACTCAAAAATATCAATTACAAATAATGCACATCCAGTTTACTTAAATTAGAGTTAATGCACCTTTACTTAACTTTAAAAAATCAGGGTATAACAGTCTAAGATTAAATGTCACTACTAATTTAAATCCACAGGGGGCAGTTTGAATAAAATCAATTAACAAATATAATTTACAATAATAAATGAAACATGTAACTGGCATTTACACTGCCACCATTTACGCCACCCTGGAGCATATACTCCTCTGGATTTCAGAGTCCTAGATGCTTGCGTGTGTGCGCTTGAAGATCTGCAGCTGGAGACAGCACTCTGTTGGTTCTGTTTATCAGTCCAGCCAAGGCAAGAAGCTGCACAGTGACTGGAGCTGGCTCCACCACATGTCAGTAGCTCTGGGTCCTGGTTCGGTGGGAAGATCACTCTGCCTCTCTTCCAGCTCAGTCTCTCTGCTGTTCCCCTTCACTTGCAAGTACTTTCTCAAACAAGAGTAGGGGTTACTCACAGTCCCTTCACTGCAGGTCCAACCCAGTCAGGTCTAGGCACAGCAACAAGTTCTGAAGTCACCAACAGCCTCTGAGGCTACCTGCTCGATCAAAGCCCCAGCAGACTGTCAGCAGCAGCTCCTGGTATCAGTGGCAGATTTAGAGTTAGTGGGACCCTGTGCTTAGCTTCATTTTGGGTCATCCCCCGGGGGAAGGGGGGAGCATTCTCTCTTATCTCCCCTGCCCGGTTTTTCATTCTTTTTTCTGCATTCTCCTCCTGGGGCTCAGGGCTGGCGGTGCAGGATCTGAGAGGGAGTTAGGGTGTGTGAGGAGGCTTGGGGTGCAGGGTCTGAGTGGGAGATAAGGTGCGGGAGGGGACTCAAGGTTGGGGTGTAGGGTCTGGGAGGGAGTTAGGGTGTGGGACCGGGCTGAAGATGCAAGGTCTGGGTGGGAGTTAAGGTGCAGGAGGGGGCTCAGGGTTGAGGTGTAGGGTCTGGGAGGGAGTTAGGGTGTGGGAGCGGGCTGAAGATGCAAGGTCTGGGTGGGAGTTAAGGTGCAGGAGGGGGCTCAGGGTTGAGGTGTAGGGTCTGGGAGGGAGTTAGGGTGCGGGAGCAGTCTGGGGCTGCAGGTCCAGGGTCTGAATGGGAGTTAGGGTACAGGAACACGCTGGGGATGGGGGTTCTGGCCAGGAGTTAGGGTGCAGGAGGGGGCTCAGGGCTGCGGCAGGGGGTTGGGCAGCTCCCGTGTGGTATGGGGAATGCAGGCTCCGCAAGGCCCTGTGCTCGCCCCGCAGGCACCGTCCCCCGTAGCTCCTATTGGCTGCAATTCTCGGAGCCACCTCCACCTTGCCAGAACATAAGGGCTTTAGGGGCTACAGTCCAGGGCTAAGTGGGTCCTGGATGCCTGGGCTGCAGCCCCTGAAGCCCCATCCCCTTTCTGAATCAGGCCCTGGAGGTCTCAGGAGGAGCACAGGGCAGCCACGCAGGCAGAAAGAAGCAACGGTTTCCCCTTCAAAACACCGCTTCTCTCCAGCCGGCTGCGCGGCTGCCCTATGCTCCTCCTGAGTCCTGCAGCCCATGTTCACAGTGCTCCTGCCACCTGCACCTCCTGCCTGCTCCCCTGAGGGTACAGGTGAGCCTGTCTCCCTGCTCCCCACAGCTTCCCTCCCGTGGAGCAGCCCCCCACAGGGAGTGCGCTGGCGCTCAGCTGCCCGAGTGCCCAGCCCTGGGGCCCCCTGTTGTTGGGAGGGCCCATGCCAAGGCACTGCGTGTTTCATGGTAAATCCACCCTGCCTCGTATGGACAGAGCTCCACAGTAGCAATCTCACTCCTTTTCCCAAAATGGAGTCCATTGCCTGCTCTTCCTGCACAAGGAAGTTGCTCCCTCTTTCCCCACAGCATCATGGGAGTTGTGGCCTTTAAGGCTAGATTTCAGCACACAGACTTTTCCTCCTGATCAACTCTCAATAAAGTTCAGAGGCACTAAAACAGAGGTGGGCAAACTACGGCCCGCAAGCCACATTTTTGATTTAACATCTTGACATGCTTTCAAATGATCAAGTGTCACAAAGAGTGGTAACTTTTGATGTAATTAACAAGCAAACTGAACAGTTCAACTGTAGCATACCATTTTAGTGATTTAGAATTTCACCAGGCTGTTAAACGTAAAGCTATTAATAAAATTTCTATTATAAATAGGCATAGCTCTTTCCGAGTTTTGCCATCACTGAGACAGACACCTTCATGTGGCTTTTTGCTTTAAAGTAGCTATAGCTAGTATGCGACAGGTGTATACTCTGGCATGTTGTTTTAGTTAGACCCACTTATCAATGTGCAATTTACACCCCCTTACTCAGGCATAGCCTAACAACTCTCACAAAACATTAAGAAATCTTGTCTCTCTCACCAATAGAAGTTGGTCCCATAAAAGATATTACCTCTTCCCTGTAGTGAGTTCATTCCCATTAAGGCCCTCAACACCAAAGTTGTACAGTACTACTTTAACAATACAGCATAGTTGAAGTGGTTTGACTTCCTAGTGTGGACGCAGCTATGTTGGTATAAAGGTGCTTATATTGGTATAGCATATTCCTGTAGAAGGGGAATAAGCTATATACTACTATACGCAGTTTTATACTAGTATAGCTGTGTCCACACAAGGGGTCCGTTATTCTGTTATAACTATTTCTGTCAAATACATATACTTAACTGAAAAAAAAAAAAAAAAAAAAAAAGAGGAGTCCTTGTGGCACCTTAGAGACTAACAAATTTATTTGGGCATAAGCTTTTGTGGGCTAAAACCTACTTCATCAGATGTCTGATGCAAAAGATACAGAAGCAGGTATAAATACATGAGAAGATGTGGATTGTTTTACTAAATGTTAAATCAGTCTATCAAGATAAATCAATTAACAGCTGGATACCAACGGAGGAGAAACAAGATAGTTATAGCCAGTATAAGATCTGTAGAGCAGGACTTAGTGAGTTAGTCACCCATCCTCCTCTTTCAGTTTGCCTAATCATGTCTAAAATCTTCTAAAGTGCAGGAAACTGCACTTTGCTGTTTTCAATTTGGGAAAAGACTTCAGGATTCTCCATTTTTCATTTGTATTGCTTTCTCCCTTGCATTTTCATATTCACAGACCTGGTTATCCTTCCTGAAAATTTTACTAAACTGATTTTAAAAAAGGAAAATATAAAAGAAAAAAATGCTGTCCTTAGTTGATTTTTGAAGTATAATATTTTGCTTTTTCATAAGGGACAAATAAATGCTTCTGGATCTAATGCACCAAAGATGCATAGTCATAACTTTTTTGTAATTGTAATAAAAAGGGGAGTGAGAAAGGTCAGACTGCTGAAGACAGGTTTCCTTATAATTTTCAAGCAAATTTGCTCAGTTTTCAGCAACTCTTTGTGTTATTTAATAACAGACTTAGCAAAGCCATAGCTACAATTGATAACACTTGGTTCTTTGAGAGTGTCCTTCATCCAAGAGTATCAAAATACTTCATAAAAGGAGGGGTGTCATAATCAGATAGTTAAGGGTTAATGTCTCTTTTACCTGTAAAGGGTTAACAAGCTCAGTGAACCTGGCTGACACCTGACCAGAGGACCAATCAGGGGAAAAGATACTTTCAAATCTTGGTGGAGGGAAGTCTTTGTTTGTGCTTTTTGGGTTGTTCTTTGTTCTCTCTTGGGATTAAGAGAAGCCAGACGTGCAACCAGATTTCTCCAATCTTACTGAAACAGTCTCTCAGGTTCAAGATAGTAAATAATAGATAGAAGGTGGATTAGATTTATGTTTGGTTTCTTTATTTGCAAATGTGTTATTTTGCTGGAAGGATTTACCTCTGTTTGCTGTAACTTGTATCTTATGCTAGGGGGGAGGGAGTCCTCTGGTCTAGGTAAAGCTGAGACCCTGTAAACATTTTTCATCTTGATTTTACAGAGAAATTTTACTTTTCTTCATTTCTATCCTTTTAGTTTCCTTTCCATGTCTTTCTTGTGGGCAGCTTCTTGGCGTGTTCTTCTGCATCCAGTTTTGCCCATTCCTTGGAAACTCATTGTCCTGCTTCCTTGTGCTGAGCTGCGCCCTCTGTGCTTATTGCCTGAAATGCTGCAGCTCTGGATGCTTCCTCAGGGGTTGCGTTGGCAACAGAGACTTCTAACTATTACTTTACCCGAGAGTTAGAAAGAAAACAAACAATTCATTTGCAAATGCCCTTTGTGGTGTTTGCTGGCTCACAGCTTAAGCCTCCTTTGGTAACAAAGACCTTTGTTAAAGAACTTAACACCTATGCCTTCAGGCAGTGTTTCCTCAGATCAGAAAGGAGAGAAGAAAAAAAATCACTGCCTTCAGTTTTAAACCCACCCCCACCCCCAGCCTGCTTTCAAACAGCTAGCAGGGAGAGAGAGCAAAAAAATCCTACTGGCTTTTGGGTTTCTAGACATCCTACCACTAACACATGTCAGGGTCTCTTTCCCACTTTGAACTTTAGCGGTCCAGAAAGTGGGGACCTGCATGTACTCCTCTAAACTTAATTCTTAGCTTAGCATCATGATAGCGGCTGCCACCAACCAGAGATTTCAGTGTCTGGTGCACTCCTTGTCCCCCAAAACTTCCCTGAGGAGACCAAGACCCAAATCCCTTGGGTCTTAAAACAAGGGAAATAAACCATTCTCCTACCCTTCCCCTCCCAGACTTCCCCTCCCTGGGTTACCTTGAGAGATTACTGTGATTCAAACTCCTTGATCTTAAAACAGTAGAAGAATTCACCTTCCCCCCATCTCTTTCCCCCCACCAATCCCTGGTGAGTTCAGACCCAGTCCCCTTGGGTCGTACACAAGGACAAATCAACATATTCTTAAAAATAAAAGCTTTTAATTAAAGAAAGAAAAAATAAAAATTATCTCTGTAAAATCAAGATGAAAAATGTTTACAGGGTCTCAGATTTACTAGACCAGAAGACTCCCTCCCCCTAGCATAAGATACAAGTTACTGCAAACAGAGGGTAAATCCTTCCAGCAAAATACACATTTGCAAATAAAGAAAATAAACATAAATCTAATCTGCTTTTTATCTATTACTTACTATCTTGAACCTGAGAGATTGTTTTCAGTAAGACTGGAGAAATCTGGTTGCACGTCTGGCTTCTCTTAATCCAAGAGAGAACAAAGAACAACCCAAAAAGCACAAACAAAGACTTCCCTCCACCAAGATTTGAAGTATCTTGTCCCCAGTTGGTCCTCTGGCCAGGTGTCAGCCCGTTCCCTGAGCTTGTTAACCCTTTACAGTAAAAGAGACATTAACCCTTAACTATCTGTTTATGACATGCCCCCCAAATCTCAGACAGTGTGGAACCACACTGGCAGTGATTTCTTCCTAGAACTTTAGAATAAACAGATTAATAAAACCCATGCACCTTTACATATACTACTAATTATGTAAACTACAAGGCTTTTCACATTTCAAGGACAACTTTTTAACCAGTTGAGTCTGGGAAACTTTCACAGGAGAGTGCATTGGCTACTTTGTTAGAAGCTCCTGAAATGTGTTGAATTTCAAAATCAAAATCTTGGAGAGTCATAACTTTTTTGTAATTGTAATAAAAAGGGGAGTGAGAAAGTTCAGACTGCTGAAGACAGGTTTCCTTGTAATTTTCAAGCAAACTTGCTCAGTTTTCAGCAACTCTGTGTTATTTAATAACAGACTTAGCAAAGCCACAGCTACAATTGATAACACTTGGTTCTTTGAGAGTGTCCTTCATCCAAGAGTATCAAAATACTTCACAAAAGGAGGGGGGTGTTTATTTTGATATACAGATGGGGAAGCTGAAGCACAGAGTTGAAGTGGTTTGGTCATGAATATACACAGCAAGTCCATGGTGGAACCACCAATAGAAGAAACACAGTCTTTTGCTATCAGCACAGTATCTATGTGACATATATGATACTATGATTACATGCTGATTTTATTATTCAGAACTAGGGAATACTGAATGTCTAACTGTAGTATATAACTGAATATGAAATATCTGGAAACTATTTAGCCACAACTGAATCATGGAGACAGCAATAAATGATATAGTTAGTCATGTGTAATAGATTTGATCATTTATTGCTACAGGGCATTAGTAATAAAAACCATTACCAAAAGTTAGTCAACCTTATAATCCCACAAAGCAAAACATATTAGTTAACTATTAATTCTTCTTTTCTATTAATAATTTTCAATTATCATAATACATAGAACAAGGGTTTTTTTTCCAATTAAAAAATTTCTCGGGTTTCACGTAGGTATACAAACCAGAAAGAAAGAAAACATTGACCATGAGAAGAGGAGAAAAGAAGCAAAGGAAGGGGGAATAAAAAGAAGTGTGTAGCAGTGTGATACCTAGGATTACAGTGTACAATGGATCATTGACCTTTAAGTTTCAAGGAATAAATACAATGGGCCAGATTCTAATTTATACTAAGACCCCTTTAGACCCTTCTGGTTTAAATTTACATTTATACTCACTTTACAGTCCCTTTACCCTAACAGAATGGTATAAAGCAGTGTTGGTGTAAATGAAATTCAGGATCAAAATATTTTCCAAGTGTTCAAGTCTATTAAGTCTCTAGTAAGCTATTCTTTCCAAAGCTGCAAGTTTAGTCACAAATTTGATCCATGAGTCCAAACCTCTCTGCAAAGGTATTTCTTCCATCACTGTGGCATTAGATTTTTTGGGCTAGATATTGGCTTCATCTCTAACAAGGGCCCTCTCTTTTTGTTAGCCTTTGTGAAAGGAGTTTTCAGAAACAGGCCCCCATAAACTGTAATCTATAGCGAACGTGACTAATAAATTGAAAATAAATTGACCCATACAGATGCCATTTAATTTTGAACTTCCTTGGATGACCAGCAGTGCTTGGAAAAGACTGTGAGGAAAGCCTATTCGTAAAACACATTTGGAGCTTCAGAGAAAGGAGGAATCCCACAATGCAACAGGCCAAACATGCAATGTTATGAGGAAAAATCCCTTCTCCAAGCCCCACGGTGATTAGCTTATACTCTGAAGCAGGAGGTTTGATTACTCTTGTTCAGCTTCAGTGCTCTGGATTTGGCAGGGGTCCTGTACAAGTGAGGCATCCGCCTCCTTAGAGAATTAGAGGCACATTTTCAGGGCGTTGTGTGAGGAGTTAGTTGCACAACTCCCATTAACATTAATGAGTGATGTGGGTGTAACTTTCATGCACCAGGCAGAAGATGTTTCCCTAAATGAGTTCTTTCTGCCTTTTATTATAAATGTATTTCTATATTCTTCTGTATAAGGAAAATATGCACCATGAGTCTTCTTTAACTATTTAAAAGACACCACAGAAAGCTGCAAGTTTAGTCAAAAATTTGATGCATGAGTCCAATCCTCTTTGCAAAGGGATTTCTTCCATCACTGTAGCACTAGATTTTTTATCTAGATATTGGCTTCATCTCTAACAAAAGGGCGTTTCTTTCTGTCAGCCTTTGTGAAATGGAGTTTTCAGAAACAAGGCCCATAAACTAACCTGAGACAAGCTAAATAAAATATTGTGAGACTGATTTTCATTCACAGTAAGGCCACTTTACACCATTCTGGCTACATAAAGGGACCTTAAAGTGTGTGTAAATGTAATTTACACTTAATACTTATACATGCATTTAATAAACTTTAAAATATGAAAGTAGCAATACTGTAGGTCTTAACAATCTGAAGCTCTTTTTGCTTCATTTCATAAAGTGTTGGTGGTAGTGTCTCCCAACTATAATTCTTTTTTTCAGACATCTGCCCAATCTCTGCCCACTTTTCTTAAAAAAAAAAAAGGCTTGGAAGAAAAACAAACTTTGGTACTTACAAGTGAGAACTATTTGGAGTGGAAGTATGTTCAAGTCTCACGCTCTTCTACATCACTCTAGAATTGAGTTGAGCTATAAAAATACATGAAAATCTTTAAAAACTTTAAACTTTCAGACCATTAATTAAATGTTAAACTTCAAGCTTGGCTTGTTTTGTAAAATTCCTTCAGACTTATGTAAGCAGAGTCAGGATGAGCTCTACCCGGACATCTGGTGGTGAAGTGTGGCTAGTTGTGGAAAAGAACTTCAGGGGCTGGTCTTGTTTGCATAGGCATACCCACCCCGCCTAGCATGAGCCCACAGCTGCCCCAAATGGTCACTTTGACTGCTGTGGGATCCCCAGTTTCTCTGTTATTGGGGCAGGCAGAATAAAGTGTTTTTACCCTGATTATGTGAATCAAGGCCAGTGGAACTGTTTTATGACATAGGGGCTCACCATTAACTAAGTAGCACATGCTAGACAAGGGACATGGGTTTCAAAACCCACTGAACTAAGGGTGGTGGTAGGTGTTTTTGTTTGATGGTATGGGCCCCTTTGAGGGTCTGAAACACCAATTGTAACTCCCCTTCTCTCTACTGTTGAATAGCAGAACTAATTTTGATACCACTAGGAGTCTAGTTACAGGTTACTGTGCTAAATTCATTTTGGGCCAATGGTGCACTAGCACTGGGGTTCCCCTGCTACAAGCAGAAATTGCTAAGAGCTGAGATCATTGAGTGCTGTGTTAACTAGTGGGGGAGCTTGAAGATATATTGCTAAGTGGCTGGCAGAGCAAAGCAATTTGTGGGATGGTTGAAGCGGCCCATGGGATGGCAAGTGGAGCGGAGCTGAGCAGTTTGTGGGATGGTGAGTGGAGTGAAGCGGGGCAGAGCGAAGCAGTTTGTAGGACGGCTGGAGTGGCTCACGGGATGCCTGGTGGAGTAGAGCAGCGTGTGGTGAAGGTTGCAGCAGAACCCCATGGAGAGGTGAGGCAGACAGTCTTGGTGCCCCTTAACACTCCATGTGCCCCTTTCTCCCCCAACATTTCCACCCAGCGGGGGTGGGGGTAGAACTCTGCAGATATACTTCTGAACTCTGGGGCTGCACTGACCAGGGACAGAGACTTTCGGATGATTTTTGGGTTGCTGGACTCGAGACTTTTGGGTGATCTTTTGGGTGGTCGAACTTAAGACCCTGAGGGGAAAAGGATACTGTCAAACTTACTTGGGGGTGGCTCTTTTGCTCATGGTCTGTGTTATGAATCCTGTTTTTGATGTTTCCCCAATATAATGCTACATTGTTTCTCTCCTTTATTAAAAGGATTTTGCTACACTCGGACTCTGTGCTTGCAAGAGGGGAAGTATTGCCTCCTAAAGGCACCTGTGGCGGGATGGTATGTAATTGTCCCAGGTCACTGGGTGGAGGCTCGAACCGGTTTTGCATTGTGTTATTGAAACGGAACCCCTGGATACTGAACCCGGCCTTTGTTGTTGCCAACTCAGAGAGGCAGAAGGGCTACACTTAAATCAAGCCAAGTCTGAAGACTGTTCTATAATATTGTAAGAAAATCTACGTTTGGAAAAAAATCATATTATTTCCTCTGTATTTGAAATTTTGATCAATATGTCAAGATTTAACATTTCAAAATTTCTGACTCCAGAAATTTTTTTTTAAAGGGATAAACTCAAAGGTGAAGAATTAAGGTTGAGCTTTTGACTTTTCACTACTTGCTTCACCAATCATAGCTCTGTATTTTCAGACTTTTGAGAAATATTAACCTTGCAACATCACTAATCACTTTTCATAGATTCTCTCTTTCTTTGGCAGCTATGTCTTTTAAATTTACTTACTTTCCCCAGGAACTATAGAGAGAACTTTTAATTCAGGATCCTGAGGTATCCATAGTGAAGGGATGGTTACCAACTAAAACATACAGAAGCTTCCAAACTAAAATTTATTATGGTTTAGAATCAAAGCTCATTCTATTAAAGCACAACCTTAGGATGCCTTGAATTTATACTGTGCTCTTAAATGTATAAAAGGAAATGCTCTCTGGGATATACTTCTCATGCATAGTAGAATAATTGGTAGGGGATGAAAAGGTGAGAGATTATTGGCAAAATCACCAGTTTGAGATAACCACCTGGCACATCTGTGGCATCACCAAACAGTCTATGCTTTAGCATCATAAATATATTCAATATCATAAAAATAACACTTTATTTAACCTTTCTGTAACAACTTTAGGAGCATTAATCTGTTATAGTAGGCTGTGTGCTTGGCACATGTGAATAGATAAGAATGTGTAATTAAATCTTAAATGTGCATTTGTAGCAATATGGTTTTTAAAAAGCATGTGATGGCTATTAATAGAAAGACTGGGATAGCTGAAAAGAATATCATTCTTAGTTAGAAGTTGTATTCAACAAATAGAGTCTCACAGTACATCAAAATCTTTTTATTTACTGCTTTGTGTTGCTTTATGAGGATCTCACAGTGTTTTCCCCACTTCCTGTACCCCTTTCCCTACCAGCGGGAGAGATGAATGATATGTCTGAGCAAAGAAAAACATTTTAAGCCTGTTCCTGGGTATTTTAATTTTCTTACTACATAGGTCCAATTATGGATCTCTCCGTCCAATGTTCAAAATACTTTGTGTCTGAGAACAGTACTAAAGAGAATGCACATTGTACATCTTAATGCTTTAAAAGGGGAGGCTGTGGCATCAGGTCTTGGGATTTTCACGGAGTGCCATTCCCACCCAAATTGTCTCAAAAGAAAGAAGACATTTCAGAAGCCTTGCCAGGCTTGATTGGGACATGTGCCATATCCCTCCCTGTTTTAGATAAGCTCATCTGAAGAGGTTCAAGCTAATGGTGAAGAAATTGAAAATCCACAATTTGCATTAAGATTTAGATATGTGGTTTTTAGTCTTTCATTTGTATTCAAAAGAAATTCTGTGCCTGTTTTCTATTGTCTTTTATATATGAGACTCCTTTTATATATGGGATTCCTACCCCACCACAATGTGGTCGTTACACCATGCAGTCCCTTTACCTTGCATAAAGGGGTGAAGTGGAGTGAGAATCTCAACCCTATCATTAAGCAGTTAGTCAAAAGCAATAAATGTTGATAGTTAAGGTTCCTGCTGCACAATTAACTTGGTCACCTTGCAAGTTCTGAATATTTTGCAATATTGAGTTAAGGTTCCTGCTGCACAATTAACTTGGTCACCTTGCAAGTTCTGAATATTTTGCAATATTGACTAAAACCAATACAATACATTATGGACTGTGCGTAATATAGTTATGCACTGTGGGAGAAATGTGACCAGTGGAATTGTCTTTTGTTTTTGTTGCATGAATAGTAGTTTTTCATATGTAGTTGAGTTTCTCTTTATTTGTAAATAAATAAAAACAAAACCAAGAAGTCCAATCCTCAGTTTGATATTGACAGGCACTTTGGTCAAATGTGCCTCTTAAATAATTATCAAAAGTTATTCACTTAGACAAATAGCTGGACAGAGATATGTACTTGCATGAGATTTTTCCTCTCTGGGTGCTTCCAAACTGTCATAACTTTGTCTATACAAAGCTAATATTTTCAAAGCAAGCAAAGGCACCACACCCTAATGCCAGGCTTGTACGTTTCAGAGACACAGTAGTTTATGCTTTGCACACCTCCTCCCCCTTTTAAGGAGCTATAAATATGCATCTGGGTTTAAAATAATAAATCATTGTGTCATTCAGGCAGAGGGTGAAATTCCGGAGACAAGATAACCAGCCCATATCCCCATTTTCATCAACTGCAGATGATCTTTGTTCTTTCCACCTTGAAGCAATTGTTAAACATGCCACATCACAGGTCAGTAAGTGTGTGCCACTCCCACGTACACATCATTCTCCTCTCATATCCACCTTTCCAAAACCTTACCCTCGATTATATTCTATAAATATAAACTGACCAGCAGTTGTTGTGATTTCTCATTTTTGCTGGTTGACACTGGATAATGCCACCAGGATCAGTCCTGGCATAGTCTGGTATTGCGCTGGCATTAGGCAAATAGGTAAAGCAGTTTGTTGTTGATTATAATCCTCCCAGTGCAACAGCTGGCAATTCCCATGAAAACCGACCTTTGCTTGTACAGAAAGTCAACAAATTGGGGTTGACACACATATGAGGGTGTGGCAGACACTGCTCCTTTAAAATCTTTTTGTACCTAATACCTTCAGAGTTTTCAATTAAAAGTGCATTACAGATGGTAACTAAATATGCCTCACAATATTTCTCTGAGGTGGATATAGGATAGATAAGTTCACTTCATATTTTCATAGATTTTAAGGCCAAAAGGGCCTAGGAGATCTTCTAGTCTGACTTCCTGTATAACAGGATTTCATTTAGTTACTCCTGTACTGAATCCAATAACTTGTGTTAGGCTTTAGCCAGTCTTCCATAAAGGCATCCAGATTTGATCTGAAGACATGAAGAAACAGACACTCCACCATTTCCCTTGATAGATTAACCATTAGAACAATCACCCTACTGTTAAATGTAACTTTAGCGCCCTCGTGGCCAAGATGGAGTCTGCTCTACAGGCAGCTCTGGCCAAGAGAGAGCGCGCGCAGGAATGCAGCAGGAGAAATCCCTTCCACCCCAGGGGCACCTGTTCCAAACCCCCCCAGAGTGAACACTCTACCCACAGGAAAAGTACAATGGATATAAGAAAGGGAAATATTTATTTACAGAGGGATGAGAGGAGTAAAACAACAAGGGGAAATATAAGGGAGCAGTAAAACAGGGCTGCATCCAAACCAAGGCCCCACAGGCCCAGTGGTAGCACAGACTGGAAGGGCAGACACTGAGCAATGTGTCTGCACACAGAGTTCAGGAGTCCTGAGCAAAGTTCCAGCCCAGTGGGGAGTCCTGAGTGCTCCTGGTCATCGTCGGCACCAGTGAACTTTCCCCAAGAAACCCCTCTGGTGCCTTCTTCTGCCGCTCTCTGCTAAGCCACACAGAGTGACCACCTCCCCACTTAACTAGCCAGCAGCCTCCCTCCTTGTTCCCAATGCAGAGTCACAAGCCCCAGGTACTCACAGCTCCATGCAGCTCTGGGCAGCTGTGATACTGGGTCCAGCTCTGGCCTGTCCTTCTCCGGCGACTCCTCCTTGGCACAGTGCTCCTCCTGGCTCCTGTCCTTGGCACAGTGCTCCTCCTGAGGTGTCCCCGATCGGCTGCTCTGTTCCTCACAGGCTTCAGGCAGGTTCTCTGCTGCTTCACATCCTTAGGGCCTGCTGGCTGCTGCCTCTCTCCCACCCCAAATCTCCAGAGCCACCCCCTGGGGTTTCCCTCCTTTTTTCTCACTCTCCCCTCCCCCTCTAGGAAAAAGATTTAAAGGGGCCATGCTCTCTAAACCCCAAAGCGGTTACCTAAAAAATTAATACTAAGTTTCTAATTTGCATTTGTCTATCTTTAACATCCAGCCCATGTGAGCCGTACCCTTTTAGTTGTTTGAGTTTCTGTGCCTTTGTTATTGTCAACAATGTAATATGCACAAAGATGCCTACTGATTCAATTACTCAGTCAGCTCCAAGTACAGCTTCACCCCTTTACACGACTCTCTTCATAGCCCATTCTTGAGAAATCTTGGGGAACAAGGGCTAAGATTGTTGGCACGGTAAACCTCCCACATCCTCTTGGCCACTCTCCCTACAACAGTTACCCTTTTCTGCTCATAAAGACATTTAAGTTAAGAAGCTGGGTTATTGTTGGGGGTAGCGCTGGTGGCAGCCAAAGGGTACCTGAGGATGAGTAAAGAGGTCTGGGTTGCAAAGATTCTTTCCAAACCATCCTGCTGCATTTGACTTCCTGCCAATATCTGCATTTTATGACTCTGTTTGCACAGTGTTTCCTCCAGGATTCACACAGCCCTAAAGTTATGCATCAATTATTGCCCTCTTTTTTAAAAATTCTCTTGAGTGAAAAAATAATTTGACAGTGATGAAAATAGCCATACTTACTGCTATTTTTGTTATAGAGACATCCATAACTGTGTCTTGTTTGGTTCTTCCCAGAGAGTGAGAAGGGAGACTGTAGGGACACAGGAATTTGGTGAGATTTTTGAATATGTCAAATATGAATAAGACCTTCTCTTGACGATGCATATGAGGGTCTGTAAAAGTCAAAATATTGTTTAGACCATGCACAGGAAACACTGAATGATTAGTGTTGGCCAGGTCATGCTGCAGTCATGCTAGGTTTATTGGCAGACCCTGAGTAGACGTGAAGATTATCACCTCCTATTGCCTGACCATGTAATCAATGGAAGGCAAGACCCCATCACCCATTCATGTTCTCTTTGATATACCACATCTCTCCAGATTATACATTGTACATAGCACCCAGACTAGTGTGCTGCAGAGTGTGGAAAAAGAAACGCTGCCATTGTTCCATGACTCCTACCCAAACTGTGCATGTGAAGGAACTAATTCCAGATATGAAAGGAAATTCTCACTAGGTATGGAAGGGGGAGACAGGGACTGCTCAACCAAAGTCTCAGTTCACAGCAACTGGTATGCGGTTGTTCTCTTTTTGTCTGCATTATACTTCCAGTGACAGTGCATATGTGAAGGGCTGGTTGCAGCCTCTAGCTCAGAAAAAGATTTCTCCCTATAGACATTGACTGATTTGCTACACTCTCCACAGTGAAATAGTGAATAGCTTTTGCTAGGACATGAAAGAGAAAATAATGTGAAACCTAGGACTCTGCATTAATTACACTGCTAGAAATAATTGCTGAATGGTTTGGTCTATGGCCATACAGGATGTTGTATGCACTTTCTTCCACTCAGGAGCTATGAGTCCAGGGATGAAAGGAGCATGTGACCTGGTTAGAGTATGATACTTGGGATGAAATCCTCTACACACACCCAGAAATCAATGGCAGTTTTGCCACTGACTTCAGTGGGGCCAGGATTTCACTACTGCAGTCCAAATACCTGGGTTCTTTTCCAGGTTCTACCACTGACTCAGTGTCTCTCCTTCATAAGTAATGTTACTGTCTGCACTGATTTTCCCACCTATAAGATGGATATAACACTTCCCTACCTCACAGTTCTGTTGACAGACTTAATTGCTTAAAACAGTGCAAAGTAATATTATTGGTATGAAAAACATACATATGCAATAAGTGCACAGAGAGCCACATTCTGATCTTAATTACACACAAGAAATCCAATTGAGCACCGCTAAAGTCAAGGCACTTACCTGGGATTTAGCCCAGCATAACTATTATCAGGATCTGTCCCAGTCTCAGACAACTGAATATTAACAAGTGATGTAGGGTGACCAGATGAGAGGAAGAAAATATCATGGCACAAGGAGGGGGGTCGCCGGCGGAGGGGAAAAAAAGCGCTGAGTGCTGCCAGTGGAGCAAAAAAAAAAAAAAAAAAAAAAGAGTACCGCAAAATATTGGGACAAAGATTAGTTGGCACACAGCACAAACACCTAAATATCGGGACGGTTCTGATTTTATCAGGATGTCTGGTCACCCTAAAGTGCTGTAACTAGCAACTACGCAATTAATGAACTGTGTTTACTGTCTGCATGGCCCTAAAGACAATCCTTTGGCTTTTCTTGACATAAAGCCCAAACAGTCTCATCCAGAGGCAGTCTGTTGCCTTTCTTCAGCTATTGTATCACCTTTGGTCAGAGCCTCCAGTCCATCTCCCTCTAACCATGGTGGCATGACAAGCAGCAAGGATACATTTTTCTCAGCACTGAAGGATAGCTGGAGCCAGATCTCAGGCTGGCCAGGAGGCCATGAATCCCCTTTTGGTGCATGATTTATCCAATAGTTAATTACTTAGCTTCCAGCTTTACTCCAATGTACTTAGAACCACAACTGTTATTGTACTTAAACCCTTTAGTTATTTTGTTTATTAGTTTTTTTCCCTTCAACATTAATCTTCTTTCATGAGAACAGAAGTGAACAGAACAAAGCCAATTATTTGCCAATTTAAATGGGGGAGTGCGGGGGGGAATAGTGGCTAAACAATAATGAAACTAATGATGAATGTCATTCAATTAATATTTACAATGTGCAACAATATTAACAGCAAAATTACCTTACTTGTGCATTTGACAGCTCTGTGGTTGCTTAAGAACTGACTGAGGATATTTTGCATATTTCCTTGCAAATAGTGTATTATTTTCAGAATTATTTTTATCCTTAATTGAGGTTTTGTTTTGAAATTACTATTTTTTGCATACTAACGCTCTGTAAGTGATCTGGCTAGGGATCTGATTTTGCCTGTCACCTTATCATACAACTCCACCAAAGGCAGCCAACCAGCATTTCAAATGCAATTTATTGGTAGGCTCCTCTCTGAAGTATCATGTTCATAGGCTGTCCAGGGCTGGAGCACTCACAGAAAAAAAATTATCAGGTGCTTAGCACCCACCGACAGCCTGCTCTACCCCTCCCCCTAGCACCTCCCATCCACCGGCAGCCCCACTACTCAACTCCTCCCCCTACCGCCCAACGCATCCCATCCAATGCAATCAGCTGTTTCGCAGCATGCAGGAAGCACTGGTTGGGGAAGGGAGAAGAGTGGCTATAGGGCACACTCAGAGGATGAATTGCGTGGGAAGAGGCAGGGCAAGGGTGGTGCCTGGGGCAGAGCTGGGGTTTGAGCACCCCTGATGCCCAGAGGAAGCCAGCGCCTGTGATCATGGCCCCCACTAAGATGAGGAATCACTCCCACGGGCAGGTGGGAAAAATACCTTTTTAATTATGAATATTGCAGTAGTGTCTAGTGCAGGGGTGGGCAAACTACGGCCCACAGGCCGCGTCCGGCCAATAGAAACTTTTAATCCAGCCCTCGAGCTCCTGCTGGGAAGTGGAGTCAGGAGTTTGCCCTGCTCCAATGTTCCAGCTGGGGAGCAGGGTCAGGGGGCTTTATGCATGACTCCCAGAAGCAGCAGCATGTTCCCCCTCCAGCTCCTATGGGAAGGGCACCCAGGGGGCTCACATGCTGTCCCCGCCCCAAGCACCACCCCCCACAGCTCCCATTGGCCGGGAACTGCAGCCAGTGGGAGCTGCAGGGGTGGCGCTTACAGATGGGGCAGCATGCAGAGCTCCCTGGCCAGCACCGCGCCTCCATGTAGAGCCAGAGGGGGGCATGCTGCTGCTTCCAGGAGCTGTGGGGGAAGCACCTGCGGATGGGCAGTGTGCAGAGCTGCCTGGCTGTGCCTCTGCATAGGAGCCAGAGTGGGGACATGCCACTTCTTCCAGGAACTGCTTGAGGTAAGCACTGCCCAGAGCCTGCATCCCTGAGCCCCCACCCATGCCACCTCCTGCTCACAACCCCTCGGTCCCAGTCCGGAGCACCCTCCTGCACCCCAAGCCCCTCATAGCCAGCCCCATCCCAGAGCCTTCACCCCTAGCCAGAACTCCCAATCCCCCCTGTGCCCCGTCCCCCTGCTCCAGTCTTGATCCCCCTCCTGCCCTCCAAATCCCTCGGTCCCAGCACAGAGCACCCTTCTGCAACCCAAATCTCTCTTCCCCTTCACTCACTTGAGAGATAGGTAACTTGGGTTCAAATCTCTCCTTTCTAAAGACTTCTTGTGTGGTTGTGGGCAAGTCACATTTAGTCTGTTTATGCCTCAGTTCCCATCTATAAAATGAAGATAATAGTACTTCCCTACCTCACAGGGGTGCAGTGAGGATAAATATGTAAAAAGCTTGTGAGGCACTCATGCTATGATAATGGCAGCCATATACATACCTAAGGCAGATTGCCAATAGTCAGTCTTAACTGCAATGGATATTGACCTGGAAAATGATGTAAAATATGATATACACATTCTTCTCTTGGACTTAGTATAGTGAGTTTGGTTAGGTTAGTTCTCATGCAGTTGCTTGGACAGTGTAGAAACTACCAAACATATTATGTGCCTCCTGGATATTCTGTCTTGAGACAAATCTGGCATGTTATGGTGTAGAATGCCTGTGAAGGATAGGTATCTGTTGACATTCTCCAGCCATCATATTTTAGGTCTTCGGTGGACGAGGAGGAGAGCCGTCTTTTCTATCCTGTCAAGTATCAGAGCGGTAGCCGTATTAGTCTGGATCTGTAAAAGCAGCAAAAAGTCCTGTGGCACCTTATAGACTAACAGACATATAGGAGCATGAGCTTTCGTGAGTGAATACCCACTTCGTCGGATGCATCTACATCCCTGAGAGACTTAGCTATACCAGCCTAACCCCTGTGTAGATTGTGCTAGGTCAACAGAAGAATCTTGTGGAGTCAGATTATCTATAGTGACAAGAAAATCCCTCCTGTCAGCATAGGTAGTATCTACACTGAAGCAAGACAGCAGTGCGTGTGTTAGTTATTATGGTGCAAGTCTGTATGTAGATCAGATGTCAGGGAGTTATGCCTTGTCTATACTAGAAAGTGGTATCATTTTAACTATGCTAGTATAGTTAAGCAGTTTTAGTCCCCCTAGTATGGACAGATGGAAGCACTTGTCTGTTAACATAGCTGTATCTATACTGGGGGTTATGTCTGCATAGCTTTGTTGGTCAGCGGTGTGGACTTCTGACACCTTTTGACCTATTTAGCTATGGTGACCTACATTCTACATGAAGATCAGACCAAAGAGTTGCACCAACTATAGTGATTTAAAAAAAAATCCACACCTCTAACCAAAATAGTTATAGTGGTACAATTTTCAAGTGTAGACAAGGCCTTATACATCCAATCAAATTGAAATTAAGAGACATGTAACTCTCTTAGTTGTGCTCTACCCACTGTTTTTGTATGAGTTGTATAACTATTTCAGTCAGGGGTATATTTTACCAATATAATTATATTAGTACCAACCTTAGTGTACACACAGTTATACTGGTATAAAAATGCCTTATATTAGTAAACTTTATTCCCCTTTTTGTATGGAAATAATCTTTACCAGCATGAGTATCTTTTTACTTGTATAATTGCATTCACACTAGTGGGAATTGTACCGCTTTAACTATACTGATATAGTTTTTGTATGTAGACAAGCCCTCAAGATCCTTCTATATCACTAAGCCCAAGCACTCAGCAATCATGAGTCAGGTCCTAAAAATCATTAAAATTGTTTAAAAATCTTATTTAAAAAAATAAATAAAAACTTGCCTTCTAGATTTGACCCCTTGGGGAGCAGTCAGGCTATGTTTTCAAGCTTTTTGATACACCCACAAATCATCTTTTTTTTTAAAATTGAAACTCATAATTATAATTTGACCCCAGTGTTAGGGACCAGGATTTGGACAGTCATACCTGGTGGTCAGAGCAGGCATTAGAATCAAGGGTCACAGTCAGAGTCAGGAGCCCAGAGTCAGAACCACAGTCAGAGGCCAGATGCCAGAGCCAAAGGTCACAACAGAAGTCAGAAGTAAGGAATCTGAGCCAGGGGTCATTACTGGGTTATCTGGAGTGAGGCAAGGCTGAGTCCATGGCTGGAATCAGACAGGAGCAGGACCAGAACAAGCCAGTGCAAGAGCTATTGAGCCATGGGCGAATGCTTTGAACAGTCAGTGTCCTGCTGTTGCTGCTGATCTTAAAAGCAGATCTGCTAATCCCATTGGGTGGGTTGGCCAATCAGACAGCTCAAATGGGGCCCAGCTGTGCTTGTGTGACTGCCTGGGGCTAATATGTCTAGGGCATTCTGCAACACTGCACCTGCGCAGAATTCATGTCCCCTGCAGATTTCTATGCTTCCCCAGAGAAGAATGACCTCTGAGCCCCCTGCACTCAGACCTCCCCCATCACCGAGCTCCACCCCTCCCACATCTGGACCCCACAGGGCCCATCTCCTCTGCATCTGGATCCCCATCCCTTGAAGCCAGACCACCCTCCACTAAGCCCCCCACAGTCAAATCCCCACCTCGATGAGTCCCCACCTCCCCTGTACCTGGACAACCCTGACAAGCCCCCACTCCTAGACCCCCACCCCACTGATTCCTAAGCAGCTGCACCTGGAATTTTGCATAATATTAAAATATTGTGCACAGAATTTTTAATTTTTTGGTGCAGAATTCCCTCAGGAGTAGGTTAAGTTAGCAGGTAAGCCAGGAGCTGGGACTTTAAGAAGAAAACAAAATATCATAAGAATCACTATAAAAATGTGAGAGTTGACAACACTGCTACTTTGAAAATCTCAGCCACCATTGCTTTCAAATTATGCTGTTAGTTTGTCCTGTGCAAACCCATTGGCATTAGCTGAGCTGCAGAGTTATAACTGAGAATTTAACACTGCAGTTAGAACTTAATTAATAAATGTATTGTCTCAAAATGTCTAAAGGGACATCACTCATTTTAGTCCCAAAGTTACCTATGTTCCACACAAATTTGGTATCCTTTTCACTTTTCTGATTGAAGATTATTGAGATTCGGAATTAACAGTCATGGAAATAAGGTTAGAGAAAGAGTTATTAACAGTAGGAGACTCAGTCCTACAGAACCTTGAGTTTTCTGCATGAATAATTTTTGTTTGCTTGTTTACCTCATTTTGGGTCTTTGTTTCACATTTGAGCCTTGCAGGCTGAGAGGTATGGATGCACATGAGCAGACTCTATATTTTTCTCTCACAGATACACTGACTCTCCAATGCTAACAGCAGGAAGAAGTGGTCAAAATTTAATATGACTGACTATACATCAGAGCAGATAATTTGAAAGACTCCCATTGACTTCAAAGGGAACTGGATAGGGGTCTTTAATTTCTGGCCCCAGTTCCAGAAAGCATTTAAACTCATGCTTATCTTTAAGCATTTGATTAAGTCCTACTGATGTCGGTAGGGTTTAGGCGTTTTACTGAAACCTTTAATTTAAAAATAAGACAGGTGAACCAGTCAGAGAAAACAGAATAACTTCCCTGACCCTTTTGTCCAAAGACTGTGCTACTTTATTTATTTATTTCTTTTTCAAATTCTGCACTATTTGGTTAAATGCTGTTCCCCGTTATTGTTAATTTTGTTGTATGCCTGATTTCTGGCCAGAAGTGGAAATTCCAAAATATGCAAAAAAGGCTGCTGCATTTGAGGCTATTTCCTCCATGACTCTTAGCAGGAAGTACTGGACATTTGAAGAGAAAACTCACTCTGGAGATTTCCAGCCCAGTTTTGCAGACCTGAATAATATGGAAAAGCATCTAAACTTTAGGCATTTTATTTGCACTGCCCCAAAGTCCAAACTTTTTGAGGCTTCCCCCATCATTACCCAAGGATAGCATAGACTTCTCTTTTCTTTTTAAGAGAAGACATATGGAATGGAATGTGATGATCAGCAAGCAATAACAAAACCAAGAGAAATGCTAGTTTCAGCTAATTGACTAAAGCAGTTAGATCCCTTTTTGGTCATGTTTTTAAAGGGAAATGGAAGGGGCAACTTTCTGATTTAAATTGTTTAAGAAAAAAAGAAAAAAAATAAGAAGAAAAGCACACAGTGTATTAAAAAAAAAAAGATCTAAAATTTGCCTGAGTATAAGTATGCTAACTAGTGCAGAGTTCTCCAAATATGGACTCAATGTGATTCAGACGGGCATGAGCCAGGTCTCAGGAGTAAACAAAATAAAAATACCAGAGGGAATGTTTTAATAGCTTTTTTTTTGTTCCCAGTTCAAATAGTTTCTTTGCTTAATTTCTTAAAGTCTGAAGCACCATTAAGCTATTTGTTATTTTGAATCTGTGTTATTGGACACACCAGGCCTGATTCTTCACTCTCGTACACTAACTTTCCACAATGAAATTGCCTCGAAATCAATGGAGTCTAAAACACAAATGTTGGGAATTAGACCAATTATTTCCAACAAGCTGTTTTGCAAATAAACCTTTTAACAAATGGAAAATCACTATTTGTCCAACTCCTGTAACATATACAGACAGTGAGATTTAAAGCTTTGACGAGCCTATACAAATCTCATCATGCTGAACTTTCCCCCTCAAAAAGCATATTAATCTCTCAGATAAGAGAGTATCTTATAATTAGAGACACAACATGGAGACAGCACAGGACTGGAACTCAGGAGATATGTGTTCAATTCCCAGCTGTGCCTCAGCCCTCAGGCAAGTCATTGCCCCTCTGACTCAGTTTCCCCATCTGTAAAATGGGGATAACTATACTGACCTCCTTTGTAAAGCACTTTGAGATCTACTGATGAAAACAGCTAGGTATTATCATTATTACTGAGACTTATGCTGGTAGCCAGGAATTCCAGAATTTGTCTCATCCCTCTGGCTCATTTATTGTCTGTAAGCAAGATACTTCACCTCACTGTGCCTCAGTTTTCCCATCTCTAAATTGGGGTTACTAATATTTACCTACCTGAAAGAGGTGTCATGATAATCAACCCTGCTTGCAGAGTACTTTGAAGGTGTTAAGTGCTAAGCATGATTATTACAATTAGTAATGTGCAAACTGTACAACAATTCAGAGGTTTGGCATGGTTTAGATAAGTTTCCCAGAGTATGGACTCTCATCTGAATTAACCAGACTTTATTTTTACCTACTCGTGTTTCAGGGGCCAAAGTCTGCCTTAAAATTTATAGCTGTAATTGTGAAATCGCCAGCATTTTTGGAAGACTGACACACCCTTATTATATCCCCAGAATTAGTGAATCAATTTTAAGTTGGAGTTTTTTTCTACCTAAAGGGGGAGAGGGGCAAGTTGTCAATGACTGACCACATCCCTTAAAAGGAACTAAAAGACCCTTCAGAATAGATACTAGTAGGAAGGCAGCCAAGCTTCATAGCCACAAACACTGGAATATAGCAAAGAAAGGGCTTTCTTTTACGTCAAGGTAAGGCAATAAGCTTGATCCCACAGGTTCTGGGCATCCTCATCTCCCACTGGCTTATGTGGGAAGGGGCTCAGCACCATACAGGAACACTAACTGCTGCAGGGGATGGGACCCTCGGTATGCTTCTATCCACTGTGATACCTGAGGAGTCACAATGTTTCAGTTAAATGACCTCAAAGAATTTCAGAATTATTATTCATTTGCTGGCATTCTGCCTGCTAAGCTCTCTGAAGGAATGGCCAATTCTGCAGAAAGCACTTTAGTTAGCAGATTTTCTGCCATTTCTTCGCTATCTCTGAGGGAGTATAAGTAGACAAGGAGAAACTTGGCCCCCTGGCAGAAACACTGCTTCAAACTCATCAGCAATCTCCTCTTCTGAGACTGCACTTTAAACAGGGAGAAAGCTGCTCTGGCCATGAGAAAGTAGCTATAGTAACATGCGTTTGTTTCCATCCCTCTCCCATAATAAGCAGCTTCTGTGAAGTAGACAATACAGACAAGCAGGTTTTAATGGGAGAGAAGACTCTGGCTATATCTGGGTTTTTCCGCAACAGCTGAATGAGTGTGATCATATCCTTTTTCAGCCTTGATTTCTTTGTTAACAAATCACCAACATGGCTCAGTTCTGAGTGCCTGGCTCAGAAAACATTATTCCAGGACGTCTATAGGTTGGGATGGAGAGCAGTTCCTTTCTGAATATAGCTGTACATGATATAGTCAATGATGCCCATTTTAGATAAAAAAATAAAAGTTCCCATGGAAGATAGAACTCCATCTTGGTTTTGTATCCTGAAAGACCTCTTACACTGACAATGTTTTACTTGCACATGGCCCCTAACGCAGTCAGTACCAACAGTTCACTATCAGGAAAAACCCTGTGCTGGTAGGACAGTGAAAGAAACAGTAGACGTGAGTAAGCCTAGAATCCTTTTGTTTTTCCTGTCACTACCATTTGATTAAAACTCCAAGGCTGAGCTTATCTAAGGCAGTCAGGCACCCAACTCCCATTGACTTTCATGGGAAGTTTGGTTAATTAAGGATGACAGAATTTAGCCAGTTTTCGTCACTATAAATGAAACCTGTGATTCAAAGTTAACCAGACTTCGTCTCAGCTTTGTTTAAGAGAAATTTAAAGCACATTTACAGGCATTTTCTTGGTGTATCCAGTGGTGGTGGCTTTGTTGCTGGCATATAATTACTAGAACATAACCCAACCACCACTGGATTTCTAGGGAAATTGGAATGAAGTGAGGAAGCTATTTGTTCTTTGGCTCCCCAGAAGAATAAGCTATAAGAAATTTTATGGTGAGCATGTTAAGCCTGTGGAAGTCGTTGCCAGGAGATGTTGTGAAGGCCAAAACTAAAACAAGGTTCAGAAAAGAATTAGATAAATTCATGGAGGATGTGTCTCTCAATACATATTTGATAAGATGGTCGGAGATGCAACCCCAAGCTCTGGCTGTACCTAGCCTCTGATTGCCAAAAGCAGGGAATGGGTGACAGGGGAGGGATCATTTGATGAGTACCTGTTCTATTCATTCCCTCTGAAGCACCTGGCATTGGCCACTTTTGGAAGACAGAATACTGGTGAACCATTGGTCTGATCCAAATTGGCTGTTCTTACGTAAAGAAAGGTAACTCATAAGATCTGAAGCAACTACTTTCACTGAGCATCAGTTTCTCCCTTTGTCTCTGTTTTCTCTCATCATCTTTATCTAATGTTTTGGCAGCCTAGTTCTTTTTCAGGCCACCCAATGATGTAATCACTCAGAACACTATGCTATACTAAACTATACTAGTTTTTCCCAGATGTAAGAAACTGCTGAACTAGCACAAAAGAAACCTAGGGTGGAAAAGTCATAAATTTCTTTCAGTCCTAATTTCAGTTACTTCCTGCTTCGTAGCAGGAAAACAGCTACAACAGAATAAGTTCGGCCACATCCATAGAGAGAAAGCTTGCAACTCGAAGACCTATTTCTTGAATAAAATCTGTCATTTAATAACTTGTATAGTCTCTTATTTATTTGCATATAAAATGTTGTAAAAAAAACCCTCTATGTCACTTTCATCCAGCATGAAATCTGTGCAAATGATGAGATCTACACAGTATCCTAGTTGATTCTGTATTACCTCCTTTATCCAGACCTGCTCCAGAGGGGTTGCATGGGACACTAATGAGAGACACATTTGGCCCCAGGTTCTTTACTACATATACCACTGAGGAATACATCACAGAGCCAAAGATTAAATGCAGCCATTTGGAACAGACGTCTTTTCTTTAAACTGATGTTAGCTAAACAAAGTTATAATTGCCCATCACAAATATTTACGTTTGCCACTAACTTTTCTGTCCGCAAACTACTTGCTTGTGGGAGATGGTGACGGGGAAGAGAGGAAAGTCTACATTTTAGGTGTATTTTGTAAAGTATGAAACTTTGGAAGAAAGATTAGGTAGCATTAATTCATCTTATAATGATTTCACAGGGAAAAATACTTGGCAAAAAAGCATATTATGCAAACTCAGTCAGCCAGCTCCCAGGGTTGCAGTGCTATTTGCCCCAGGCCAATTATATTTTACATGATCAACACACCCAATAATTAAATAATGAACTGGTTTCTTTTGGAAACTCCATAAAATGTCATAGACCAAAAAATATTTATCTTGCCTCTGATTCCTACTGAAGAAACCGCTGGTTCTTTTTTCTTCAATCAACATGAAGCCTGAAGGGGCCCAAATTCAAGAGTGATTATATTTTATGTCATTTATGTGCATTACACATTGACAAATTCAACTTCTGATCCCCCCCCGTCAAAGTTATGTTGATCTTATTTTCAAACATCCAAAGAAAGATGGCTCTTGCAGATTTATAAAAGTTGTTGACTGATCTATTGATTCCCAGACCTTCATCTCCCAGGGGAAGCTTTAGCTTTATAAAGTTCGTGTCCATAAGGTTCTTGTTCTGACATAAAGGCTGCCGCTGGATTGTGTTTCCCTTCTACAGTGCTGAGCAACAGGGACAAAAAAACCAAAAAACCAGAAAATGTTTCTTTAGTACACATCTTGCAGGTGGTCCTTTGACAGAATTCAACCTACATCTAGGATGCAGCTTTTTCCAAAGATAAGAGCATTTTTCCCATTAAAAATAACTTAATTTGAGGAGGATAAAAACACTGTATTGGAAGTAAACCTGCACTGCTGTTTGGTACTGTGCTGCATAACTTTTCATGTTTACATATAAATATCTATTTGGACATGGTATGTTTCAAGTTTCACTGCTAAAGCGCAGCAGTGGGGACTGTGTCAGAATAAGGAGCTCAGACAAAGCGGTGAGGCTTCTAACTTAGGGTCACAAGGGATAGGACAGATGTAATGCATCTGAACACACCACCTCATGCTGCCATTGTATCAGATTTCACAACCTAAGATGGATCATTAGCTGGATACTAGATTCCAAGATACCTGGTGGTGCCACAATAAGGTGTGGCAATGATTTGGTAAACAGCACCATTCCTTCTGTGTTGTGTTTGAATCAAAATATCCTGCATGGTGCTAGGAAGCTTAAATAACACTATGACTGTACCCTTAGAAATACCTGAGATGGACTGGATACCATGCTGCTAATGGTGATATCTTTTGGATGAATGGTGAAACAAGAGGACTAATATCCTGTTGTCATAAAAGCAGTATTGCCAACCCCAAGCATTCAAAAATCACGCGTTTTTAAAAAATGTGAGGTTTTTTTTATTTGTCTTCTAGGATTTGAGCTTTTGGGGCACACTTGGGCCACATTGTCTAGCTTTTTTCTGCAATCATGAGAGCTAGAAACTTACAAAAAATGAAAACTGAGATAGTCACCAAATTCCCCTAGGAGCTGGGACTTTAAGAGAAACATCAAATATCCTGAGACTTGAAATAACATCACAAGAGTCGGCATCACTAAGATCTCATGGCTGGCTTTGAAAGAATTAGGGGATTATCCTAGCTCTTCTGACAAAATTCTAGCAAAGGTATTTGCATTCTACCTACTTAACCTCCTTTTCTGTTTCAATTAGGTTTGGGACTCTTCACTTCCTGCCTTATACCATCTGTTGCACTGTTAAGTGGCTTCTATATTCCACCCCAGAGTATGTTGTATTGAAGTGGCCACTGAAAGGATATCCAGATACTTTGTTTATTCTGGGAAGTGTTTTAGGATTCCTTTTCTACCCATCTGCTCCGTGCAGTTTGCAGATCATCTCTGTTTATTGATAAAAAAACAGAGATTTTACTATTGCTAGTCCTGCAGAGCCAAATTACCTAGAGAGGAGTAAACTGGATTCTATTCTGCTTTGTTCATTTATAAAATCAGCAACGAAGTTCTCATTGAAGAATATTTATTCCTGGTGATTTAGAGGACTTACTCCAGTCTGTGTCACAGGACTTTTCTCTTTCTACTCCACTTTTCACTTCCTCCATTTGTCTGTCACCGGCCTCAGCTTTCTCTTCACAAAATCTTAGAGCCTTCTCCTTTGCAACTCCTACCCCTGGGCCAGCCTTCTTGGATGCCTCTGCCTCACTGACTCTTCATCTGTTAGAAAATGTCTGGAGCTGTTGATGGTCTAAAGCCACTTTCTGATTAGCCCTCTCAGTCTTTTTTGCCCATGTATCCCTGTACATCAGCTCTCAACGGCCACATTACTCCTTGTTTTCAACTAAGTAGTATTAAAGGGCATCTAAAAATACACTAACTACTGTTCTAATATCACTTTTCCATGTAAGCAATGTCTGTAGTTTCCACAGGGATGTTACTCCATCTCCAATGCGAGGAAGTGGCCTATATGTTTTGTATGTTAGGAGTGGTCTGTGCTGTGAAAAAGTTTAAGAACCCTTACACTAGACCATATTATCTTGTGGACTAATCAATTGCCAAATTCTTTTTTAAAAATAAGTCTTTATACAATTGCACAAGTGTAAAATCAAGTTGAACTGCGTAAGTAAAGTCTTGAACTCTCTTATAACTTGAAAATTGCTGAACCGATGTGCTCATAAAAATTCTATCTCAAGAATACATTTCAGGGAGTGTTGACAAGCAAGCACCTCTGCTTGAGCTTATGTTTTGGCAAAATGTTTCTGAAGCTAGACCTCCAGCATCTTTCTGGCCCTGAGAGAATGGGCAAAACCTTCACTGATCTTACCTATCATCCTTGACATATTTTAAGTGTCACAAAAAAGTCAAGAATTCACCATTCAGCACATGCAAGCAATTTACACAGGGAGGTATATGATGTATAATCACCATTTCTCACTGCATGGTCTGTGCTGGCACCATTGCTTGATAAAAGCAGGGCTCCAAGTCTTGCATTTAAGCCACATTCCCAATTGCTGTTGTGATTTTCTGCAAAACCTTTTCAAGCAGAGTGACATATATTTCTTGTTGACACTAAGGGCTTGTCTACACTATCTGTCCGATCGGGGGGCAGTGATCGATCCAGTGGGGGTTGATTTATTGCGTCTAATATAGATGCGATAAATCGACCGCTGAGCACTCTCCCGTCGACTCCGAGAGACACCAGAATGAGGAGTGCAAGTGGAGTCAATGGGAGAGCATCATACGTCGACTTACCACAGTGAAGACACAGCGATAAGTAGGTCTAAGTACGTCAACTTCAGCTACGCTATTCACATAGCTGAAATGGCATATCTTAGAAAGACCCCACACGGTAGCATAGACAAGCCCTTAGTTTGGAGCAGGAAAGGGCAGCTCTCCCAGATTGACACACAGAGCTGATTGACACAGTAGCACTTGAGTCAGTACTGAACTACTGCCCCCTTGCATGGTGTTAGTGAGCTACAGATGTCATGGTTTGGATGAGACATAAAACCACGTTTCTGTTCATTAACAGTCCTTACAAATCCTAGGGTACTTTCAGGTAATTTCTTTCTGTTTTCCTAGATCCCCCATGAAATTTAATCCTTTACTTCCTCTTCTCCACTGCAAAGTGCTCCAGCCAAATGGAGACTGCACTGCAGTAGTTAATGAAATGATTTCCTTTTCATAACTGGGACCAAAACGGGTTCATCTTTCTCTGATGAGAAAACCCAGTGGGACTATTTTGATGAGTAAGGCAAGCAGGATTTGGCCCCAAGTTTCCTGAATATGAAAGATACTATCAGCCAAATTTTCAGAAGTTACCAGTGATTCTGAATGCCTCCAATTTTGGGGTGTTAAAATTGAGACAGTTTGGACCTGATTTTCTGAGATGCTGAGCACCTACAGCTTGTACTGATTTTAACGGGGGTTGAGGATGCCTCAGTGTGATGCCATGAGGTTCAACCCAGACCAGTGTGGGGTTGTATTACCACCTGCCTTGCTACTTAGGGTGCCTTAAATGCTACATTGCTATGGCTCTCAGAGCTGATGCCAGCAGCCAGCATATAAGCATGCAGGTTTCACCCTGGCTTCTACAGCCCAGCTACTTTTTTGCAGAGTGACCCCAAGATCCTCCCAGTTCTGAATTTCCCCCAAATCATCCTCCAGTAGGACAATTTGCTGAGGTTCCCAGAATTGTGAATTTCTATGTTACTCTTCTTAGCCTCAGCAAGTGAAGAGTTTTGCTATTGCTAAACTGAGAGACAACTCCTTGACACACTAGCTTGTATGCCTCACCAGCAAAGTCTTCAGGACTCTGCCAATCCAAACCTTCCCCTGCAAGTAACAAACAGTGAACCCCAACTCCTAAGTACCCCAGATACATCTCCTTGCAGTGCCCAGCCCTCTCACTGAACACTAACAGAAATTAAGTTCATTGCTCCTTTAAAGAGACAATAAACTGCAGCTCATTAATTTAACTGGGGTTTGACTAACACTCTTATTTCAATCACAGCACTGAATTGGTTTATAGTAAAATACATTTATTAAACAAAAAATCATTGGTTTAAGCGATACCATAAAAATATGCTTGGTAGCGGCCTGTGGTGATCCCTCTCCATCAAGCTCGGAGGGAGGCCACTCTGCCTCACTATGTCACACAGCAGATTTAGGTAAGGCTCTGGCCCCCTGGGCCCAGGACTATAGCCTGAGCCTCCTGGCAGGGCAGACAATAATTTACATAATCTGGGGCTTTGACCCTCCTGTGCGGGGCAGAGTGCAGGGCAGTCTTTAGTCCAGCCTCCTTGCAAGTAATATAGTCTGGGGCTCTGACCCTCTAGTAGGGCAGAGCACTGAGAAGTCTACAGCCCAGCCTTCTGGCTAAGGCAGACAGCTAACACACAGGCCTTCAGGAGTGGAGTCAGTCAGCAGCAGGGAGGTAGGGGGACCTGGGCCCACCCTACTCCACCAGGTCCCAGCCAAGAGCTCAGATAGTGATGGGTAGTCCTTCCACTGGATCAGCGGGGATCCTGTCAAAACACACTATGCAATACAATACAAGCGACAATACAAGCAGATTAATGTCTGATTTCCCTGAGCTACTTCCTACTACAGTCCATTAGCAGCCTGCCACAGTCCAATTGCATGGGTGCAACACCACACAAAGAATGAGAGATACATAAAAACAGCAGTAATGAATGCTTAAAATAGCTCTGGTTTTGTTGCTTTAGAATAAATAATATTTATTGTAACCACATCTACATGACACAGAATTTCTGATAGTGGTAATTTATGATGATATAAGGGAGATATCAAGTCCAAATTATAGCCAAAGGCTAAACTTCAATTGAGTTTAATGGGACCAGATTCAGCCCAGAAATAGGCTATAGGTCAATTTGGAGACAGGGAAGTTCAATCTTTACTGAACATAGAACCTTTCACATGTAGGTAATTGTTCAAAATAATGACTGAAAGCCATTAGCATCTGATGACTCTTGGGTGACTATCTGAAATGGATTCCAAGTGGAATCTACATCTCAACTTGTCTGCATCTCAGTTGGCACCAAATGGCACTTTTAGCAGAGAGTACAAGGAATAATGGAAACTGAACTACTTTTAGTACCTTATAAAGTGCCCCTAAAAATAAAGTTTGAATCACACTGGCAGGGGGGAAACTTGCCCTACTGCTGCCTGTATTGTACTTGTTCTGTAGATAGAGAACACAAGCCCCTAGGCCTGTTGATTGATACCTTTTGATGTCCTCAGTTTTAAACAATGTCTCTTGCCATAACTCCTTCAATTAAATTATTTATTTATTTTTCTGTGTATTTTAGGTACCAGTCAGCCCCCATTATCATAGTATCTGAACATCTCACAATTTTTGAGGTATTTGTCCTTACCAACACCTCTGTGAAGTAGGGAAGAGCTATTATGCCCATTTTACAGATGAGGAACTGAGGTCCAGAGAGACTAAGTGACTTTCCCAAGGTCACAGACAAAATATGTTGGGGAGCACCAACTTTAATGTAGATCTCCTGGGTCCTAGGCGAGTGCCTTAAGCACTGGACTATCCTGACCTCTATCTGATTTCTCATGTTAAGCAGAGCAAAGTCTCTAGTAAGTGGATGGCTGATCTCAAAGGAAAATCCAAGTGGTATTGTTGCTAAGTTATTAGGGGTCATTTTGCAGTTAAAGATGCTGTCACTTAGTTCAGATGTAACACTGAGTGTCACAGTTTAAGGGCTAGCTGCACCCCTGACCCCTCCCCGGCATCTCTAAGAGCACCTTCCTCAGGTCTCAGGCCTCACATCTTCACCTCTCAGAGTGGAATCTCACAATTCTCCCATTCTTAGACCAAGTCCTAGGCTACAATATACTTTGTATTAACCATGCTTACCCAACAGTTCCAACTGGGTTTGGTACCTGTGAGTCTTTTCTGTGGGACTCTGGGACCAGCCTTCCTAAACCAAAGCACTGTGTAATCTTAACAGCAGGAACAAAGCATAACATAGGAAAAATTGATTTTTAAAACAACAAACTGTCTACCCACATGTCTGTGTTATGTAGAGGCCTCTCTTACTCCAGAACCTAACCTCTGGGAGTCTACGTTTCCCTTAACTCTTTCTCACTCTGTCCTTGAGGCCCGATCTTTACAGCCAACCAAAACTCTTTGGCCCATATCATCAAAAATATTTAGGTTCCTAAATACCTTTGAGAATCTGGGCCTTTGTTCTCAGTTTCCTGCACCTTCTTTCCTCTTCTGCCCAAAACTAGTCCAGTGAGCTTAGCAAGGTGTCAGAGATGGAGGAGAGCTTCAAAGCTAATGGCATCTGCATTGTTCTTCAAGTGCTAGTAGATGGATGGCCATCTGAAGTGTTGCTTTTGCCTCTCAACATGCAAAAGCCTCTTCTTGAATTAACCTCATGGTTTTCATACAGTAACCTGCTTATAACAATCAAACATACAGAATGTATAGGGTACATAAATTGTTACAGAGAAGCTCTATGCCCTTCACAATCAAGTCCTAATCAAATTCCAGTTTGGGTAATTATATTCTGCTTACCCACATTTCTCTTTAGTTTTAATTGCATGCATTTTTCTATTCCACTTCTGACAATGTTGTATGCTGTTACTCCGTGCTGTTGTTAATGTATTCCAACCCAGAGGTGGCTGCATTTCATTGGTGAGAAAATGTATTCCAATGTGTGTGTGTATATACACACACACATCTACTGTAGCCATTTCCCTCTTACATGGTCAGTATTCGCACCACTCCCAGATGTCAATAAAGGCATTTAGATGTAAATACACTATAGTTACTGTGCAATCCTGTGGCATGAAGCATGAATGCGTAAACCTGCGTTTAAACGATGTGGTCCAAAAGATCTCTAGCCATTATTTAAATACAATACTTGCCTACATCTGACTCCCTTCAAAATACAAAATGTATTTAAAATACATAATAATAATTTTATTTTCCTATCCAGGGAATCTTGACATCAGGAATGTTTCCCATTAGACACATGCCAAGCTGGGCTGATGATTCTGCTTCTATCATCTATAAATCAAAGGAAGAAAGTGAAGGGCTGTGATGCCAGTGACATCTCATCACTCCCCTGACCATCATATTTTCACCTGCTCATTGTGTGAACACCTGTGGCTTGCTGGCAACGCACCAGAGGCGATAGAGTGTGAGACATCCAGGCTCAGTGCTAATCTTATTCAGCACAATATATGTGTTCCTCCAAGGGAAGTTTTTCTTCTGATCCCCAGACTGCTTCTTTGGACCTGATCCTGCACTCCTTACCCACAAGGCCCATTCTTTTGCTGAAGGATTGGAACTGGTATGTCCTTGTAACAATGTCAGATTCATCTATAAGACATACTGTAGTCTGCCTACTTTTAAATGTGAGTAAAATATAAATCCTAGTAATATATTAAACATTTTTAAAAATCTCCACTGTGTATTCCTTTTGGACTACACTGGTTTTTTAAAAACTTTTCATAACTCTATCTTGTCTCTTTATAGGTCCACCTCACACTCCCCTACCCCGTTTCCCCTTATCCCTTCCACCCCCTTGCCCTGCCTCTCCCCCATGAGCACTCACCATTGTACAGAAAACAGGATGGTGGACAAATGGTGCCAGTACATGTGGAAGGGGAAGACAACTCGCACTAGGATCCAGGAGGCAGCGTTGCAGAGGTAGTGAGCATCTGGCAGGAGAAGCAGATCTGTACCACCCCCCTCTGCTCCTAGCCTGGGCCTCTGTCTGGGAGGGCAATGCCCCTCTGCCCCCCTCCCAAACTATGCCCATGGTTCCTGTGTCTGTGCAAAAACTTTGGCATCTTTGGTGCGCAACACAGAAAACAACTACTGTCAAATGTGTTGGTGTTTTCTATGTTAGAAACATCTGTTCATTAGGAATTGAACCAAGGGCACAACATATTTTTCACATGCTTTACATACACAAAGAGCAAATGTATACTTTTAGGCTGACCTTTATTTGAGCATAAGAGAACAACAAAACAGAAAAAGAACAAAAATAAAGTCTCCTTGAGAGAGCACAATATAGTGTGTCCCATCTTTTACAGATTTCAGAAACTGTCATAGTAAAATGGATATTTTCTGCGGACATAAGCAGAATACTTAGCTGTATAGTCCAAAGAAAGGCATCCCAGAGGCAATTGTCAGGGGTAGGAGAGACAGAAGTGCTGAAGGACAAAATGTAGCTGTTTATACTACCCTTTCCTTCTGAAGCACCAACTTGCTCTTTCAGCAGCAGTTTATGGACCTTCAACATCTTTTAACCCACTGTCTGTGGTAAATGTTAAACCGGGAACAGTGCAAATTGCCTAGGTGTTTTTTTTACAATAGATGGGGTATAGAGATTGGCTGGTGGATACATGCTGATACTGAAATGGCAGCCCAGCTTCTGAGGGACAGGAGAAAGGACCAGTGGTGTAGATGACCTAAGGAAATTTGAAAATAAAGCCAGAAAGAACATGATAGAAACAATATCAAAAAAGACAAAAGTGGTTATTAACCTCTTCTTCGCTATTTCTCTTATCCTTCTATTAGTAACTTTTTTTCTGCTGGAAAGTTACATTGTATAAGGACCCACCCAAAATATTTTAATGAAATTTTAAAATCAGTGAGACATATTCCAGCAGCAGTAATAGATTTTCCCCCTCTATATCCTAAAGCATTTAAGACAAGACTTTCATAAACGGGGCCAGAAGTTAAGCTCCTAAATCCACACTTAGGCACCTAAGTCTAAACGCCCTGGAAGCTCCTATTTGGTGCACAGTGCTTTGAAAATCAGGCAACATTTTTGGTACCTAATTATGAATTGAAAAGTTTAATTTTGGGACCCTGTTTTTTAAAAATCTTGGCCTTAAAGTGCAGAGACTAAAAGTTAAATTTTGCTTTCAATTACTCCATTATAGCTTCATTGATTTGGGGGAGATGCAACTGAGCTGTGCGTATATAAGTCAGTCTTAACAAATATGAACTGAAGGCATTTCATACTCTCTCCAGTTCGCAGTTGTAACAGAGCCGTTTTGTCTAAGAGCTTAGTCACTACAGGTTCCTGTAGAAAACCTGAAAGGAATAGCTTTGCATTCAGCTGCAGAAAAAAACCCTGTGTACTTTGATAGCCTTTACTTTTATACCTACTCAGTGTCAGCACCCATTTAGATGTAGATTTTCAAAATGCAATGAATTATTTTAACAGTGCTACAAAACCACTTTGTTTCCCTATATAATAATGCATTCTACTTTTATCCCATAAAACCCAATGAGAGCTATTTCTACTTTGAGTGCATGTGAGGGGAAAAATCTGTAGTGAACATGTACTAGTAGAGTTCTAGAAAGACAGATAATTTCTTTCGCTTAATAATAGTTTTCTTTTCTCTTGGCTGCAGACTCGCATAACTAGCACCATGCCAAACATTCGAAGATTGGATTATGGCCTGTCGTACTTGATTATTTTTGTCAGCATGCTGACCCAGGCTGCCCTTTTCTTGTGTTGTTCCTTCTGTTTCCATTTTTCATGTCATCCAGCTTTTCATCTTGTCAATCAGCTTTTGACTTCCTGATTAAAGTGTCTGTCACAGGAGCAGCCTAGTCTCCAGTCAGTTGTTTAATTTGTTCCTCATGGCATCCAATTGAGTTATTCATCTGGCCCAGCTGTTCCCAAGTGCTTCCAGCATCACTTTTTCATGTGTTTGGGTTTAACCTCTATATCTGTGTACAACAGTGTGAATTGTTCTATTCATTCTGTTGACTGTGGATTGCTTTGCCTTTGTTTAACGCCTTGACACTGCTAGGCTGGCTGCTACCGTACACTGTGGTTTAACCAGCTAGGCAGAAGCAATATTTCAGCCTGGCGTTATGGTATGGTATAAGCAGTATAACAGGTCCTGTTTAACAATTAAGAACATGTAATGGAAAACTCAGATCTTTGACATTTGAATCCACCCAAAAAATAACTTTGATCAGGGCCGGCTCCAGCTTTTTGCTGCCCCAAGCAGCAAATTAAAAAAAAGAAAGAAAAAGCCGCAATCAGCAGCACTTCGGTGGCAGCTCTACTGCACCGCTTCATTCTTCAGTGGCAATTTGGTGGCGGTCCTTCCCTCCGAGAGGAAATGAGGGACCCGCCGCCAAATTGCCACCAAAGACCCAGACATGCCGCCCATTTCCATTGGCTGCCCCAAACACCTGCTTCCTGCACTGGTGCCTGGAACCGGCTCTGTTGATGATGCATGGCAGAGGGAGAGAAATACCAGTTTGCCAGCAGTTGTGGAACTTTGGCCTTCACTCAAAATCAGTTTGCTTTATTATCATGGGTGATATTCTCTCTGGGCCAAATCCAGCCTTGGTGTAACCTAGCCATAACTCCCATTGTCTTAAGTAGGAGTTTATGTGCTTACTGAAGGGCTAAATTTGGTGCTCTGTCTAAAGTGGTGCAGATAGCCAATCAGACCAATGGAATTTAAGTCAACTCAGAGATGTGGCAGTTTGAAACTTGTAATATTTTGTTGTGTTACTTTATTCAGTGCTATAGTATAGAGATAATTGGGGTGGGGGAGATCAATATTAAATTCTAATGCTAACGTTTGTACCCTCTGTGCGATCTGTGCCTCAGTTTCCCCCACCAGAAATAGTGACATCCACATTTAGCAGTGCATGAGTTTATCAAGTGATTTGAAATAGAAAGCATGACACAAGTACTTAGCATGATCATTCATAATTATTGGAAGCCAATATAATGCAACAGACCCTTGAAAGAATTAATGGAAATAATTTCAAGAAGGAAAGTAACTTTACGATAATCAACACTTATAGTTATGTGAGCTAAAATAAAGGTAATTAAATCTCATGTTTCAGGGCACAAAGTAGTTGCCATAGGGGTCAGGAAGGATTTTATTTTTAATCTCACACACAGCATTGCATGACTGAAACAATGCATTACATTTTTTTCACCTGCAGCATTAAGTATTGATATTTGCTGAAGGCAGATTACCTAGTAATCTGATATAGCAAATCCTATGTGTTGGTGTAAAGGAATATTACATTTATATTTGCTGCATAACCTATTTGGCAAATTAAAAGAATTCAGTCCCAAACTGGGTAGATTTTCTGCAAATTGTAGCATTTTCCCTCTTATTCCTGTAATACCTATTTCTCCACAGACACATCAAAACTTGAAGTGGTCATTCCAAAGCACAGAGTTTTTAGTGGAGTTTTATATACACTAGAAAAATTGTATTAAAATAATATTTACTCAGTCAAGTCCCTGTTGGATATGTATCTACATCATAAAACTGCCAACTCAACTGGCCCTCACTGGCACCCATATTGGAATTCTCAGCTGAGAGGCCAAGAATTCAATGGACATGGAGACTGAACTGCCCTTTCATCCCTACAGGTGGTCCTTCCAACTCAAAAGTGAGGTATATTGTTGGAGTAGTGTTGTACCTGTTCCATGGATAAACAAATGACTTCAGTTTCCATCACCTTCATGCCAAAGTCTTTCAGGACCATTAAATTCTTTAATAAAGAATCTCAACTTTTTATTTGGTTTGTGAGCAAGGATGTGCCTGTACTCCTCTGTTTCCCCCTGCTCGCTCACTGGATTTATAAGCGCAGTCACGAGACTGTTTTGAACATACTCTGGTTCTAACCACTGCTAAATATTTTTCATCTAGTTGTGGATGTGTTTGGGAAGGGTTGTTATGAAAAGTACTGCTGTGAAAACCATGCTCTTTTGGAGTAAGTGTGTACATGCTATATGTTTTAGGATGAAATTTTTTTTAAATATGATGCAGTAGGAGTGCTCATAAAAATGTTGACTTGGCAGGAAACTTCACACAGATATATGAGCGTCTGCAGGGGTCAGTGTAGGAAAACAGGCTAGTGCACTGCTACAATCACCACCCACAAAATAAGTTCTGCCACTCCAACTAGATTGTGCAGATAATCAAAACATGATCATGTGTGTCGCTTGGCTCAACTGAGCTCCTTGAGCTTGGCTTTCTAAGCTTGGTTTCCCCATGGGCTCTTGTTTTAGCACCACTTATGTTTACTGAGTTCATGTTTTTGAGGTTTTCTTTGCAAACGGAATCAGCTAGAGATGTACTTTAAAAAAATGTGAGGTTTTGGAGAACCTCGTGGATAGCGGAACTAGGCTCTACAGAGGAAAAGGGTTGAGGGTAAGACATAGCTTGAAAGAGGTGATCAGTAGATGGGCATGTATCAGATGTTTCTGAACCATGAGAAATGAATCTAGTGGCGAAACATGCACTTACTAGGGCTGTACAAATAATTTGTACAGAACTCAGCAGAAATCATGGTGGAACGTGGCTTCTGTGGCATTTGTGAAAATTAGCTCATGTTTATGAACCTGAGCTGATGGTGTTTGTGCACAGAGTATGGCATATTTAGCTGTGTCAGGCTGTGATGGCTTTTGGTTTGTATGCTGCCACTTTACATTTCTTGCACTTGATCTGTGAACAGATAAGAAGTCATTTTATTCTTAAAGCTCAGGGTGGACTGTGAAAAGAGACACATATGTAGAGTGGTTCCTACTGAGGTTTTACTTTTGCTTTTTCTCATTTTGTTGTTTTCAGTCTACAGTAAAGGTCATTCCAGCTGATGGTTCACATTCTGCTCTTCATTCAAACAACAGTATAGTTCCTCCTTCTAACTCTGCTACACCTCATCCCCTTTACCTTTTGACATCTTCAAGGAAAGTCTGAAATATCAAGATGTTTACTGAACATGGGGAGTAAGCTACCTTCCCCAGGGTGAGGTAACTGAGCTTAGGTTGGCTCATGAGACACTAGTTCTATACAAGAGGAGATGGGCTTCAGGGCACATATGAATATGCATTGTATACACACGGTTATGATCCCAGCTAGAAGAAATACATATGTTTAACAAGCACATTTAGAATGCAACTTGGTTAGATTCTGCTGCACTAATAACTTCTGCAATTAAGCAATGTTGGTAGCCAGAATAAAACGTGCATTCCTCTCAATGCCTGAAGAGTAGATGTGGGCAGATATTTAACCCCTTGAATGCCCTTAGGCAATCAGCATGTCTTAGATCAGGAGGGCTGTAACTGTAAACCCCTTGGAGGTAACTTTGCTTCTTCTGTTACATCAGGAGGTGATAAAATAAAACAGTATGGCTGAATATTAAAAAGTCTGGAAAACTTGATGACTATACTAATAATAACCACCTTATGTTTAAATAACTTCACCTACCACTAAACTACAGCCACCTCTGGGGTGAAATGTGGCAGCTGTTTAACGGCACATAGAAACACTAAGCAAGAAATTAAAACAGGATTTATAGAAGAATACCATATCCCACTGAAACTGCCAGGGCACTTTACGTAGCAAGAAAGTAATGACCTGAGTTGGAATTTAGTCATTGTGCTTTATACCCTGACTTTTAATTTATTTTACCCAAAAATAAGGATAATTATTATTTATTATTTGTATTATAATAGTGGCAAGAGGCCACAATAGCACAATGTGCTAAGCACTGTAGAAACATACTGACAGCCACAATAACTCTCTCTGCCCTGAAAGCTTCCACTCTATGGCTATAATCCTGCCATCTGTTTAACCTTAGGCCAAATTCTGGAGTCCTTACTGAGGTAACTCTTCCCTTACCCACAACAGCAGTTTTATCCTGAGTAAGGGAGGGCAGAACAGTAATACAGACAGAACACAAATTTCATTGGTGGACTTGGATACACCTAGCTCTGTATGGGTGCAGAAGATGGAGGACAGACACAAAGATTCAGGCACAAAACTATCGTGCATAGTGGAACTAGGATCTACAAAGGAAAAGGGTTGAGGGTAAGACCGAGCCCTGACACCCTCGGCACCAGCCACAGGACTAGGCCAGTGGAGGGAGAACACACTCTGCACCCTCAAAAAGGGCATGAGAGGCTTCTCAAGGTGATATTCCCCCAGAGCCCATGGAAATGGTGTCCCTCCTATAGGCACATGCCTCTGGGAGTGGTTACAATGCACAGCTTTGTGGTGCCCCAGGCTCCTGCAAATGCAGGCACTGGCTTAAGGCCACAATCTTGCCCTCACACTTCATATTGCAAAATACTGGTACTCTTCTATGGCCACAATGATTTTTCACACAAATGTTTGCTCACCAAAACCTCTTGTATCCCATGGCTATGAGAGGCAATGCTGGACTGGATGATGTTTTAATGCACTCAGTTCCATTTAAAATTCTACAGGAGAAGTTTTTCTCCCTGTGAATAGAGCCTTTAATGAATGCTCAAGTTTAAATGAATGGTGTATTTCTTGGCTGGGTGTCAAAGGCTTAACAGAACTTGCACTATAGTCTTCTCACAGGAAAAAAACAAATAGTTTCACACTGAGGTATTTGGAAACAGGTGTGCTGAACAATTACAGAACATTATGGCTCTTGGTGGCACCCTTCCAAGAACTTGAGATCTAAAAATGTATGGTAACACTGTCACATTGATAAAATATCTGCTCCTGAATCTCACTAGTAAGGGAGAAGCTGACTGGAGCATGGAGAGAAGATGTGATTACTATTATGTCAGGGTGTGAGGCAGCTAAAATTGCTGCCAATAGCCATGGAGAGAAAACAATAGAAAAACTTCAGTGAGAACTTAGTTTGGAAGGACAGGAAGACTTCAACTGCTTAGCAATTCACTACCACTGCCCTGCCTCAAGTGAGCCCTTCACACACACACACACACACACACACACACACACACACACCCTACCTCACCAGTCGATATGTAACTTCAGCAAAGTGCTTGACAGTGATCTCTCCTTCTTTAGCATCAAGATCCCTGTCACAGCTCCACAGAAATGAGCAAGAGCCTTCTTTCCTGCAGCTCTTCTTATCTAGAAGAGCCTTTCTATAGCTCTGTCTCACCAGCCCTCCATCTCATTTCAAATATCAGCTGAAGATTTATCTTTTCTTCCTTGACTATGCACATGAACCTTAACTTGACAGGCTTCTCTGTTACGCAATACTTATTAATCCAACATTTTACTTCCCCCCATTTCTAACAAAGCAGCCAGACACAGTTCTAATAACTTCCAAAAATGACTTAAAATGCACAAAAAGACCCCCAGCCATAGTGTCCACCAGCCTGGCACATTCCCCCCAGCTTTTGCAAAAGTTGTTAGTATCCCCTGAAATGTTTGGGCAGACAGTGTTTACCAGTACCTCTTAATTTCTCTGATACCATGCCTCTTTGAAACCAATATTCTTGGTGATACTCATTCAAACCACAGGTCCATCGAGTCTGATATATTGTAGTAGTCAATTACCAATACCTCAATGCAAGGTTGCCCCGCCTCCTCACTCTCCATAATCCACCAGGCTAATTATGTAAAGCTGTACATGGGAAATTCCTTCCTGAACCTTTCCTGCAATTACGTTATTTTAGCATATATGGCTACACATTTTATTACTGGTCATTGTATTATTCATCTCTCAGTATTTGATTCTATGACATCATGTGGCAGTGGATTCCTGAGACAATCCTTTAGTGTTGAAGGATGAAAATACCTTATCCCATTTTTTAAATTTTAGGAGTGGGGAGAGACCTCAAGACTCTTCTATGTATTCTACAGTGTAACACATTTATATATCTCTGTAGAGCCTATGCATCTTATTCAAGGTCAATTCTGCTCAACACTCTGGTCCAGCAACATCCCTCCTTAAGATTTCCTATTTCAGCTGCACCCTTGTTTCTGTAACTGTGAGACCAATGCTAAACAAACCAGGAATTAAATACCAGATGTAATCAATATCAATCACACTTCACACTTCTGTAGTGCCTTGACTAGTGACATTCATCCAAGGAGTTCAAAAGGCTTTCTAAAGGAGGTGAATACCATTCACTTTTACAAATAGCAGGCCAAACTGTGCACTCATTTACAGCAGAGTAAATCAGGAGTAACTCCACTGACAACAATGTGGCTACACTGGTGTAAGTGGCAGAAGAATCAAGTGAAAGGAATCTGATCCAGAGAGAGATTAATTGGCTAGAACAACAGTCACACAGCAAATCAGTGGCAGGCTAAAGGAATGGAATGCAGGTACCCTGACTTTCAGTCCTCCCGTCTTTAGCTGTTAGGCAATACTGCTACTGTGTTCATAATAAGTACTGTGGATGAATAAATGGTGCGAATGCTAACAAAATATAAGCTAGCCTGAGGTTGCTCTTTGGGGTCCAGCCAGTCCTTCCTCATCTCCTGCAAGCCTTAAACAAGCCAAAACTGGATCATTAGCCCCATGAAATGCCTAAGTAGCATAATAATAATTAACACCAAGTCAGTCTCCTGTTCTCTCTATGACCCAATATAGACTCATCAGAGGTCTGATGATCAGACATAAATTTGTTGGGATTTACTGATCCTACTAAGCTGTCCAGTGGGCATGAAACTCACTCATGATTACTTTGCATTTTGAGTTTTAACAAGAGCTGGCCAGAAAAAAGGACATAATTTTTGTGAGAAATTTATCAAAATCAGGTTTTTCTCCACTGAAAGAAAAGAAAAAATTCTTCAGTCAGCTCTAGTTCCATCCACAGACAAACATTTTTGCTAAGCAGAACAGCTAGAGACATTTTTCTTTAAAATTTCGGTCTACATCAGGCATTCAGCTCCTTCCCCTGATCTCATCAGTGCCAAAGGGCTATTCCGTTATCGCTATTGGAAAATCTTAACTTATAAAATTAATGTTTAAACAACTAAACTTTGATCAGGTGCATGAGATTTCAATTAGCAGAGTCCAGTAAATCTAAGTTTTAACTCTCTCTCCCTCTTTGTTTTGCAAAGTAAAAAAACCCCCAAAAATAAAACAAAAAGCACAGAACTGTTAGACTTCTTTAAAACTTTGGCGAACACTTTTTCTAGGAGGCAGAGTGGCCTAGTGGATAGCACACTAGACTAGGACTCAAGACCTGTGTTCTATTCTTTGCTTGCCACTGTTTCAGTTTCCTCATCTGTAGAGTGATGATGATACTTTATTTGCTTTGTAAAGTGCTTTGAGATCTTCTGATAATAGCACTATATGAATACTGGGTATTAATATTGAGATGTAATAATTCAGGAAACTCTAGCCCAATGGAATTCAAATTTGGTTGGAAAAGTCTTCCTCCTCCCCAGACCTACTCTACCAAATTTGACACCAATAGTCCTTTGCTTGCAGATATTAGAGGGTGGACAAAGGCTCGCATACAGTGGAAGTTGCAACCTTAACTATGGAATGGATATTGCCACTCTATCTTACCTTACCCATACATACACACATAAATATACACTCCTTCTCTCACACACATACTGCACAACTACTTTAGGATTCTGACAACGGAAAGAGGCTATATAAATGCAAGTCATTATCTTTGTATACAAAATTCATTACAATCAGAAATTTCCACACACATATTTTCAGAGGGTTACCAGATACTCTTTTAATTTGACTCTTCCTGCCTTGTCAAAATAAAAGCTCTTTCCCAAACTCTTATTAGGACCTTACACTTAATTGTATTCATTATGATCAAGTCTAGAAACTGGCTGATATATTTAAATGAGCTGAAATAAAAAGGTTTGAGGCAACTGAAGTCTCTTCGATAAACTGAAGGAAAAAATCTCCAAAAGAAAAAGAAAGCAATAGTGACCAAAGCAGTAAAGAAGAAAGATTTTAAAACTAATAAAGTTGTCAATTGGATTTTTCTCTTAATTAGTCTGCCTTTCAAAGAATTAGTGCATAAAAGGCTTAAAGAAGATAAAGTGAAATTTAAATATAACAAATTCTCTATAAATAAGATTTAAATTAGTCTTTCATTTGGACCAGGATAATTTTGTTATATATGTTTGAATATTGTCTTGTTCTTGTCTTGCCTCCCCTTATATCTTCTCCATCAGGAGATTTGACTTGAATATTGGAGGAGTCTTTGAATATTGTTCAATGTTTTTAAGTAGAGTTCTGGTACAGTGAACTGCCCTATTTGTTTTATGAAATTCACCAATTCCCCCTCCTGAAGATGTGTGTTCCCTTGAGGAACGAACATTTTAAAACAAAGAAAGAAAAGAAAGGATGATCTTTTGGTTAATACTCTGGGCTGGGATTCAGGAGATCTGGGTTCAGTTCCCAGATCTGTCACAGACTGCCTAAGAAATCTCAAGTCTCCATCAGGCATCCAGTTTGGCCCAGATATTCAAAGGTATTTAGGCACCTAACTCCCATTGATTTCAATGGACATTAGGTGCCTACATAGCTTGGAGGATCTGGGTCTTAGTCTCTCAATCCTTTCTTCCACCATGTCTGTCTGTCTTGCTGGTTAGATTATGAACTCATAAGGGCAGGGACCTTCTGTTACCGTGTGCTTCTAGAGTGATGAGAACAATGGGGCCCTGATTATCATTTTTTATTTCTTATTTCAGTAAATAGTACCCTCTCCCAGTACTCCTTGTTCCAGCATACAGTTCCACACACAGCCCAGTATTTTGAGGGCGGAGTGGAGAGCCAGTCCTTGTTGCACCTTGGTGTGCTGGTCTCGGGCCTTGCCAAGATACAGCTGTCTAGGTGTGCTTCACAAATTCTCAACTGTTTCCCACCTGTTTCCCACCGATCACTTTCTCTCCCTCAGAGGCTGTCTTCTTTTGTGCCCTTGGAACTTTTCCTCTAGTGAATCCTAGAATGAATTAAGGCTGGTCTTGGGGACATCCCTAACCAGCTCTAATTCATTTATCTACCAGCACATAACAAGCAACATTCCATTTCTTAATTTATTAGAAGGTTTTATAATGTCACTGCCTATTACGCAGACCATGCTGTATTCATACCTGTGAAAATGATTTGATGCAACTTGAAACTGTGATGCCACAGAAACAGGTGATGTCAAAAAGAATTACCACTTTCGTACATGACAAGTTTAGTAAGGAACGTAAATGATTCTCTGGTGGATGGATCAATAGACTGGATGTCATGATGACCATAGCTGGGTTTTTATTCTGACTGAGGCACTGAATTCTGTGTGACCATAGATATTGTGTCAACAAAGCTGTAAAATTATTCAGTAGACAAAAAGCAACAACAGCAAAAAAAAAAAAGCCACCGCGCAGCTCAGTTTTTCTGGGTGAACTAACCATCGATGTACACACACTATGCTGATATGGAGAAAGTAGAGAAGAAGCAAAGAAAGAACAAAATGAGATCAGTGAGAATATTGGTAAGCCAAAAAATACACCAAGTCATACTAAAAGAAGCAATTCCCGCCAGAACAAAGGAAAGTCAGGATGCCCCAATGATGGTAGCAGAAGAGAGTATTCAAAAAGAAAAAGAAAAAGGAAGTGATCCAATGCTCTTTTCTTCCCAAAGTGCTTTAAAAGCTATACAGATATTACCTCACCCTCTGATAGGGTGCAATGTTGCAGTTATTTAAGAGTGCATAGCAACACTATAGAACAAATTTTAGTAGCGTAAGTGAAGAATGGCTTAGCCAATATAAACTGTACGGGGAATTTAGGGATGCTGACTTGGTTCTTTACAACGGACTTAACACCTCCAGTTCACCCAAAAAGTATCATGTGTGACCAACCGTGGTTTATAGCTCATCAGAAAAATAATACCTGCAACTGTACAGTCCCTCTGACCCTTTGCTGGGACATTATTTCACAGTGACTAATGGCATCTCTACACAGGGATAAAAAAACCTGTGGCTGGCCCAGCACAGCTGACTTGGGCTCTTGGAACTCAGGCTCTGGGGCTAAAAAATTGCTGTGTAGATGTTCAGGCTTGGGCTGGAACTCTGGGACTGTCAGGCTCCAGCCTAAACCCAAACATCTACCTAGCGATTTTTCAGCCCCGGAGCCTGAGTTCCAAGAGCCCGAGTCAGCTGACCTGGGCAAGCTGCAGGTTTTTCATCCCTGTGTAGACATATCCTAAGAGAGGAGACTGATACTTGTTGAGTTATCAGACCATTTTCTGCTACTCTCTCTGTTTCTTATCGATATTAACCACACCATGCCTGGTTTAGCTTGTTAGATAGAATAAGATTGCAGCCCAACATGGCATTGTTTGCAATGTTCTTCTGGAAGAGAATGGGATGACACTGTAATAGTGGCAAGGAGGAGCAGACAAGTGGCTATCGTGGGGATGAAAACATAAAATGCAAGGGAAAACAATGAACAGCGGAAAAGTCAAAGTTAGGCCTGAAGCAGGAGAGAGGCTCCAAAGGTTACTTCAAAGTGCTTCCTGAACAAAAAGAAAAACATAGAAGCATTCAAAATAAATATTAATGAATCAGAAACAATATTGAAAAACAACCCATTATCATTACCCAGATCAAAAGAACATACAAGATTAATACCTCAGATATCTCTAGGACAGGATCAGAATGAGCTTAGCAACAAACTTGTTCCCCCCGCTCTGCCTTTGCTTTTGTGACTAGGACCGGGAAAAGAGAGAAACTAAAGGAAATCAACTCTGAGAAAGCTATAATTGTGGTTCTAAAAAGATCCAGCAATTGTACCAAAGGGGTAAGGGAAGATAGCAAAAAACAAGAAAAAAAAATCACATGTTGTGCAAAGAGAGGACTATATTTACTGCCCTGCTTTCCTTTAGGGGCATATTGAACTGGTCGAGGAAAGGTGGGATATTATTTGCATATTATTATTGAATTGCCAGAAGGCTTCCTGATGATTGTTCATCTTTCTCCTGCTATACAACCCTCTTTTCCTGGAAGCCTCTGAGGCTTTCTGTCCTTAAGAAAAAGAAAAAGAAAAAGAAAGAAAGAAAGAAGCTCTTTACTGTGAATACAATATCAGTTTAAAATTGGATGCATTCTCTATTGGGTATTATATCCTGCCTTTGCATGGGGGTGGCTTGTTAACAAGACAAATCTTTCCCATCTTTAACTATGATGATTGACAAAACAGCAACTCAACCAAATTACATTCTTCTTTTAATAAATTTCCAGAATATAAACTGCTATTTAGGAACTCCTGCATGGCATATGAAACCATTTCTGCACAAAGAGGATATTTATAGTATTGAAGTGGCCCCATAAGTGGTTACAGTCCAAAAAATGCCTGTAAAAATGACAATATGGGGGTACTCCATTCATTCTTGCTCGGTGACTCCATATCAAATTTACTCATTTTACAAGTGAAAGGATTTTTTTTATTTTCTAACTATCAGCACTACAGATTCACCCTGGGATTTGAATAACAAAGCTGGGTTTCCTTTTATCACCACCAGTAAAATATATATATATTATACAGCTGGAATTTGACAATTAATTTTGATGATGATGTAAGGGTCAAAATAGGATAATAATCTATTTTGGCTCTGCAGGGAATACAGGAGCAAAACCTTTTGTCACAAAAGTGAATGGGTGAAATTCTGGCCCTATTGAAGTCAATGGGAGATTTGATTCCAAAGGAGCAAGGATTTCATCCAATATATCCATAGGATTTGCTAGGGAGCAGCTAGTCTGATTTTGACAGTCACTTTCCTGACTCTAACCACATGTTTAAAAAGAAAAAGTATATTCATGAAAAGTACAGTAATTTATACGTGTTTATACAGTATTTAATGGGGTCCTGACCTGCTTGGCCTCTAAGCACTACAACAAAACAAACATTAAATAATAACAAAGTCCAAGTCAGATTTGTTGTAGTTTTGCAACTCAAGGAAGTTGTGCCCACTTATACCAAGTCTGAATTTGGCCCTACATGCTGTTTTAGTCAGCCAAATAATATGATATTCCTAATAATGCTTAACATACCTATTTAGCAAACCCAAATATACATTACTAAAAGCCTACATGTGTAATTTGGAAACACTCTGGTCTTTTATTTAAACATTAGTGATAGGCTAATGGAAAGTTTAGCTCAGTTTGGTAAAGCATCAGAAGTTTTGGGGACAAATTCTGTGTTGACGTACACTGCAACTCCAAAGGGGAATGGGATTATGCAAAATAGTAAGCCAGTACAGAATTTATCCTGTATTGGCCTTTATCCAAATTCATAAAGCTTCTTGGTTGAGAGATTGGACTGGAATTCATGCAAGAACATGCTGACTCTTGAGGTTTCCAATATTTCCTGTTTATGGCTTAATCTGAAATACCATGATCATTTTTCTTGTGATATTTTAGTATTTCAGTTTCCAATTCATGGAGTGGGGATTGAGAGGGGGAGCAGCAGAGGCATACAAAATGGGGTGGGGAAGGGTAATTAATAATTGAACTTTTAAGGGTTTGCCCATCACAAATTACAATTAATTCAATTGTGAATAATTCCAAGTAAAAATATAATAACTGGATGATACCAAATGATTAAGGAGTAACTAGGCAGATGAGTCATTATATATCAGGGGGAGCCTGAAGAACTAGCCGAGAGTCATTATGGAGGAAGAACACATTAAGACAGGTATGTATTTAACAGCATCGGATAGGTTTGCAGGGGAAGCATGACTGTTTTAAATTTTCCTGAAGGGCAGCTCAATTTTCAAAAGTATGGGAGATATCGTCATACATCATGATCCAATGCAGAAGAATGATGCTACTTGCCCATGACACAGATCTGTAGTAATTAATCTACATATCATCAGTTATTCCTGTTATGCATGACACTGCAAGACCTACAAGCGCTTCCTAATTTGATATGCTATTAGAGGGTTAGATACTAGCTTTCTGTGAGGTAGCTGTGTAGGAGGAGGGGAGCAGACCAATGCTGGGTATGCCTTTAGGTCCAGAGCCACCCTGCCAGAACGCTCTGGGAGGCCTATAGGAGTGTGAGGAACGCATTCCCATTCCTCTGAAAAAGTACAATGGATGCTTCCAGCTAGTGCCTGCTGCACAGATACTAGCTGGCTGAATGCCTGACCATGACTCCATGCTTCAACCAGTAACGAAGTCAGGGTCCTGTCCTAACCTTCTCCAGAATACTAAGTAAAGACCCTGCTCATGTGGGAAGAAGAAATCTCTCTACACCATTTTCTTTCTACACTACTTGTGCATGTGCGTAGCATAGGGCAGAATCTGGACCCTAGTCCCCTACAGATAGGTCAATCCTGGTTTCTGATTAGGGATGAACTACAGAACAGTCCCTGAAGTAACTTCTTTTTATTACTAGAACAGAACTTGATCCCTTTGTGGAGGCTCTGAAATGTTGAGTGTTACATTGGTATTACTTTTTCTGCACCTCTGCTCTTCCTAGTTTTGACCTGAACTGACTGTAATCTGCTCCACTAGATTTAACAAGGAGGTCTGTTCTTGTAAAAGCTCCAGGCAAACTTTGCAAATTCCAGAGGTTCAATAAATTTCCAAGAGCTTAGGATAGTGCTGCAAACATCTGGGTGCTCTCATCTGAGCCAACTTGAAGTTAAGCTTTGAACTACTTGAGATTCAACTTTCTCTAGCTTGACATTTGGTTTTGCGGGTGGTTTTTGTTTTGGAAAAATTATTTTATTCAAAAGTTGGGAATGAACACTTGAGAAGTTGAGGCTTACATTCTGAAAGTAGGACTTGGAGATGTATATTACATCAGAGGCAACATAATATATGCCAAAAGAGGAACAATGTAAAAAAGGAGAAAACAATTAATTGGAAAATTGAATATAATGAAAATAACAGTATCATTATTCTTCTGTGCTAAGTCATTTGATACATAGATTGCAGGGGTGAATATCTGGCCTCATTGACATCAAAAAGAGTTTTGCTTTGACTTCAGTGGGATCAGGATTTCACCTAGATGTATATTTAACACATAAATCAAGGGGTGAAGTTCACAATTGTCTCCTAGGGCCAGATTTTCAAAAGAGCTCAGACCCCAGAATCAGGACTCCCTTTTAAGCCCTATAACAAGTAGTCAGATTTTCAACAGAGCTGAGTCTCTGACAGAACAATTAGCCATAAGTGTCACAACGGAAGCTGCTTGGTGCTAAGGACTTTTGCAAATCTGCTCCTTACTTAGGTGCCTACATTGGAGCTGGAAAATACAGCACCAATCGTGGGTGCTTAGCATATGAAAATCTGATCCTGAGGTCTTCTGAAAATATGGCCCATCTTGCCTTAGAACCACTGGTCTTAAGGTTTCTTGGAAAATGAACCACGTCTTCCATATTCTATGTGCCAAAAAGTAAAATTTGCATTTGATTTCAGAGCTTATTTATTTATTTCCCTCCCTTACATTTATAAATGCCTGCACATGACCCACTCTCGATCTTATCCCTTACCAGCAGAAGGGATACCCTCCTGCTCTTATTGTTATCTATATAAGCATGGCAGATGCAATTTCATAAGCTTCCAAATCTGTGGTTTAGGAAACACATGGGGCTAAGTTCTGCCCTTAGGTACATGTGCTCATGTCCTATTTACTTCAATGGGAGTTCCACATGCACATCAAAGGGTTGAAATGTTCTAGAGCAGAGTTCTCAAAATGTGGTCTATGGACCACCAGTAGTCTGCAGACAGCTGTCTGGCCACATGGTATTGGTGCTCTTTCTTCTTCCTCTCTTCCTTAAAAGACTGCTAAAAATACATGAAATATTTTCCTAAATGTTACTTTTCCATTTAAGCAATTGAGGTGGTCAGCGCAGCAGCATGGTCCAGTGAATAGGACACCTGGGTTCTATTCCTGACTCTGTCACAGATCTGCTGTGTGGTCTCAGACAAGTCATTTTAACTGCTCTGTGCCTCGTTTCCCCTTCTATCTTTTGACTATACAGGGAAAGACTCGTATTGACTTCAGTGGGCACTGAATCAGGCCCTTAGTTAAGGACTGTCTTTTACTATGTGTTTGCACATTGCTTTGGCAACTGGTTGGAACCCCTAAGTACTACTGTAATACAAATAAATAATATTGTATCTTATATGCAAATTAGTGATAGGTTTTTCACACAATCACCAATGGCAGTGGAGATTATATTAACATATGGTCCACACTATGAAAATTCCTGGTCTAGAATATGTTTCAGATTATTTATGCAGCAAAGGATATTGGCATTAATTGTCAGGTTTGTTGCATACGTTTTTCATTCTATCAGCAACAAGGCTTGGTGGTCACAAAATGAGGTGTAGGACTTCTTAACTGGCAAAACATTCCTTGCTCCCCATATTCTTCAGAAGATCAAAGATTGTGTATTTTTAGCTCAGGCATTTTATAAGCTTCCCTGTATTCTGCACAAAAAAGGCCAACATCCAAATCAGGGCAAATAGTGTCATATGTTCTCACATCAGTGTCAGAAATGTTTCCTTTCAATTCTTGCAAGCATTTTAAAAGTTGTCATTTAGTTTCAACTCCAATAAGCTAACAGACTAATTCTTCCAAGTGATCTGCTTCCATGATTCTCTTGACTGATATGTTTTACTTCTTGGATGCCCTCCCTTTAAGTGTCCAATACTAACCATAAAAGTTGACTTGGTTACTGTTGTTCATTATAACTGGTATTTCACCTCAAAATTATCTTATCATCTATCAACTAGTATCTTCTGTTTCATCAAATTAATTTTTTTTATATCTTTGTATGCCTTGTCTTCTCTCTCCACAACTCAGGGCCACACTAATCAATTTTTGGAAAGTACAATCAGTGGTATAGAATAGTGTGTTCAAACTGTGGGTCGCGACCCAGTACTGTGTAATGGAATGTAAGGCACTGGGCATGGCAACTCTGGTCAGCACCACCGCCAGGCCATTAAAAGTCCTGTCAGCGTTGCTTCCCGGCTAAGGCAGGCTAGTCCCTGCCTGTTCTGACACCGTGCTGAGCCCTGGAAGCAGAGGTCTGGTTCCTAGGCGGGGGGGCCATGAGGCCCCATGTGCTGCCCCCTTCCTGAGCACTGGCTCCACACTCCCATGGGCTGGTTCCCAGCCCATGGGAGCTGGGCAGGGTGGTGCCTGCGAGTGAGAGCCGTGTGGAGATGCTTGCGCACCTCTGCCTAGAAGCCGGACCTGCTGCTGGCCACTTCCGGGGCGCAGCGCAGTCACAGTGCCAGTACAGGCAGGAAGCCTGCCTTAGTACTCCTGCTGCACTGCTGACCAGGAGCCATCTGAGGTAAGACCACGCTGCAACCCCGCACCTGAATCCCCTGCCCCAGCTTTAGCCCCCCCAAACCTGGAGCTCCTTCCTGTACCCTAAACCCCTCATTCCTGGTCCCATCCCAGAACCTGCACCTCCAGCCCAGAGCCCTGACTCCCTCCTGCACCCCAACCCTCTGACCCAGTCCTGAGCCCCTCCCATGCCCCAAACGCCTCATCCCCAGCTCCATTAGGTCATGGGCATCAACAATTTTCTTCAACTGGATCTCCAGAAAAAAGTTTGAAAACCACTGGTCTAAAACACTCTAAATCAGGGGTAGGGAACCTATGGCAGGCATGCTGAAGGCGCCACGCAAGCTCATTTTCAGTGGCACTCATACTGCCCGGGTCGTGGCCACCGGTCCGGGAGGCTCTGCATTTTAATTTAATTTTAAATTAAGCTTCTTAAACATTTTAAAAACCTTATTTACTTTACATACAATAATAGTTTAGTTATATATTATAGACTTATAGAAAGAGACCTTCTAAAAATGTTAAAATGTATTACTGGCACACGAAACCTTAAATTAGAGTAAGTAAATGAAGATTTAGCCCACCACTTCTGAAAGGTTGCCGACCCCTGCTCTAAATCATGCTGGCAGAGAGGCCAAGGATTGAATGAACACAGAGACTGAAATATCTTCTTACCTTCGGAGTTGATCCTTTAGGCAGAGGTGAAAGTAAGCCGGTACGGTCCAGCACGGCGTACCGGCAAGAGCCAGTAAGTGATGCCAGACTGCATCGACTTCCATGGTGGGGATTGAAAGGGCTCTGGGCTGCCCACAGCCGGAGCTCTGAGCCCTTTAAATCCCACCCCCAGTCCTGCCGCCGGAGCCGCAGCCGGGATTTAAAGGGCTCTGGGCTGCCAGCATTCAAAGAGCTCTGGGCTGCCCGCAGCCGTGGGGAGCTCTAAGCCCTTTAAATCCAGGCCCCAACCAGCGGCTGGAGCCATGGCCGGGATTTAAAGGGCTCTGGGCTGCCCGCCGGTGAGAGGAGCCCAGAGCCCTTTAAATCCTGGCGGTGGCTGGAATTTAAAGGGCTCAGAGCTCCTCTCCCCTGCGGGCAGCCCAGAGACCTTTAAATCCTGGCCGTGGCTCCGGCAGCCGGGCTGGGGTCGGGATTTAAAGGGCTCAGCGCTCCCCATGGCTGTAGGCAGCCCTGAGCCCTTTAAATCCTGGCTGTGGCTTCAGCGGCTGGGCTGGGGCCAGGATTTAATGGGCTTCGGGCTTCCCTCAGTGGCAGTAGCTCTGGTCCCTTTAAATCCCGGCCCCAGCCCCGCAAAGCTCGGGGTTCCCCCTGGCGGCCAGAGCCCCAGACCTTTTAATTTGCCCCTGAGCCCCGGGGGCCTCCCAGCCACCTCTGCAGTTGGAAGCCCCTAGTTGATTTAAAGGCTCTGGGTCTCCCAGCCACAGCTGGTTCCCCAGGGCCTTTGAATCTTGAGAGGCCACGCCTCTTCCGGATGAGGCCACACACCTCCAGGACTCTGCCAGTACCGGTAAATCCTGTAAGTTATTTTCACCACTGCCTTTAGGTGAAATCAAAGCATATTGGTAGTATAGCATGAGAAAGCCTGCATTCCACCTACTTGTGCCTGTTTTGTGGATAGAGGACTTTAGTCTCCAGCACAGAAGTTAGAATTATTTATTTGTGTTGATATTCTCAGTCCTACATCAGACACAGACACTGACACAGTCCCTGCTTCAAGGAGCTTACCATCTAAATAGACAGACAACACAACATGCATGAGGAGACCCAGAAGAAGATGCAATCCTAGGCCCCAATTTTGCGATCAGATTCGTATAAGCAGATCCCTACATCCATTTAAAGTCCCACTGAAGACAATGGATACACGCAATGGCCCACATGCGTCCAAATGCAGAATCGAGTCCTTAGAACAAATATATTTATAGGCAAGAGGTAAGCGATAGCAACTCAGTCACAGTAATTTTAACTGACGGTGTTGGCATTTATGGGCTTCATAGGAGGAGGGAGTTAGGCCAGAGTATCATAAATTTACTGTTTATTTTTTTAAAAAATTGTTCTTATTCATATTCAACCTATTATAAATGAAGAAAAGAATTAAATTGCTCTTTAGGAGGCTGGAAGATAGAAGACTGAATGCTCATCCCCTTGGGCTAATGGTCATCACCCAACTACAAAGAAATTTCTGACCTTCAGACACCCATATAATATGTACATACATATAATATAGCTGTTCTAGATGGGGCAGAGTTAAATATTGAAATAACACCAAACTGAAATAAAAATAGTATTTGTATTTTATAGCTGTATTTTTAAATAACTGAAAAATGGACAGTGGATGCTGAAACGCTTCATTAATATCTATGCTATTTCGACTACATGCTCAAAGATTTGAGTCTGATTTTAAAGTTCCTCCACTCAAGGAGATGTAGATTTTCTTGGCAACAGCTGCTGTGTAAAATATTCTGAGATAGAATTTTTTTATCATAATTAATAATAGATGAAAATTTCTGTGGTTTTGATGTTCTAAACTCTATGCTGTTTGATTTACGATGTCTTTATAGCTGTTTTTCTGGTAATTCTATGCCTCTTTCTGTTGGTATAAAGGCTGGCTGTCTCTTTTATTTCCCTAGTGGAGTTGATACAGTACTCTTTTCTTCCCTCTCTTGCTCTCTGTTTCTGTAAATATATTTCATAAAGTTCCCCTTTCCTCCTTAATGAGACTGATCCCTATGTTTTGTAAGTTTGTTACGGTGGATTTTTTTTTTTTTAACTCTGAACAGTGATAGTAATAATTATCCTGGGAGCTACTATTGCAGCTAGGAGAATGTTCAGTGTCCACTCTGGCAGCTGTCTCTGTTCTCTGTAATGAATGTTTTAAATTGGATGGTGACTGAAAATGTACATTATACTTTGAAAAAAAACAGGTTGGTGTCACTTCAAAAACGTTATTGGCTCATACTTGATAATTGTTAGCTTAAAAGCAAGTTCAGTATAGGTGTTTGTAGGGTTACTGCATCAGCACTTCCAGCTCCTGTGATAACAGAGGAGCATGTGGTATAGGTGGATCACTATTAACTACTATAGTTAAGGTTGCCAAAGTGTTTTCAGAATAACCTCCTTGTTTTCTATCTTTCATAACTTTTGCAAAGTTTCACCTATGCACTTCAAATTTTCCAGGCTTCATCTCTGCCTGAAAGTGAATTTTCTTGGAAAATTTGAGTAAATACATCCCTGCCATTTTGGAGAATGTGGAAAGTAAAATAAACACACCAAAAAAAAAAAAAAAACCAATAAAAACAAAAATATTGCAACTTGTCTCCCTTTTTACCCGCTCTACATCTGGAAGTAGAAAGCTGGCGCGGGGTATTGTCTTCATTGAGGGAAAGCACACTTGAGTGCTTCAGTGAAAACTGCTTGAAATTTGACTGAGTTAGGATGCACTGATTGTTGCAATTTGCATAGGACAGGCAATAGTACCAAAGATAGTCATACAACAAACTGCCCATCTTAGGAAAGGAGACTGTACTGTGTCTGTGTGCACAGCTTCTTTCTCTTAGTGGTGAACGTGCACATCTCTAGAGGTAATCACACCAAATAAACAAGGTTCATAACAGCTTTTCTCTGTTTAACACAATTAGGGGAAGGCACTCTCTGCTAGATTGTTTCTAACCCTTACAGCCTTTGGGGAGGCAGGAATTAACCTGGGCATCAGTCCAATGTAAAGATCCATCCCATGCCTTCATTATCATGTACAAAACCCCAGTGCAATTGCAAAGAACAGTAAAAGGGAATAGGGCATGAATGCCAGACGCCTACAAGGAACTTCACCTCCAGCAGTCACCATCTTGACTGCCCCTCCAGCCTCAGCAACTTAGCCCCAGATTAAGCCCCTCCTTCCATTTGGGCAGTGGCCCATTTTTGCATGTGGGACATGCTCATGAGGACCTGACCCACGCTCCAAGTTCACACTGCCAGCCTGCTGTGTCTCTGCAGCACAACAGCACATGCCCTCTCCTTTGGCCCTTCTCCAATGGGAATTCCATCCTCCAATCACAGGAGAACTAATTTGGATTTCCTGCCAACTCTCTAGCAGACCAAGGTTCTGTGTCTGTGGTGAGGAAGTGTGAAAAGTCCCCCTTCTCCACTCTGCCCATTCTCCCAGCCAGCCAGAGCTTTGGGGTCAGGGCAAGCCTTCACAGCACAGCTGCAGATCTGTGGATGGGGGGCATTATGCAATCTTTAAAAGTATAATAAAGTGCCCATTCAGGCCTGATTCTGGCACCTTTCCTCACAGTGGGTTAGAATGAGAGTCAGCAAAGGCTATCTACCTTTTAAGTCCCACTTACTTTTTGTTTTTGTTATAAGTTTTGAGGACTTAAGTGGTGCCTCAGGCTCTCTGCACAGGAGCATTTCACCCCCAGAGCACACACCATGAGTGCATTTCACGATGTTCAGTGACACAGATTTGTACTCACAGTTAGGCTGTGCATATTTCACATAGCTGTGGTAAGTGACCTGTTGAGAGGCACAGATCCAGAGGGAATACCTCAAGGCTTCAGCATTCTCCCCTCCGTGCAGCTCTGCCTCCTTTGAGGCCCTGTGCGCCTCCTCTTCCCCCTCCTCCAGGAGTAGAAATGAGGAAGTATCTGCACTTCCTTCTGCACAGGGAGTGGAGTTCTGCTCAAACATTATATGGGCCCCATACCCTATCAGAGCTAGGGAGACAATGGCCCTCAATAAGGGAGAGCCCTTGTCTCACTGTGTGTGAACTTCATATGTGATAGTGCCTTTAAGTGCTGTCCAACCACATAGTTCTAGATTATGGAATTCTATGTATTTTCCATTTAAAAATAAAAAAAATAAACTAAGAAATTCCAATTACAAAACCCTATCACTTGCAGTTCCTCTCAGTGGTTCTCAATCAGGGGTCTGGGGCCCACTGGGGGGCCGTGAGCAGAATTCAAGGGGTCCGCCAAGCAGGGCCAGCATTAGACTTGCTGGGGCCCATTGCAGAAAGCCAAAGCACCACCACCTGGGGCTGAAGCTGAAGCCTGAGCAACTTAGTTTCACAGGGCCCCCTGCGATGTGGAGCCCTAGACAATTACCCTGCTTGCTATTCCCTAACGCAGGCCCTGGTTTTTATATGCAGAAAAACAGTTGTTGTGGCACAGACGAGCCGTGGAATTTTTATAGCATGTTGGTGGGGCCTCAGAAAGAAAAAGGTTGAGATTCCCTGGTCTAGATTATAACCAGTATAGTCCCATCACAGAAGCCACTGATGCAAGTAAAACATCACAGTTAGTAAGAATTTCTTCCTTCTTTTATGCTGGATGCTTTTCCTCTTTCCAGGACCTTGTACTTTTTAAATAGCTGCTTCTATCCTTGTTCTATTATCACTGCAGTATGACTGTTTGCGTAAGACTGCAATCAGATTGTCATTTTACACCTCTGCGATTGGATGAATGATGTCATGGCTTAGATGTTTGGTTATCAGTTTATACCTATAACGATGTGTGAGTTTTGTCACTTACATTGTTCTGCTTCTGTGTTTTTCAGCAAAATCTCTATATTTGCCATATGGGCATAATCATGGCAGTGTGGGTTTTTCTAATATCTGCATTTTTATTTTTAACACTGCACTTTCCATAAAATACTTTAGCAAAAGGAATGGAGAATTGTAGCTTAAATATTAAAATGATTTACCATGACCTTCTATTTTTTGGAGTTATAACTTAATCAACAGCCTCTAGTGCACAGACACTAATTTCTTCCTTGATAACCCCAGGATTCTGGCATTCTTTAGTAAATTGGACCTTGTAAAACCTATGCTTGGGTGGTCCAGGATTATCTCTATAGAACCAGGCTGTTCCCAGTCAATAATTTTTTTAAAAACAATTAAGAGAATGCTTACTGAGAAATATGCCTCTTGCAAACTGATGCATTTTTGAAAGCTTGCTGGGAAATAATAATTAGACTTACTGTATACGGTGACATTTTCATTCTCAGACTGTGATTATAATTGTCTTGGAAGCCTGAAACCTTTGAGTAAAACTCAATATTATTTTGTTATGTTGTATTTATATACGCACTTTCACCCCCAAAGTGTCTCCCAATGCTGCCCAGAGTTCTGGCTTGAGCCATGAAATTAAGACTCTTTTGTGGTCCTCCTGACTATGGTCTTCCCACCTAGGTCCACACACATATATGAATGCCCAATTACTACTTCATGACAATGGCTGTGGTGAATGGAGAAAAGTGGACACGAAACTAGAGACTAGAAAATTCAACAAACGTATTTGGTTATGAAGCACTGCTGACTATGGGACAACATAGACTGCTTAACAACACAGCCCCAAGTGGACTGCATTGCACGAACTCAGATGACAACACTGGCATTAACAGTAAATGAGGCTGAACTTGAGTATCTGACTGCACCCTTCATAGTTAGGACCACACAAAAACCCATTTAACAGAGGCAATTAAATATGCCAGAAAAAGATTTGGCCTCACCCTTCCACACTGGGAAAATGCAGCCATGTATTTGTGTTAATGTGGTGAGAGAAACTTCATTTTACATTTGAATACAATAGTCTAATATTCCTAGCAATGATGTGTTCAGCAAAGCCCAACTAAAATAGCCTGCAAAAGAAGAGTTTGAAAATGAATTAAGCATTCCCTAAACTGGCTGACCTAGCTCATTAACGCCACAAACTTTTTCCACCTTTTCAAAAGCACAGCAACCTGATCATGTCTTCCTCTTCTTCATACAGTTACGTTCAAACAATCAGGGAACAGAAACAACAATTTGTGACTCAAGTGACCTATCATACAGCAGTTAGAATGAATATGACATGCAACATACTCCAGAGGATGAAACTTATTCTCAAGCAACATTAATGGAATAATACTGAACAATGAACACAAAATGCCCAGTTTATGAGATCAGATGAGATCATAGACTGAGATAACATGTCTTAGAAGGCCATAGGCATCTCCTAGTTATAGACACTGTGGTTGATCAGAATGATTAAGAATGTAGGTCGTCATCATTAAGGAGAATTTTCTAGATTCATAGCCCAGTAGTGTCCTTCTAATAGCAAAGGATTTTAAAATATTCCTCCATAAAAGATAATTACTAATAAACAAAAATGCACTGATGTTTTATTTGCCCTGTTCTCAAGTTACTCTGAGTAGAATGCCTTTTTACAAGAAATATATATTTCTTATACATTTTATTGCCTTTCCTTGAAAATTTTTCTGTGATTCACTGGGCTGATCAACGGTTGTAAATGACAAAACAGTCCCCATGGATGTTAAGGTTGGAAAAGACCTATTAGGCCATCTGTTCTGTCTCCTGGTAGTACTTCTCAGCAAGTTACATAGGTGGCTTACATGGCATTTGCGCTGATATAAAGGGACCATCCTATGGCATTAACCTGGGAAGCCAGGAGCACACATAATACTTCTAGGGGTGCCAGCTGAGAGCACCCTTATCTGTGATTCTTGTTACAAGATATGGCACATGCTTCTCGCAGCATATGGGGGATGTGGGGGACAAGACATGCCTTCCCTTCTCTCTGCAAATTACAGCTATCGCCCAAGGGTGCACTACAAAGAGTCTGTGGGCTTGGCTACATTTGCTGATGTAGAGCACTGGGAGTTACACCAGCCTTCGGAGATTGCAGCAGGGAAAATGCTGCCGTGTGTTTACATTGTCAGCTCCAAGCACAGTGGCATGGCCACATTAGCAGCTCTTGCAATGCCACAAAGAGCAGTGCATTGTGGTAGCTAATCCAGTGTGCAAGTGGCTGCAGCATTCTTTTCAAATGAGGGCAAGGGAAGGTGGAGTGAGACACGGAGTGTGTTGTGTGTATGTGGGGGAGAGACTGTGTGTTTTGGGGGGCAGAAAGTGTGTCAGCAAGCTGTCTTGTAAGTTCAGACAGCAGTAGACCCCGCCCCCCTGCCTCTCTCTCTCTCACACACACAATCACAACAGCAGCATTCCACACTAATGGTTTGCTTTGTCCCGGAGCAGATAAACATGTTGGCTGTCAGAAACGGAGCTTTGAAAGGGGACATCTGCATGCCTGCAGCCGAGTTCAAAACAATGACAAGAGTGGCCACTTGACTTCAGGGGATTATGGGACATTTCTGGAGGCCAATCACAGCGCAGTAATGCAACATGTCATCCACGCTGACACCTGGGAGTTTCAGCTGGGGCACAGCAAACTTTATGCTTCTTGTGGAGGTGGATTACCAGGAGTGCTCCAGCTGCAGAGTCCAGGCGCTCTACGCGCCTTGCCAGTGTGGACACCTCAGGAGTTAGGGCACCCTGAGCTGATTTAATGCGCTCTAACTTGCAAGTGCCCTCACACTCTTGGTCTTTCCCAACTATAAAAACAAGCTATCATTGGAAATGAGATATTTAATTTAAGCTCCCAGTTAAATATTTTGATGCTATAAATATGAAGATAATTTTGTTGGCAGCTATGCTGCACAATAAAGCTATGCAATCCCAATGAAATATGTAAAGCCATTCACTCCCATTCCTTCAAAAGACCAGTGAACAGAAGAACATAGCAGGGAGGAGAACATCCAATCAATCAGTTCAATCAGTTTGTGTCGCTTCTGTGGTACCCTTCATGAAGAATGATCACAAGGAACTTCACTTAAACTAACCTCAAACACTTACCAAACTACAACAGAGGGGAGGCAGAATAAAATAAACTAGTCTTCAAAAGTAAAGCTTAAAAACGCCAAGGGCCCTATTAACTATAAAAAGCTTACAGCATCTCTGTGTGTGTGCTCACGCTTGCAAACATGAGAGAGAAAATATATATGTACATGAAAAAAAACAGAAATTAGCAATCCATGCTTCCTCAGAGAGATTGTGCACTTCACTCTTAATTCACAAAGAAAATGTGACTTGCAAGGACCCCCATATGACGATATGAGCCCTCCTAAGGCCAACATTCAGATTAACATAGATAACAGGGATGGCCGGGGGATACAAAAACCCATCTGGACAATAAAATCATCAGACAGTGCACAGTCCAGTACCTTAGTTCAAGACCTTACACATAACAATAGAAAGGCACAGCATTCCATATGCTTATAAATACTGAAAAGATGTGAAATACAAATTAGCTGAAATTGGCAGGAATCAGACATCTATTGCAATATATTGAATTAAAAGCAACTACCGGCAATTTTATATGTGTTAACATTTTGTTAATGTGTTCACTTACACAGAAGGGGAAAGTAATTATAAGACTTCCCTGTATGTATGTATTGTTCTAGCTTAATAGGGAGCTTGGGGGAAAAAAACCAAAAAACAGGGAAGCAACACCACAACAATAGATAAATAGCCTCCTAGCAAACACTGAGGAGGCAATTACAAGACAATGGCCTACTCCCAGGGCCCAGGCTCAAGTGACAGTTCTGCCAGTGCTGGGATAGATCAATGGGCTAGACACTGTTAAAAATAAAAATTTCTACGAGAAGAAGGGGAGGGGAGGTCAGTTGTCAGGTGTGATCAGTGGACAGGTTGACACTGCAGAGGAGTCTGAAAGAGTTGGGTCTTTCCCCAGATCCAAGGAATAGTAAGCCATGAGGAAAAGCAGGCATGTGTGTAGACTGGTTTATCATTTTTAAGATCTGTTTTCTCTTAAATGCTTTTGTTGTAAATAAATAATATTTTCTGTAAGAAGGATGTTGGGTTGAGGAAGCAGAACTGCAGGTGCTGAAGATAAGTCAGACCTGCAGAGGTAAATCATGGTTGCTCACAGGGAACTGCAGAAAGAATCCAGTCTGAGAACGGGAGAATCATGTGATTCCAACATAAGAGAGGTGATGACTGTGTGGCTGTAGTGTGTCTGATGAAGACGCTCTATGCCAGTGGGAGAGCACTCTCCCGTCAGCATAATTACTTCACCTCTGCAGGAGGCGGAAGCTACGTTGGCAGGAGAGAGTTTCCCGCCAACATAGAGCGGAGCAGACACCGCTCTAAGTTGATGTAACTTACATTGCTCAGGGAGGTGACTTTTTCACACCCCTGAGCTATGTAACTTAAATCCACTTAAGCAATAACAAAGATATCCTTTATATGAAATGTTAATCAGCTAAATAGCAACTGACAGTTTTTAAGGCCAGAAGAAACTGTTTATGTCATCTAGACTATCCTGCATAACATGGGCCATAGAATTTCACTCGGTAATTCCTGCATCAACTCTAATAAACTTATGGTTGAACCTGAGCATATCTGTAGAAAGATACCCCTCTTGATCATGTGATGGAGAATCCACCACATCCCAGTGGTAAGCTGTTTCAATGCTCCATCACCCTCACTGTTAAAATCTGCACCTGAATTAACAACAACAAACAAAGCAAACTTTAGTTATTTTAAAGCTCTGCTCAGGAATCTGGAGGGAAAATCATCAGGACATTACACAATAGAGTCAAGTGTGAGGGAAACAGATGACTCATAAAATCATAGAAATGTAAGGCTGGAAGGGGTCTCGAGAGGTCATCAAGTCCAGCCCCTGCGCTGAGGCAGGACCAAGTAAAACTTTGACCACCTCTAACAGATGTTCATCCAAGCTGTTCTTAAAAACCTCCGGTGATGGGGGAGTCCACAACCTCCCTTGGAAGCTTGTTCCAGAGCTTAATACTCTTATAGTTAGAAAGGTTTTCCTAATATCTAACCTAAATCTCCCTTGCTGCAGATTAAGCTCATTATTTCTTATCCCATCTCCAGTGCACCATCCTCTTTTGGACTCTTGAAAACAGACAAACAGGAGCACCATATGAAAGGGTCTACAGTAGGAAATTCAGAGCAAAGATGCCTAGGGATATCCTGAAAGTGAAATGTATCTTGCTTTGAATTCCCATAATGGAAAGAGAATGAAAACATGTTTTGAATATAAGATCTCTTTGTTCCCATCACATCATATGAACAAAATTTGGAAAATTATTGCTTCATGGTTATTAAAAACCATGATAAAAACGAAATATTTTCTCACACTGTAAATATACACTTGACAATTGTTTGCTCACTCCTGCAGCCAAATAGGCAGGCTCAATGACATAATTCTTTAACAGAGTGTCTACTTGTTCTTAGGCAGAAGACATAGTGTACTTTATTTTGACTGAAGTTAAATTTCACAAGACATGTCCAACTATTTTAAACTAATGAACAGTTTGGGGACATGTATCATCCCCTTGGGAAACCACTGGCTGTCAGTGAAAGCAAGGGGCAACTACCGAGATGTATGTGAATGTCTGGGTGGAAGGATGAAAAGGAGCATATTTCCCCAAGGATTTCTCAAATAAATTGTGTCTCCCCTCCTGCACAATGAACCTTAGTTGCAAATCAGTAATGCTAATCTTTCTCAACTTCTATTTTTTTAAAATAAGGTTAAACCCAAGACCAAATCCAGAACTGAAATCATTAAAGTGGGGCGGGGGCACAGAACCCATTCTACCAACGTCCAGGGAGTTATAAAATGTGTGTGCCATGTGTAGTCTGTATTCAATTTATGTCACAGTTTCAGTATCAGAGCTGGTTTTGCTCTTTTAATCTATTTGGGAATGGATTTAAGTCACAGACATTAGAGATGGAAAAGAAGACTTCTTAGACTGTCAAACCAGGGTAGGACATAGTCCTCAAGACAGAAGGCACATCAGATAATAAACGTGTACTATGTTTGATAAACAAACAAACAAAGCCTTAGAAAAGCTGGTAAAAGTTACTCTGGGGCCTCTCTAGTATGAGAAACCCACAGTTTGCCTAATGCTTTGTATACTCATTTATTCATCGTGACTTTTATTGAGCGTGTTAGGTATTTTTTTATTAAATGTTTTTTCATTGGAAACTGCCAATTTGTCAAAACTGAAACTGTTCATGTGAAAGGGCCAGTTTCAATACATTTTCTGTTTACATTTAAAAAAAAAAAAGCTTAAATTTGTCAAAACATCCCATTTGACATTTCCAAAATGAAAGGTTCCATTTTTCAGTTCAAAACAACCTTTTGTTTGAAATTTAAGTTAATGGCAGTAAAAACAAAAAGTTAAAAATGGTCAATACATTTAGAAATTATGAGAATGAAATGTCTCAACTGATCTGATCTGAATAATTTTTTTTCAGATTTTTTGTTTGTGAAAAATTCTGAGATTTTGACTTTTTGTCTTGATTTGGGACAGGAATTTTTTTCTAAAATCTTAAAAATTCTCATGGGATGGGAAAGTTCCAGACCTTTAGTGTTAACAGCTAAGCAGTATTCTGGCTGGTTTGTAGTGTAAGTATTTCTGGATAAGGTATTCATCACTCATATATAAATAAAATGTTTCTATTGTTTAGCATTCCTTTATGAAGAACTATTGCAATTTCTACCAGAAAGGTTTCAGAACTTGAAAATGAGGCATCTTCACTGGAGCTAGATGAAGTTTTGATCCCAGAAAATCTCTGCAGTGAAATTTGCTTTTTTTTAATATTTCCCTCACAGTAAGTCCATCCACTAGCCTCTGGGTAAGAGTTCCAGTCCTCAAGCTTTAAGTGGAAGACTTTGATTTCCTGGAATCTTTTCTTCATAAAGATGAGTCTGGCACCCGTTTTTGGAATGTGTGGTGTCTCCACATGGGAAAATAGTCTCTGCCTCTTGCTTGTAGGCGTTACTTCTCCCTGGAAATTTTACTTATGGTATTGTTCAGAGCACTTTCCAAGTAGGGAGATGTGATATTAAATTGAAAGTGAAAACAAAAATGTTCAAGTATTCAAAGAATTGTAGGAAACAAAATAACAAATTCTGGTAACCAAGGAAAAGCTGCGTGGGGGGGTTATATGAAAAATTCACGGTAAATAAAAAGATTAGCTTGACAGATAACAATGTGAAATACCAGAAACCCACCATATCTTTGAGAAAGTGAAGAGAATCTTACACAGCACACTTGACCCAAAATACAGAGGCAAAGAGATGGCGCCATACTGCTTTACATGCCACTCACACACACACAGAGCGCCTTTCCTTGCCCCTTCCTCGCCTACTCTGATCTAATGCGCAATATTACACTTAAAAAATGAATAGTCTTCAAAGAGGTCTGGCTGGTGCTGGTGCTGGTTCAACCAAAGCAGATATGCCAACAGACATAAAATGGAAACCCAATGTATTTTGATTGACAAAAGGTTCAGAAGCTGTTGAAAAAAATGAGAGCTGGCAGCAAATATGATTCAAAATAGAGTTGGTTGAAATATTTTCATTAAAATAATTATTTTTACAAAATCTTCCAGTTTTGTATTGAAACACCAAAACTCATTAACTCTTTTCAAATAACTAACACATGAAAAGTGTTTGGTTTTCAGTTCTTTTATCAAAAAAGAAAAAACTCCAATAAAAGAAAATAAACAAACAACCTCCCAGCCCCATCAAAACCCAAAACACTTCCCTGAAAAGTGTTGAAAAAATTAACAAGGTTTAGTTCTTCCAAAAATATCTGCAGAAAATAATTACCACTTTCTGACCATTTCTAATTCTAAAGTATCTGGGTTTCCAGTTAATAATTTGTATTTCTGAAGCTCAAAATAGCTTGTTGGTATAATTGACAGCAAATAATATTGGACTTTAATACCTCACCCTGCTGTTGTGTGGCGCTAAGTTGTAGTATTTATGGTTTTTATTTCAGATTCCTATGTTTTGGCCATTCAGACATCTTCAGAGCAGAGATAATAGAGTTTCCACCAAACATATGAATGATGGGAAGGGGAGGCAGGTGGGAAGCTGGAAGGAATGAGAGGAGAGAACTACCAAGTTTAATCACCTGAAGGTCTACTCATTGGATCTTGTAATCAGACCTTTGTCTACTAGATGAAAGAGCTGTCTACTATCAGATATCTTGTTCACATGTGTGTAATTATACACCATGATCAAGTTACATCTTAACCTTCTTTTTGATAAGCTTCTTGTATGCTACCTATAATCATGTTGTGAATAAAACCATCTCGCTACTGGCAAAAATTTTGCTAGTACAATTTTTGTAAAACAAAACATTAGTGATATTCACCTAATGACGAGAGGTGGTGGTTTGTTTTCACAGATAGTTCTGGCTAGAAGCAGGCACAGTGAGAGAAGGTGTTGGCTCTGCCAATGCATCTCAACCTTATAACCTGCAAAGGATCTGTTATTCTTCAAGCCTTATGCAATCACTCATGATGAACTGTGACAAACAGTGCAGTGGTTAGTGATGTGGACAAAACTCCACCAGAGACCAACTCATTCGCACTTGTGACCTAATACAAATTTGAAATTCTAGCCTCCAGAGGTAAAAGGTTAATGGAATAACCCAGTTTTTCCACCTAGATCTCTGCTGCATAAGACTATTTTAATTATTACTATTATTTATTGATTTATAAGTTACCTTTCACATTAGCAAACGGTGCTATGCAATCAAATTATGTAACTTGTAGGACTGAATTAAAGTAATTAGTCAAAAGGAAGAGTTTAAGTTTGATCTTAAAAGCGCTGTAATGCTAATATGGAAAGGCGTTCCTCCAGCTGGGGACAAACGCAAGACAGTCCTATACCTGGATATTTCACTCAATGCAGATAACACAGAAAGCAATAGAATGTAGCAGAGAGTGTAAAGCAAAAACCAGGAAACTTAAAAACACACACTAAGTTGCACAGATGTGCAGAGACTGTAGTGTGAAGACTCTGAAATACAAGGAATAATCCTCTTAATTCTCACCCTTATGTTAAATGATGAAGCACAGATGAGCCCAAGCTGTGACGTTCAGATCTGGATGCAATCTTCTTTGTGTTTAAAAGGGTTTCAGATCCAGTGTTTTAATTCAGATCCATTTTACTGAGATTGACCTAAAGTGTTGAGTACAGATCCAGATCCAAACCTTCCCAAAGTTTGATGGGGTTTCGATCAGGGTAGGACCCATTTCAAGGTTATATGTGTGAGTGCCTAAATAAGGGTGTAATGGGAGCTTCAAGGAGTGAACAATATTGTGCACACTGATGCATTCTGAATAAATTATCAGTGGGAGATGGAGGGTAGTGTTCTGCAATAAGAATTGAATTGTCCATGATGTGGGACTCGCTATTATGGTCCCTGGCATTTGCTGTCTTGAAAACATCAGGTGCCCATGCAGCTCAATATGTGACCACTACATGCTACCAGCTTCCACACACACTGCGAAGGCTACATTTGATGCTTTTCTAATGCAGCCTCAAGCCAGTAACTTCAAAAAAGCACATCAAAGCTTCTAGTCAAAGCAGAAAGAGTAGTGAGCTGGGTGGCACTTTTTTTTCCCCTTTAGTGAATATGAAATTTTAGGGGGCTTCCCAAAGGACATGTGAGTGATTAAAAAAAATTCTCCTGTGTATCCTGGGAATAGGAGAGTGAGGCACCATGGAGCCAGATGGAAGAAATGAAAATTCCTCTCTATTAATACAGCTCTTTGATAGCCTGTTATGCTGCAAAGGGAGAAAGGGAGTGAGGGTTGAAGAGGGGGTGGGGGAGAAGAAAAGAGTTTCATCTTTGTTTCATTGGTCTTTTTTAAATCCGAGTCACAAAAGCTTAAAATGATGAAATGAGCATGTGTAGTCTGACTGAGATAGGAGACAGGCAATTAATGAAACTCAGGGCCATAATATCAGCTGCCTGCTGACTTCTGTGACTGAATTAAAACTATCCTAAGAATAATGCAAGGACTTGCCCTTGTCCTGCTTGTGTATGTGTTTATTTAATTTTCTGTCCAACTGACTCTCAAATAAATTGGAAACAGCTGCCATTTTTTTTTTGATTCAGTAGCTCCATTACCCCCCAATGACATCATTCTGGGCACGCTCGCTAACAATAGGTCATTATGCAGCAATTACTTTATTGATATATGGAAGTTTTTAAGCTACACCAGGAACATGCACATTCAAGGGGGGGGTGGGGAATTCTTCTGAGCTCTTGTTAAGAAGTACTTTTCTGTACCAGGGCTAGGATAATATTACTAGCACAAAATTGGAACTTAAATTACAAAAGTAGAAGGCGGAAACCTATTTACTATTACATTTTGAAGCAAAAAAATATTTTTTTCAGAGAAATATCCTGTTGTGAACAGCTGTTTAAGAACCATAATTTCAGGTAGTAATTAGATGATGCAAGTAAAACTGCTACGTAATAAGATGGCTCTAATAGTATGTAGCATTTGCTAAAATCCATCATAATGAAAGCTCTGATGCGTGAGCTCTTTGAGCTAGTACATAACAGGTTTAAGAATTATTACCACATGGAAGCATTTTCTTTCTTCTGTTTCTATCAATATAATAGATTTGCCATCATTTATACATTATATACAATGTTTAAACGATAAATGCAAAACATACTATGGAGCTGATTCGATTAATAATGGCCTTTCAGGTTTTAATCACCTTTGTGTTTGAAAACATGGGATTTTACACAAGATTGATCGACACTGCAAATTAAGATAAATTATCACTTTGTGTTTTAGCGAACTTCCATTCAGTCAACAATACTGCTACACTAAATAAAGTAACATTGTGCAATTAGGTATATGAAGAGAGTTTTGCCCCTCACTGAAAGAGAATGGATGTCAGGTTATATTGATTTTTGGACTGTTTTGGAATAGAAATCCCTATGATTTTATGCAAAGACTAGAACTGGTTACATACCGGCAGAAATTGGGTTTGTGAACTTTGTCTGGTCACTCCAGAAGAAAGTCAGGATGCAATGGATATGGTTCAATTAGGCTGTAACTTTATTCGCTTTAAATATGTGGGAGCACCTGGCAATAAATTGTACAGTGTAGGTCATCATCATTTCCTTAATTGTTTCCACATAACCCCCAACCTGGTACCAACCAGTCGATTGCTGGGACTCCACTGCCTTCCCTCGTAGAAGGGCTGGAGGGGGCTAGGAAAGGAGGAGGGGGTTGACCCTCACTGTACCAGACACAGAAGCCTCCCCTTCCCTGCCCAACAACTTTCTTCAGGGATGCTTTCCTTCAAATCCTTTTCCAGTCCATTTTATCCAATAACCATATCCCTTCATACAGAGTACCTGCATCGGACACCCGCCACAAGTTGTGCTTACTAAGTTGTGATATTATAACCTAACCTCCAAACTTTCTGTGGGGAAGGTGAAAAAACCCACCCTGACTCGGCCAAGTTGGAGGTGAGGGAAAAATTCCTTCCCAGCCCCCGAGGAGAAAAGGTGACTAATAAGGCCCACGGTGGATCATTAAGGGATCTGATGCTTTTTTAGATACTAAGCGTGAGCTGGTGGGTACTTCCAGCCTATTCACAGTAAAAGAGGGCTTCTCCGTTACTGCCTGGGGTATAAATAACCCCACCCCCTTCCAGTCAGCTGGAAGGGCAATGTTCTCTTCCTTCACGCTGACATGGACCATTTCCTGCTCCTCCCCCACTCTGTACAGGTAAACTTTCCACCTTCCTCCCCTCTGCCACCAGTTGGGTTTGTGGAAAATAGATTTTGTCACACTAACTTGATTTTTTTTATGAGATTACAAGTTTGGTTGATAAAGGTAGTAGTGTTGATGTTATATACTTAGACTTCTGTAAGGCATTAACATGGTACTGCATGGCATTTTGATTAAAAAACTAGAAAGATATAAAATTAACATGGCACACATTAAATGGATAAAAATATAGCTGACTGATGTTTATTAATTATGTGGAATAAAACATAAAATCAGCATGGATAAAATTTGTAGTTGATGCAAAAATTGGAGGGAGTAGTAAATAATGAAGAGGACAGGTCACTGTTTGAGAGCAATCTGGATCACTTGGTGCAAGCTAACAATTTGCATTTTAAAATGGCTAACTGTAAATGTTTATATCTAGGAACAAAGAATGCAGCTATACTTACATAATGGAGGATTATATCCTGGGAAGCAGTGACTCTGAAAAAGATTTGACCGTTGGGGCAGATAATCAGCTGAACATGAGCCCCCAGTGCAACACTGTGGCCAAAAGGGCTAATGTGATCCTTGGATGCATAAACAGGGGAATCTTGAGTAGGAGTACAAATGTTATTTTACCTCTGAATTTGGCACTGACATGACCACTACTGTGTCCAGTTCAGGAAGGATGTTGATAAATTGGAGAAGGTACAGAGAAGAACCATGAGAATGATCAAAAGAATAGAAAACATGCCTTATAGCAGGGGCGGGCAAACTTTTTGGCCTGAGGGCCTCATTGGGTTTCGGAAATTGTATGGAGGGCCAGTTAGGGGAGGGAGTCATGGCCCAGACCCAGCCCCCATTCATACACCCCCCGAGACTCCTGTTCCATTCAACCCCTACCCACCCCGCTCCCACTCCCTGTCCCCAACTGTCCCCAGAACCCCTGCCCTGACTGCCCCTCGCCGACCCATCCATCACCTCGTCTCATTCCTGATGGCCCCCCTGGGACTCCTGCCCCATCCAACCACCCCTTCTCCCTTTCCCTGACTGCCTCCAGAACACCTGGCCCTGACTTCCCCTCACTGCCCCATCCAACCTCTTGTCTCATTCCTGACTGCCCCCCCAGGACCCCTGTCCCCATTCAATCCCTGTTCCCTGCCCTCTGATTGCCTCGACCCCTATCCACACTCCCGCCCACTGACCACCACCCCGAACTCCCCTGCCCTCTATCCAACCCCTTCCCTGTTCCCTGCCCCCTTACCACGCTGCCTGGAGCTCCGGTGGCTGGTGGCGCTACAGCCGCGCCACCCGGCTGGAACCAGCTATGCCATCACCACCACACAGCACAGAGCACCAGTTCAGGCTTAGATCTGCAGCTGCACTGCCCCAGGAGCTCGCAGCCCTACCGCCCAGAGCAAGGGAAGGAGGAACAGGAGGGGAGGACCTGGGGGCGAGCCTGCTGGGCCAGGAGGTCAGAGGCCGAGCAGGAGGGGCCGTGGGCCGGATGTGGCCCACAGGCTGTAGTTTGCCCACCTCTGCCTTATAGTGATTGAGCTCCTTGAGTCCAATTGGCTTAATAAAGAGATTGTTAGGGGGTGACTTGATGACAAGCTGTAAGTATCTACATGAGGAACAAATATTTAATAATGGGCTCTTCAATCTAGCAGACAAAGGTATAACAGGATCCAATGGCTGGGACTTGAAGCTAGACAAATTCAGATTGGAAATAATTTTTAGTAGTGAGAGTAATTAACTACTGCAACAACATACCAAGGGTCATGCTGGATTCTCCATCACTGACTATTTTTAAATCAAGTTTGGATGTTTTTCTACTAAATATGCTCTAGGAATTATTTTGGGGATTATACAGGAGTTCAGACTAGATGATCACAATGGTCCCTTTGTGGGCTTGGAATCTGTACATTTGTAAAAGGGACAACAACCCCTTTTCTTAGAGCCAGCTAGACAAGGACCTACCACATAAAGCTTCAGTGAGCACATTTGTTTGAATACTGAATAGCTAATGTCTGTACTTCTTAAAAGTCATTATTTCTGAACATTCATGTATATTATTCCATCTAAACGTTTTGGGGAGATGGCTTTTTGTCATATTAACTGTGGCTGGGATTTTTAGAGGCCATAAGTGCCCAACAATCATTGTATTTCAATGTGTAAGGATCAGAGGGACTTGAATGTGAGCTTGCAGGACTACCTGGCAACCAACATCCTCATACTGCCCACCTGGCAGCAACTGTAAGATGGCCGCTCCCTGCGACCCACAATTCACAGACGCTGCATGCCACAGGAAGTTCTGCCTAGAGCGATCCACCTAACAGTTGTCTTAGAGATCCCTGATTGGTTCCTTGATCCGATATAAGCCCCTGGGGTGTACTAGGAAATTTCCAGGCAATGATATGGATCCCCAGCTAGCTGTCATGATTGCGCTTCTTCTCTGCCTTTGAACTCCTGGTATTCACCTTGCTTCCAACTTGGATCCTTACCCCAGATTGACCCCCAGAACCTCAGCACTGACCTTGATATCCTGTGTTTGACTCTATGCCTGATTCCTGACTCTGGCTCTGACCCTCAGCTTGATTCCAACACTGGCTTTGACCCCTGGCTTCAGTTCCTGGCTCCCGAGCTCCTGCCACTAGCCCTGCTTACCTTCATCCAGCATCCTGACACAATGGGAGTTGGGCACCTAATTTGCTTAGATCCCTTTGAAAATCCCAACCTGTATTAATAATTGCATGAGGGTATTCATTATTCATTGTTCGCTCTTGATTTTTGTTGCTATTCTTAATTTTCCTGCTTAAACAATTTCAGTCATCCACTAATGAAGCAGAAACTATGTCATGTTATTTAGCTGAGCAATCACACTCCGTGAATAACATACACAGTGAATAGCTAAAGTGCACTGTTTATAAACAGCATGTAGGCTGAAATGTGTTCACATTAACTATTTGTAGCATATTTGCAAACCACAGGTACAGTCACAGAAATTAGGTTCAGTTTAGAAATGATTCACAAGCAGGAAAAAAATTGGATAATTTAATTGCATGAAAATTTTTGATCAATTCTAGAAAATTCTCCAATTCTGCAATCAATTCCATGTGGGACGATTACTTCACCCAGCACAGTCCCAGTGAAGTCAATGTTAGGAATTGCAGGGTTGGGATCGAGCTGTAGCTCCTCAATGTTAGAGCTGTAAGAAAGCATCAAACCAATTTTTGTGATTTTTTTACCTAATTTTACTTCTTCCTTTTGGCAACCTAGATGTTTCATTTGTTAAGACATTCTGATGCAATGTCCATTTCCACTTCAAATATATATTAAATTTGAAATGGTATGTTTTTGATGCAAAATGATTTCTGGATTAAAAAAATCACAATTTTTTAATAAGTCATGCCTTGAACTAAAAAAAACCCTAAAAAGCCCATGAGATCTATTAGTACTGCATTATAGAGAACGGTACAAAAAAGGTAGTATGCTGTTTTGATTAAGACATAACATATTTAGTATTTGATCATATTTTTGTGTTTCCCACATTAAAGTAAACATGATCAGAAAATTCCAGTAAATTTTGTTTCATTCTTTTATTCTGTTCAGTATATGGTACCATTTTTATTTTGTTTCAAAAATATAGAAGGATATGAGATGTGTTCTTTCTGATATGATCTTCAATTTGAATTTCTCTAATGTGATTCCCTATATCTTGCTTGTATCTGTATTAATAGGATCTGATGATTCCCAATAATACATTCTTAATATGTGTTGTAAAGCAATTTGATTATATAATAGCATAATAAGTCTTAAATATTGTTAATAATGTTGTGAGATTAGGTTACATGTTTATACCATTTTTATTACATTCAGCACAAAAGTGAGGCATCTGAGTGCCTCAGAGGTTGTGTGAAAGAAACTGCATCAATAAACAGCATTGCTGTGACCTTTTCAATTTTCCTTAACTTTGTTGGGCTCCCTTGTTTATAGAACTAACCTAGGAGGAAAGGCCTATCAAAATTGACAAGCCAGTTATTACATTTACATTTAATTCACTGAAGTACCACTTTCAATAACACAGCAATGCAGATAAGTGAAAAAGATGAAACTACTACAGTGAGTCTCTTTCACACAGACAACCAGGGACCCAAATCTTGCACTCCTATTTCTTACTCAAGTACAACTCCTATTGATTTTGTGGGAGTTCTGTCTGAATATGGAGGTCGTGGTAGGGCCACATATATTGGAATTTAAATTGCTCATTCTAATCACAAAGTTAGTCAGGAGAATAGAAATGGTGCAGCAGGAAGTTCACTCTCATTGTAATGAATAAAATTCTATCCTGCGGTTCTCCTTTGAATGTCATTCCCTGCCCCCTAAAGCTTAACACTTTCTAACCAACTTAGGTGAAACTCAGCACCCCTACAGGTGCTGGATGTGCAGGGTCACAGCTCCATGCCAAACCATTACAGAACTGACAAGAAGTTAGTGAGGCTTGAAGGGAGATGGGAGGAGAAAATCTGGGCAGAATAGGGCCCTAAAAATTTCCTTTGCTGCTGGAAACCCTTCAAAGCCAATAAATCGGCATAATTCCAAAACTGCTCTCTAGTGCCAAAATATATTTCTTTAGTAACTGGTTGACAGATTCTGCATGATCATCATATACAATGAGCCAGATCATCAGCTGGTGTCAATTGCTGCAGCTAAAGTCAATGGAGCTATGCTAATTTACAGTAGCTGGGAATCTGGCCCAATATGTTGATTTCCCCATGGTTAGCTTTCATATCTATATGTGACCCCTCCTCCATTCCACTTTTTCAAAATTCCAGATCAGTTATGCCCAGACACTTCCACTGAAACTGATAGGACTGTGTAGGTTAAATAAGTTCAGAATTTGTCTGCATCATAAACATTGCTCCTTGTGAAGTGGACAGCATTCTCTGTATAGCAAAGTGACCAACATAAGAGCTACCTTTGAAATCCTACATTTAGCCAATGACATAACTATCCTCAAGAAAGTGACACAAAGTAATAATACTTTGCACAGACATAGCACTTTTTCCTCTTCCAACATTAGCTAAATAATCTTCATAATATCCCTGTATAATAAGTAGTTATATCTAGTGTGCAGATTTGGAAACCAAGGCAAAGAGGTTAAGTGAAGTGACCAATGCCACAGAAAGTCAGTGTCAGAGCCAGGATCGCAACCCAGGAATACCTAGTGCTCAGAACAAGCCTCTCTCTCAGTGTAACTTCATTTACCATTTACAGAAATTAAAGTCACATTGTAATTGAAAACTGTCAGGGAAAAAAATAGCCATTTCACATCCCAATTTGTCCTGTAGTTGTGTTAAGTATTTCCAGTGAAAATATAGTCAAGGAACATGTTTGCAAGAATAATAATTTGTTACCTACAACAAACAAAGGGTAAAATTTTGCTCTTGGATCCACATTACGGACATCTGTCCTAATGTTTTACTTTCTTTTCCTGCACAGATCTCCCATTCTGTCTGGTTACTTATATGGGGATCATCATGAAAGTATCTTCCAAACAAACATTAATGGATTTTTATCTTCACAAGAGCTCCGTTAGGAAAGGAAGTACAATTCCTGCTCAGGGAGTCAGTGGCTAAAGTGGGAATTAAGCCCACATTTGTTGCATACCAGTGCAGTCTTGTCCACTACTAGACCATCTTTCATATCCCAGGCACTGCCCCAGGCATCCTATAAATGTAGGCAGAGCAGTATGCAGCATCTGAATTGAGATCTGTCCTGCAGGTGTGAGAGTGGAATCTTGCCTCAGCATTCCCCATTACTCTTTAGATGTAAGACTATACAAAGAAGCCATACCAGAGCCATATTTTATTGACTGGAAAAGTAAAGTTGAAACTCAAAGTATGGACAGTGAATTCAAACTATGCTATTCTGAACTGGAAATACCAGGTTATTCACCAACATTTAGAAAGGCTACTACATAATTTTTCAAAAAGACCATTTTGACTACTGTGTCTAGTCAAGTCCCTTATTGGACCTATGGTCAAAAGCCATTCTAAACAGAATTGTCAGTTTTGCTCTGAACTGTTTGAACTACTACCACCTCACATCCATTTTAGGGGTTGATATATCTCGGACGTCACAATAAAACCTGATATATGCAAATTGGCTACCTTCAGAGTATTTGCTTTTTACTTTAAATATAGTTTTGCAGATGAACTCTGTATTCTATGGAGACACATTTTTGAAAGCCAGAACTGAGCATAAAATTCCATTATTTAAGTGGCATATACTAGGTAGGTAAGGTCTAAGAAACCTGGCAGTAACTTACTCTGTTTGTGGTTTCTACGTTGTTAGACTCTGTGGAGCCATGAATCTATCTTGTCTTTAAAAAACTGAAAAAGGGGGCCTTAAAATGAATATAATGGTAAATTTATGTGCCACAGGAGCAGCATATCAAGGCCTCTGTGCTGATTAGATCCAGATGTTGGTAACAATGTTAGTGTTATGGACCAACTGCAGGTGTGGGAATAAATCCCTTTCCCTGGGACCCTCAGCAATCAGACCAGTGGTTTCTTCTGGCTCTCAGCTCAGAGTTTTCAATTAGCACTACAATGGTATTGTTGTTCTCCAGCATTAGATCATGTGTCATGTAAATGAAGTTGAAAATACAGTTTAACTCGACAAGGTGATTAAGGCCAAGGATACATATGTTCAGTATTATAACTCAATCAAGGTTAAAAAATAATAATAATAATAAATAGCTTTGACATGCTATAAACATTTCCCCCCACTATTTTGGTTTATCAGTAGATTTTCACATTTTACTTTCATAAAACAGAACACAATGTAAATCAGGGCTAGACTAGACTTATAATAAAAGGCAGACATATTCTTTATATATAAAATAATTCTAGACCGGATGTTTTTATGTGTGACAATCTGACAATTTGGATTGCATTTTCTTGTTTCATTTCCCAATTTTATGTCCATCCTGTTTACCTTTTCCTGTTTAGTGTAAATGATCAGTACACATATAACCACTTCCACTGGAGAAAGAGAAGCTGGGATATTCCTGAAAAGCCATCCACCTCAAAGCAATGAATCCAGCTCATCAGTGCCATGGGCTATTTCCCCATCTCCTCTGGGTTTCATGATATTTAGAACACCACCATGGCTCACTAAAACATATTAAGGGCTCTATTAAGTAAAGGGCCCACACTCTTCTTCCACACATACATAATTCCCATTAGTGTCAATGGGCATTATGTCTGCATATGAAGAGACAGGCCTCTAATATTTTTCTTATATGTTCACTTTCATCAGGTTTCTCTGTGTCAGAGCTGTGGGGCTGCCTATTACTCAGTGGTAGAAAATGAAAAATAAAAAAGGAATGCCATGAAAAAGGTAAAGAGAATCTCACACACTGACATCCAGGGAGTGTTCTCAGAGTAACCTGCTTTCTAATATATTAGCCACAGATGTATTACTGTTTACAAGAAGGCAGGATAACTCCTCCTTTTCTGACAATAGTAGAGAATTACAAACAAACACTTTGCACAACACTAGCAAAGAAGTGGCATCTGTGAGAGAATGGGGCAGAAGAATTGATAGTTTTCATATTGCAGACTGTAGGAAGCATTTATGGTTGATTGTACAACTCCTTCCTATGCTGTCTTGTCTGATATCTCAGAACCACATGTGCCTGGTGCCCTTGACAATGGAATAAAATGCATAGTGGTGATAAAAGGTCCCTCAAGAAAATACATCTAATTGTTAGAGCAGAGAATGGAGAGCTATGACCCCAGGTTCCATTCTCATCTTGTGACTGACAGCCTTTGTGACCTTGGATATGCCTCATTTACCCATGTATGAAATGGGTACAAGACTTACTTCCCAGGCATGTTGCGATTGTGACAGAATTAGCTGTGCTAGTTAGGCATTTTCAGACATAAATAGGTGGTACAGAACTGGGGCGGGGGTGAGGCGGAGCAGGTCAGGAAGGGATTCTGCCTCAGAAAGGGATAATCCCTTCCCAAGCTCCCATATGCATGCAGGGGCGCAGGAGGAGAAGTTACACAGGCAACATACACACACACATAATTATGCTAGCCCACCTCTCGGTAAAAGTCATCCAGTCCGTGAAGGGAGACAATAACATGTGACTTATGTAACTATTCACAAGTAGCAATGCTCAAATTGTGAATACAGTATTGAATACTCATGGTGAATAGTTGCAATGAAATCATAGAGTAAAAAACATTCACAAAAATATTCAATAAGTAATTTTGTATAATGAATACAGTTGAGGAAACTGTGATCCACTTGCAGATATTTGGTCAACAGATTAGAGGATAACATGAACAACTATTTGCTATACGCTATGTGCTCAGCTCTAATTGTTAAATATTTTCTTTATCCATCTATCTTCTCCGGTCTTAGACTGCAAACTCTTAGGGGCAAGGACTGTCTTTTCATTATGAGCATGTACAGCACCTAGCACAACAGGGTCCTGATCATGGAGTTGTGCCTCTAGGTGCTGCTGCTAGATAACTACATAAATAATAGGATGATAATTTTGTTTCCACAGATATTGTATTTCTGTTTCAACAGTATTAATGGCAGGAAAACACACTATATATATGGAACAGGGTAACATACAGAGCTGAAGAAATATGATTTGGAACATTTCAGTTTTTCAAATTTGGTTTCATTCTGATTTGGAACAAAACCAAAATATTTGAAATTCTTGATGAAAAGGGATGGACCCCTGGCTCCGGGGCTGTCTGTGCAGCAGGCCACTCTGGACCACGGACCCCTGTGGTCTCTGACTGAGAGTCAGTCTGGCAGGCAGGCTGCCAAAGAACCAGGTGAGGGAGCTGGCAGGAAATCAAACAGGTTTCTGATGGAAACTGCCTGGATTCCACTGGAATGTCATTGAAATTGAACTGTCTCCATGAAATGTTTCAATTTCGATGAATCTGGACATTTGGATGTAAAAATGTTTTGTGTCACTTTTTCAGACCAGCTTTATAAATAAATCCCACAAAGTTATTCTGTGCCCATGGAGTGAGTCGGAACCTGACCTAAAACAATTATGTCAATGTGGAACAAGTCTTGGGATGCATCAATATACTGGATAAGACAGAACGAAGGGAACTCCAGCATGAACAGAGAGGGAGAGGGGATATTCCTTCCATCAAACACCTGAGAAAGTTCATCCATGGAATGTGGAACATAAAACAAGGTGCATGCAAAATGTTGAAGAAAATCTTGTTTGTTGTTAGCGCATAGGAGACAGTGCTAGAAAGATTCATTCTTCTAAACAGTACCCTTGTAACCATGTCAATGTCATTACTGTCTACAGACATTAATTTCAGCATAAAACTGGGTCATATAAGTTAGAGACGATAGATGGGGCTTTAATTTATAAAAGAGAGTTTTTCAAAAATGTTGGAAGTTTTGTATGCATGAATCCATAAAACATTTGTGAGAAGAGGGCAGATCTTTTTCATTGATCTCAGTTTGCTAATGTTCCATAAAGTGTTGTGTTCTGTACAAAGTTCTGACTAACTATTCCCCAATGCAACAATTAATCCCTACTAACAAATGTGTTTCACATACACAAGAATTATTCTGTAGAGTTTTCATTATGGTACCCCCAAGTTGTCTTAACACAGTCCTTTGTGTAGACTGTACACAATAATAATAATAAAAATACTTACACTAATATATATAACTACTGCTACTACTTAGCTCTTGTATATTGCTTTTTATATAGTCCAAAAAGCTTTAGAGGAAAAAAGTAGGAACTTCTTCAATTTTTTAAAAAAAAGTATCACAAAACCCATTAATATTCTCATTTCAATATGTAAGACAACCCTATCAGCAGATACATGTCCAATAAGTAATAGTCCCAGTTATCAAAGGGCCATAGGAAAATATTTTGTTGGGATATGTAACAAATAACGATTCTTTGCACATATAAAGCACATTTCAGCCAAGGATCCTGGAATGCTTTACAAATATTATTTGAGCCTCACAACAGCCCTTTGAGCTAGGTACTGCAGGAACTACCTTTTCTATTTTACCAATTGGTAGAACCAGATAGAGAGAGATTAAGAGCCATGGTTTGCTCTGATTCACACATCAACAATAATGTGGAACTCAGTGACCAAGGGTTCTGAATGAAGCTGAACTGGGATTGCTGCAATCCTATAGGATGGGGAGTAGGAAGCATCCTCAGGGGGCTGGCTCTGCCTGCTATAAGATGCTTGATCTGGGTCAATGAGGTTGAGGTTGCACAGTGTATGTCAGCACAAAATTTCACCTCAAACGACTTGACGACAATCACACTGAATCAATGGCAGAGATTGGAATAAAACCCACATTTCCTGACAGGGCCGGCTCTAGCCATTTCGCTGCCCCAAACACGGCGGCATGCACGGGGGGGTGCTCTGCCGCTCGCCAGTCCGTGCCTGTGGATGCTCCACCGGAGCCACGGGACCAGTGGACCCTCTGCAGGCACACCTGCGGGAGGTCCACCGGAGCCACCTGCTGCCCTCCTGGTGACCGGTAGAGGGCCCCACGCGGCATGCCGCCCCAAGCACATGCTTGGTGCACTGGGGCCTGGAGCCGGCCCTGTTTCCTGTCTTCTAGTCACGTGCTGTAACCATGACACACTCGCCTCACTTTGACTTCAAGAACATCTTTAAAAAATAAGCATTGAACTAAAAACTGCCTCTGTTTTTTAAAAGTATAATGAAAAGTAAGACTAACTCACTCAGCGGCTACAAGGGAGTGGGAGTAGTAGTATGAAGCAGACAGAGGGTCACACCAAGGAAATGTATTGTAGCAAACATCAGCACTTTGCTGTTACCCACTGTGAATAAAACACAGGCCACAGGTGTGCCACTTAAAACTGACTAGGTGTGCCACATACCCATTGGTCTGTTCCCTGGCAATCATGCCAAAGATAGTAGAGGGTGGTTCAACAAGATTCCAATTAAATGGATTCTTCTGTTGTCAAAGCAACAGGCTGATCTGAGCAGTTTTGATGATAACACAATGATATCGTAACAGGTTAATCCATTCAAAAAAAATTTTTTTGGCTGCCCTTTAATTTGGATCATTTGGATTCAGGTGTTTGGCATCATGGTGACTACAAACATGAGGGTAGGATAAAAAGGAGTGTTTTCTGTATAACTATCATTTACAGGCACATTACTCTTTTAGAAAATAGCAGCACTGAGCGCACTTTCATTCTGGGGAACTAAAGAGGTTGGAGAAATTGGGAAGGGAGAACTGTCCTACAGTTTGTTTTCTGTGGACAGAAGCTGGATTAGCTCAAAGCAATGTCTATAAAGACTAACGGTCACTTTTCTTCATATAATAAACCCCCAGCTTCAAAGGGTGGTTTAAAATGAAAAATGCATGAGTGGTTTGGGCACTTAAAGTAGACAAAATACTTTTCAGGTTGAGTAAAAGTATTCAGACACAAGCCACCAACACAGCAAGCAGTGTAAACAGTACGCACACAGAGTGGATTTAATGAGTCATATACCATAGAAATAGAAATACACATGTCAAACAGAACCCTTATAGTCATCACTAAACTCAGTATCTGAGTTGTTTACACTAAGGGCCATTCGTTATGCATGCCCTAGCATGTGCACAATAGGAATATTATGACGAAGAGTTGAGTAAATCTACTCCACCTTTCATCAATACCTTTATGAATCAAAGATTCCATGGGGATGAATTGCATTATTCTGCAAAGTATTTGAAAACAAGAGCCATTGTTAGTTCCACAATGCATTACTGATAACCAAATAAAGACGGAAAAGCATAAGGGAACAGTTCATTATTGCAGATGAGGAAAAGAAAAGTGTTCAGCAAACAAGTTAAAATGAAAGAAAATGCTTTTTGTTCTCTTATTTCATAGTTAAAGTACAACTAACTTTTACATTTAAGCAACAGCTTGCTAAATATAACCATGACAAATATCTGCTGCTACTTTTCTGTCCCTCTGATTCTCCTTTGGAGATAGTTCATACTTATATTAAGATAGTTTTTCAATCGATAAACATATGATGCTTTAAAATCATCATATGTTTCTAAACATCCATGTTAGTAGTACTGCAGGATGGGAGATGTAGGCTGCAGGCCAGTAGAATGTGAGTTTGTGATTGGGTGGGGGAAAGGCGGATACTTTAGGCCCTCAAGTGAAAGTCTTTCAGTACAAGAGCATCCCTCACTGGCCAAGATGAAGCACTGACCTAGATGAGGTTTTCCCTCATTCTTCTGAATGAAATTCTGATGCTGAAGCAACCAAGAACAGAACCATAGGGATGCAGTGCTCAAAGTATATCATAAAAGCAGGGTTGATGCCTGAGTGAATTCAGATAAAACTACACAAGTGATCTAGGATTTCTTTCTCTCATATACACATGAAAAGCAGAGAGAGAGATGGGCATGGTATTTCCATATATATGTGTATAGATACATATGCAGCTATACTCAATTAATTTAAATTATGATGGAAACCACTATTAAAATATTAACTTTGACTTCAAATTATTAAATCAGATGAAGATAGATTATGGTCCAGGTTCTGGCATTTCCCAGGATAAGGATTAGAGCAGGGAGAACAGCTGTAACTGAGACTCCAGTGTAACATTCTACCAGTGCAGCTGCTTTACATATGAACTCTGTGTGCCCTCCCACCGTATGTGTTTCTGGGCTCTAGAAGGCACAGAAGTAGGGAAATGTAGGTAATGCAGGATTCCAGTGCTCAGTTGTGCTAGGCACTATGCAAACACATGGCAAGACACGGCCCTCCTGCTCTAAGGGGTTTCAATCTAATTTAGGACTAGCCATAACTTCCAGTAGACTTCTATGCAGTTGCTTATCATTTACCTCTATGGACACATTTGGTGAAAGTGAATATAAAGTAACCACATCTGACTCAAATGTCATACACCCCTTAAGTGAAAATTAACTAGGCCCTGTGTTTATTATAGTGGAGCTTGCTAGACCTCCTCAGGTTCAGGGTCAGTTAATATTTCCTTTATGAACCCCTTTATGAAAATTTTCAGTGCTTTATAGTTCAGCCATTAAATTTAGCTCTAGGGCAAGGTTTCCCACAAAAGGTTTAATTCTGGCAGTGATTTTTTTTTTTTTTTTTGTAATACATTTTCAAAGAAATCTCTTTGGTCATTTATAAAATATAAAGAGTGTAAAAACAGCTAATTGGTTTAAACTCTTTTTAGAGCTCAGTATAACTCAGGAACAACTTTGAATTGAGCCCTTTTGGTTTTTTGAAGCCTAGCTACTGAGTTTGTGCTGGGAGTTTTTGTTGTTTTAAATATGCATATCCATGCGTAAGCAACTATGAACCTTTTTACAGTTATTAGAGTTTGTTTTTCACCCTTGGGGGTCAAAATATTTTTGCTTTACTTATGTGAACACAGTGGGATTATATGAAGTTAATGATACTACTCACGAGTATAACAAGTAGGTCCGGACCCCCTTTGTTATCGACAATATCATTCTAGAAGGCTGAAACTACGTCACTGAGTTTTATTTATTTCTGTTTAATCTCCTTTTTGCACAGGTTTTCAACAAGGTTAAGAATTCCATGGCTCTATTCTGTTTGTGTTTTAGTTACTTCATTGTCCATCTTTGTTAATATTAACAATGGTTTCATCATAATTTTAGGAAGATGGGCTTATTAACTGAGCTATACAAACTTGTTCAAGTGTAAATTAAAAACTTGTGCATTTTTACAGCAAACCATTTCTGCAGACTCACAAGCCCTAAACTATGAGAAGGTTCAGGTTTGAGTGAACATGCTTTTCCTTATTGGTGAATAGTATCACAAACCTAGAGGAACAGTTTGCTGCTCATCTGAGTTCGTAAAGCCATGCTGGGTCACCAGGAAGGGAAGTGGAACTAGTAGACAGGTTAGAAAACACCATATGACTTGCCCCACATGCCTATCCTGTGAGTCGAGGTTGAATTCAAAATGCATTTTTTTTCAAATAGCAGGCTCAAATTGAATGTGACGATCCAGACAGAGCAACAGAGAAAGCAAAAAGAGTTAGAGATGGATGAAAATGTAAGCACAAGTAGGGGTCTGGAGTGCTGTGAAGGTTCATCTATGAGCTGCCCTGACCTGGCTATTGGTGCTGCACCCAGTTCCCTGCCCCCAACAACTCAACGAAGCAAAAGAAAGCTTTCCAGTGGGGGCAGAAAGTATCAGTGCTAGGGCTGAATGAAAGTATTCCATTTTCAGGATTTTCACTGGAAAAAGAAAAGGACACATTTGCATCAAACTTTTCCTGAAAACATTTCTATTTTTCAATGAGTTTTACTCTGTCCTTTTCTGCCACACACTGAGCAATGCCAGCCCTACTTGCTGTTTTACTCTTGTCACATTGTATCCCCCACAGCAGCAGGGTAGAAGGAAGCAGCAGAATTTAGCAGCCTCTGAAATTTCGTTCCAGCAACACCTTTCTACTTCCAAGTACAGAAACTTCTAGTGGGTCAGGAAAAGTGGAGTGATGGCATCACAGAAAGAAACTGGAGGATTCCTTCCTGTTCAGCTTCTCCAGCATTCTCATTATTCTCAGTTAAGGTGGGTCCAATTTGACTTATGACTAACACTCAATATTTTCTCTTAAAGAGAAATGAGAATATAATAGTCCTCTGCAGATCTCCCAACATCTGCACTTTTCTGGGTCCTAAACTCCGGCTATTTCCTTAGAGGAAGGGGGAACAAACCCAACCCTCTGATGAAAGAGTGGCAAGAACATTTGTATATTGTTCAGTACCATTTGTAAAATTTACCCACACAGGAGAACATATAGCTCAGTTTGTTTTTGGTTTAGTTAAATTTTCAGTTAAAGCAGTGTTTTTTTAACATAAAGGGGCTTGATTTAATATCTGTTGAAGTCAGTGGAAGCATCTCCATGGTCTTCAATGAGCATTTTTTCAGGCCTTATAAAAGTCATTCGTGCTTGTGTGTGACAGAGGCAATAGTTGCTGTTCTATATAGATATATATATGGTTGAATTTTGCACTTAAAGCAGGGATTCAGCCTCTTTGTTATGCATGAAAAATACAGTGGATCTTCCCCAAAACTTCGACTTTTACTCTGAGTACAGAATGAATTTTCAGCTTAAATTTATTAATGAGTTTAAGAATTAAAATTAATTTCAAAATGGGTCCTTTCAAAAATTTAGCACAGGCCTTTCTTGGTCCTAAATTAGCTTAATTGAATAATGCAGGCTCTTAAAACTTCTCTTAAGTTCTAACTCATTGAACTGTTATGCATAGAGCACATGTGAAGAAACGGGTTGTAATTAAGCTAAGTTACTAATGATCATTGTATCTAATTGTTTTGATTATAATACAGTACAGATAGGGTCCAGTCAACACCTTAGGTCATTTTGCAGTGGGATCATTGTCACATCAGAGATAACAACCAATTATCACCCTCTCTTTGCATGCTATAATTCAGTTGGTCGAAATAAATCAGTTACAAAAGAGAGACTAGACTCATGTCAAGAATTCTTCTTTGGAGGTTACTTGGCCCCAGATGTCCTAGTTTCTTAAAGGTGCACAGTCACATGCTAGCTAGTACTTGAAAGGATTCCCATTACATGTTGTAATGGCGCCTCTGCCCACCGAGGCAGCACTACCAAGGGTGCAGAAAGGATGCCATGGATTAGGCTTCCCCATCAAGTCCCCCTGCTTCCTAATGAAGCTTTCTTCCCCAAGCATTGGTTTTCTCCCCTCAGACCCACATACATCTCTGCTCTCTCCCCCTAATTCCCTCACATCCCCTATGACTTTCTCACACACAGGCCAGGTCTACACTACGAGATTAAATCGATTTTAGATACGCAATTTCAGCTACGAGAATAGCGTAGCTGAAATTGAATATCTAAAATCGATTTACTCACCCGTCTTCACCG
>NC_133769.1:126684788-126749743 GCF_003597395.2 Chelonoidis abingdonii
AGGAAGGTCCTGTGGTGAGGATAAAGAAGGTGTTTGGAGGAGGCCTTGGGGAAGTAGCCCAGGGAGGTGTAGCTGTCACACAGCTGTTACAAGAGGCACTGTAGACAGCTGCAAATCCATAGGGCCCTGGGCTGGAACCTGGAGGAGAGGGTGGGCCTGGGTTCCCCCCAAACCTCCCAACTCCTGATCAGACACAGCTGATGCAGACTGTGGGGGAGATCACTGAGGTGAGCAAATCTGCCAATAAGCGCAGGACCCACCAAGGTAGAGGAGGAACTTTGTCACAATATATATAGTCAAATTCTCAGCTGCTGTAAATCACAATAGCTACATTGAAGTCAATGGAGTGATACCAGTTTACAGGAGGTGGGAAGCTGCACCATACTTTTGATAATTTTTTTTAACTAATGTAAAAAGGAGACAAAGAGTGTACTAATAATGTTCCCCTGGCACCCATGATATGACAGTCAGAATGGTTCGCATTGCTGTGCGCATCCTGTGATTTACAACAATATTAATTTGAAACTAAAAGAACTGCAGCAAAGGTAAGTTCCTGATAAATTATGATGAAAGAGAAGGAAGGAAGAAGTATGTAAAAAGACAAAGAAGGAAAACCAGCAAATATGTAGGTTAAGTAATTAGAACAATTTACCTTCACAAACTCTCTTTCTAAGAAACCTCAGGAGGAAAACCCAGACTTTGAGGAGAGAACCAACATCTGTTGCATGGTAAACTGAAATTAAACTAAACAAAAGAATTTTCACAGTCTGGCCAGCATATATAGAGGCCAAACCTGTGTCTTTAAACCTAAACTCATATTAAGGGGCATCATCTTCAACTCAGGCCTCTTGCTAGGTCCTCACATCCAGGCTATGTCTATGTCTTGCAAATTCTTCCTGCATAACATCTCTGAGATACGTTCTAAAGGTCTTGTTGAGGATTTCATTCCCTTGCATCTCTGTCACTGCAATATCCTTTTCTCTGGCCTTTTTGACAAATGCCATCTTACCTTGCACATATCCATTCAAAATACTGCTGCAAAAATCATTTTCCTAGCCTAGCTGTGTCACTCCTCTCTTTGCATCCCTTCACTGAATTCCCCTTTCTCTATCACATCAAACATAAGCTACTTGTCATCGCTCTCAAGGCCCTTCATGGTCTATTCCCTACCTAGCAACTCTCATTCACTACTGAGATGTCAGCTCCAACCTCTGATCAGCTCATCATGCCGGTCTCCACTGTCAACTTTTTAAATTTTCAGACAAGATAGGAGTTTTCTCCCATGACAGCTTTACAATTCCTGAGCAAAGTAGCCTTTTTGAGAGGAGATCATTTTCAGATCTTTTCAAAAAAAGAGGTGTACTCACGTATTTTGAGCCAGTTCCATTGAAGTCCTTGAATCTGACCTGCAATTTAATAGGAAATCAGAGCTGTGAGTGGAGCCCAAAACTCAGAGTGATGGGTTCTTGCCAGCTGGTGCTGCTGAAGTGGCAGGTTGATGCACTTTGGCATAAATCAAGATTTTGAAATGTTTAGGGCTCAAGCCTAGGAACACTGAGTTGCAGTCGTTCAGCATGGAGGTGACAAAGGAATAGATCACTGTGGTCAGGTTCATGTTGGATAAGAAGGAGCACAGTTTTCTGGTTAGTTGTAGTTGAAAGAAAGTAGATTATTATTATTTTTTTTTGCAGCTATCATGATTTGAGTGTCAGCCGCATTAAGAAGTCCAGGGCAACCCTACGGCTACTATATATGTTTAAAATGTGGGGGAAAGATTCTTCTGAGCAAAGGCAAGGTGATAATCATTGCTAGGTCTTCAAAATCTTTTTCTAGTCGCTGTCACTCCTGCTGCCCCTGACACGTCTAGTGTCCTCCAGCAGGAATGCTTGACTATGTGGAGAAGTATCTGCCCGGTTCTAGGTGGTGGTGGTGGCGGTGGTGGTGAGATGGTGCTACAGAGGCAGTTCAGTGAATGACTCCTGCCTTTGTGATAAGAACTGGGGATATAAACTGGCTCACAATTTTTTTAAAATGAAGAACCCTTTCTGTTAATAGTGATCTGCTTAGATGCAAATAGATATTGAATGAGATTTTCAAAATCAGCTAGATGACCTAGGAGCACAAGTCTCACTGAAAATCTCATTGAAGGACTTGTGCTCCTAAATCACTTAGGCAATTTTCAAAATCTCACCATTATCCGTAAGGGAAACGCAGCAAGAGGTTGCAAGTTGCAAAGCAAAAAATACTTAGCACTTAATAGTCCCCAAGCTTTGTCCAACATTAAATAATTGATTCTCACAACAACTCAGTGAGGCAAATATTGTGCCCATTTAAAAGCTGGGTGGAACTGACACAAAGAGATTCTGATTTGCTCACGAGTCAGTGGCAAGGCAAGGATTAGCATTTGAAAGGTCCCGACTTCCAGTATGGTGCACCAAACCATGCTGCTTCCTAAAGGTCCAGCCATTCTCTGCTAAATAATAAAGATCTAAATTTTAAATACCAATACAGTGCATTTGTTCTTGATGTGATTTCTAAATTGGTCAACCAGCCTTGTACCAGATACTCACAGATTAGGCAAACTTTACAAGTGGATACACTTTTCTCTTGCATTAAATATGTCTTTCACATTTATTTATTACACATGGTAATGGTGCCAACATTTCTAGAGTGAAAGCAAAATTACCAGCAATGGTGCAAACAGAACAGTCCACTGCTGATAAAGACACCCATTGTTATGATTATTATATTTAGAAAACTAACTGCAGATGATAAAATATACCCATTTTATGATAGAAAATTGCCAGAGCTCTGTGTGTGTGTGTGTGTGTAATGCTCTAATTATCTGGGTTAGGCAGAAAAGTGTACTACCCTATTCACCCCTGCCCTTCGATATGATAAGATCTCAGGATAAACAAGTGCTCTGAGAGGCAGCTCCCTACACCGCCTCTGTAACTTGGAGTACATATGAATAATTTTGAAGACCATTTGGTCAAATTCAGCAGTGACTTATAGGTGGTAGAAGTGGTAACCTTGTACAGCATTCACTGGTGTGTGGACATTAGTGAATGTACTAGCTGACTAATTGACAATGTGGGGGACGGAAGATGATGCAGCTAGAAAAGCAACAAAGGTGTAAGATGAAGCAATCCTTAGTTTACACACACTGATTAGTCACTTTTGCTGCTATGCTTCTTCATGTCTTTCAGCATATAAATTACACCCACTGGATCAAATCCTCATTCCTTAAAGTCTATGGCAAAATTCTGAATGCCGTAGGACAAATTCTGATCTCAGGTATACACATGGAAAGCCAATCACACTACTGATACAGTTGAGTTATTCCAGGTTTACACCAGGATAGCTGAGAACAGAATTTGGACCTGTGACGGAGTGTCGCCACGGTCCTGTCTCATTTCTAGCCACAAACTGCCCGGAGACATTCTTCTGGTCAAATTTATTTACTGTGTTCCGTTCCCCCCACCACTTTTACAAACTTGTGTAGCTCACTTAGCCAACGGAGGCAGGAGACAGATGGTACCTTCCTTGATAGATGTCTTCTGGCTCTGACTCTGAAAAGCCTGCCAGGGTCAAGGGGGCTGGAACAATTAGTATAGTGGGGGTGCTGAGAGCCATTGAACCAAACTGTAAACCCTGTACAGAATGGAAACCACTTCAAGCCAAGGGGTGCAGCACCTATGGCCAGAGTGAGTGTGTGAGTTACCGTAACCATCACTGCTTCCCCTTCTGCTCCCCCTCCAAACATTTCCTCCCTGTGCCTTTTCTACTTTCTCACCTAATGGGTTAATTAGCCTTGTAGATCTCTCTGGCCCATCCCCAATCTATCAGTTAGGAACAGCTTTGCCCCTCAGGTTTACTCTTGGGTGATTTAATTGGTGATCCAGTGATCAGAGTGCTGGTACAGCTGCTGTTGCCCAGCACTCTATCACAGCCTCCATGTTGGCAATTTACATGATTTTACCCTTTATCATATTGTCAGTCACCACTTTATTGGCCGAAAAGACTTCTACTTACAAGCACCTGTTTACATCAAATCCGAATTTGGCCCCTAGTGTTTAAAATCTACTGCACTGTACACATTCTACGAAGCACTTCATGATTGACCCAGTGGCAGGGCAGCCTCAGGTACCAGCGCACCAAGCAGATGCCTGAGGCGGCAAGCCGGGGGGAGGGGAGAGTGGCCTGCCGGTCGCTGTGGAGGCGGCAATCAGGAAGCCTTCAGCAGCATGCCTGCTGGAGGTCTGTTGGTCCTGCGGATTTGGTGGCAATTCGGCGGTGGGTATGCTGAAGCCGCGGGACCAGCAGACCTCCTGCAGGCATGCCGTCGAATCCACATTACCAGCGGACCCCTTGCAGGCATGCTGCCGAAAGCTGCCTGACTGCCACGCTTGTGGTGGCAAAATACATAGAGTTGCCCCTGCCCAGTGGGTGTGCTTGTGTTTTGGTCATCTGACGTGTGTTCTGTACCAATGGTGAGGTAGCTTCACAAGGTTCTGAGACTCACTTAAGTAACCAACCAAGTTCAGATGCTTCTCTGACTCTCCCTGAAACTCTTGAGCCTGCAAAACATAGCACAAACGAGCTCTCATTCAACATCTCTGATACATTTTTTTCATGTTGGGCCAGAAGTACCGTGAGAGCAATTTTTCTTGTGCTGTTGCAATCTTACGATTGCAGTCTTATGATTCCTGTTCCAGCTGGAACCTGAACAAGAAAAGAAATTATCTGAACATTCCAAAACTTGAGAAATAAATAGAGAGGGTCCTGAACCCAGCACCCTGAGGCTTTGGGCAAGTTTGCATCCAGCTCTGAATTGCAGAGCTGACTGCTATCCATGAAACAGACTGAACCAAAATCTTGGATGCAAATAGACCCAAACTTTGGGGACATTCAGGTATAGATTTTTGCAGCCTTGTTAAATTGCTCCTTTAAAAAAACCTTTACCTCCCCCAATGGCAAAGTTCTTTTGAGGCAAGGAAACCTTATTATTTTCTATACCAGTTCACACAGTCCTGTTTATAGGACAAGAGACCTCTCTGTAATTACGTCTTATGTTTTATTAAGATTCTAAGCCAATGTATTTCTGCAAAAACTGTGTCTTTAAATTGTAAAAATCACTCCATAAATCCCTAGTTAGAAGAGTCAAGGTCTGATACCTTATCTGCGCTCTTACTGTGTACGAGGTCACATCATCAGCATGTAGATGTACAGAATATTTCATGAACTGTACAGCGTCGACAGGTCATTAATAAAAACTGAAAAAATAAAAGCCCTCTAATTAGCTCCTGAGGTAACTTTGCATGTAACATTTTCACCTCAGATTCAACACCATTAAACAAAATGAGTGGGGTTTGCTAACTAATGTAGCCAGAGAACCATTCTACTGTAGTTAAACTCAGCCAAATTGAGGGAAACTTAGATAGCAATATGTTGTGATTTATTGGATCAAAGGCCACAGTCAAATCAATATAGATAGTTCCTGCATAAAAAATTATAATGAATGGCTATAACAATATCATCAAGGTTACCTTGAAAAGAGCAATGGAGCAACCATAAAAACATGACTAAAAATAGGGTCAATACATTATCTTTGAAAGGAAAGCTCATTAATTTTTGAGTAATTTGGACAAAACAGAGAAAACACAAATAGGTTACAATTAGGGCAATGTAATGGGCTTACTGTAGCATCCTTTCAAATGGCTGGTCATCTCAAATTAGAAAGGAAATATAATAAACACATAGCAACAGTTTTGAAAAAATATTAATGAAGATATTTAAGGAAGCATAGGGTAATATTGCTAATGTTTAGCGTAACTGACTGAGATGTGGGCCTTCCAGTTTCTATTTTCAGCTGTCAACTAACTCACTGGATGCCAATTTTGTGAGTCAAGATTTGTAGAGTACTTTGAGATCTTCAGATGAAATGTGCTACAGGTATATAAAGAGCATAGTCTGAAGAGACTCTGCTGTTCTTTTCTTCTTATTCAAACAAATTACATTTGAGACAAAAGTCAATGGAATGATCAGGCCACTATATTAGTTACATAGGTTGGATTGAAATGAAAAAAAATTCATTATTCTATTGGTTTCAGCCTATTAAGAACCACTTGCTAATCAAAAATGTACTGATTTACGGAGGTCCATAGTGAGTCAGGTAGATGTCAATGGACAGGGCCACTGTCTCAAAACATACCCTGGAGCAAAGCAGAGTGAATTATTTATTGCAAATAATGTATTCCACAAGTTTCATCCTCTCTTTTGTTTGTGAATTATTCACAAACAGATTGTTCACTAACTCATTTTTGTTATTTGAAATTGTTTGATGAATGGTTTGTGAAAACATTTTTCAGCCTATGGGTTGTTCATAAGCAAACTACTTTGTCGATTTGCTATTCAGTATTTATGGTGTATGATTGGTCACCTAAAACACACTGTATTAGTTCTGCTCGATGGCTGGATCACTGGAACTTTTGTAAAGAAGAGACAGAGAGAGAGAGTTCAAAGAGAATTTGAGATGGACATACGAACACTTCTAATGTGAACAGATTAACGTGAACAGTCATGAGATACTTTTTGTACCTATACCTGTAAACAAAAAATCTTTGATAGAAAAGATGCACAATGCCTTTTACATCAGCACATCAATCTGAAGTACCTGTTCAAACAATTCTAAAATCTGGGATTTATTTAAAAATGATTTTAAAGGACTACTAGCCTATATCACTGCAGCCATAACTGAAGGTAATTCAATGGAAATCAATGGATTTGGGGCTGTTTACACCAGAAGTTAATTGTTCCTGCTTCCATTAGTTAAACTGAGATTTGTTGGCTTTTGTGTTGTTTTTTAAGTTGTATTAATAATTCTAAAATGTCATTTGAAAATAGCTCAGGCCTGGCATTTTGATGTTATCTTCAAAGAACTATCAAGCTATGAGTATTTAAACAACACCACTGATGCTTATCCACCAAGTGCCCTGATCGTTCTCATTATCCTGCCTGTTCAATCGGTATAGGGCACTGTTATGGGGAAGTTAGTGAAGAAGTAGGTGTGGTAGTGTCTTCAATATGCTGATGACACCTAGCTGTACATTTGCACTTCTTCTGCCCCTGCAGGTGCAGTGGAGTACAGCTTATTGAGTGAGGGGGATGTAAAAGGACAGAGCTTCTGACTCTGAAACATCCCCACCCTGCTCTGCTTCAGGGTAAGTTTGAGGATGGTGCTAGGGTGCACACATCATCCAGCAAATCACACTGCAGGAATCAGCGCAACATTTAATACTGCTTTATCCAAGCACCAAGCTGAGTTATAATGGAATCTCTTTGAATTAAACAGATAAACTACAGAGGACCAATAGGAAAATTCAATTGGACTTTTACACTGTAAAAGAATCGAGGCCCTCACTCTTAAAACTAGCACCTCCTTTGATGGGAAGCAGGACTTTGAAGAACCTTACCGGAGCTCTAAAATCACCATAGCTGACTTGGATTATTTCATTTTTGGAGGGAAGTCTTATTTTATCCCCGGTGCTAATGCAACTGAAGATTAAATTTAAAAGCTATTTTATTGGCCACAGTGGTTTTCTTCTTAGACTAAATGGATGAGAGCCACCAGTAATGCGACTGGGTTGCTTGGCCCCTGCAGTACAGGGTGCTATGCAAACATCAGGCCTTGCATACTTTAAACTGGTGGCATGTTAAAACACATTTCCAGTGAACCCAAGATACTTCATGTCCTCCCCTGAAGTTGCCCAATAATTTCTTCTCTGTCAATATTCTTGACTGAATTAAATAGAATCCTTGACTCAAATCTTCACTTTGCCTATTCAGCTCTGACACAATGGTATGCCCAGTTCAGTGTGGGATGGGCAAACATACTGCAATTGTTTAGTGTGACTGAAGAATTTAGTTTCGGGAATAATTCTATATTGGTGGCTGTTGGATACACTAATACCTAATAGCCCTTTTCCAACTCTTTAATAATGTCTCTCTGCTCAGGCCTAATAACTTGCTTAACTAGTTTCTTTGTACAACTATAGCTGGAGCTGTTTTTTCCCAAAAGGTAGCTGCCCCAAACATCCTTAGAGAAGAGCCATTATTTATATTAGCACACAATTAGCAGAAAATTGCTCATAATAATCTAAGAGTTTGTCTACACGATGAGTTGATACAGATGAGCCCTAAAATAGTAGTGGTCTAGGGCACTAAGCATGTGCCTGGAAGTCAACGGATGTTGGTTTTATTCTTGACTCTGCCAATGACAAGTAACTTAACAGTTCTTTGCCTTAATTTCCCAGCCTGCAAAATGGAAATAATAATATTAGCCCAACTATGTCAAATTTTAAGTTGTGTTCATGAAAATTGACACATTTAATTAGCAGCAGGGCTTCATCTGGGTTACTCTGTCTTGGAAAAAGCAAAACAAAATCCATATTTATTGATAATGATACAGACATAATAGGAAGCACTGAAATACAACACTAAATTAGAAATGTGAGATTTTGATGGTATTTGAAATAGTGAATTTTGTCCTTTTACTGTAGAAAATCTATCCAACCCTCACACAGAGATGCACTTGGAAAATATGTATAAGTAAAGCGAAATCCATAAAAGACTTAGCACAGATATTATATTGGATGATCAAAGCACTCACAAAGAATATATAAAATTAAACTACAATGGTCAAAAAATTATTCCTGTATTTTCTGCAGGTTGTTTTTTTTCAGTACTACGTTCTCCATGAAAATCAGAAGAAATATTAACACTTTGAAATAATATTAAAAGATACTAAGTAGCTATTATTAAAAATGGTAAATATGATACAATGAAACATTTGATACAGAGTAGCCTTCTTTTACTTTTATTGGCAACTTCGATGAGTCTCTCGCCTACGTACTTAAGGAGCAGGATATCATTGGGACTATACTTTTCATGGAGAGCCAGCTGCTGGCACTATTTTAGATGTTCACTAGAGAAACTTGAAAATACCTACTAGTCCTGTAAATCAGTCACATCTAAACTCAGACCTTTGCAAGAAAGAAATCTAAACCAGGTCAGTCCTAAGACGTTTGTGAGAAATGACTTTTGCAATAAAAAAATTGACCCATCTTAGGTGCGTAACTCCAGGAGAGGGTTCATGGCTGAAAATCACAAGTGGAGAGAGCTGCCTTCTCTCAGGCACCTAACTCCCTTTGAGGGGTGAGCCTTAGGCCCCATCCTTCTCCTTGGCATTTCCTATTGACTGGCTTAGGTGGCTCCTCACTCAGGTTGCTGACTTCTGTGAAACTTATTTTTAGATGCCTAACTCTTCCCCTGCCCCATGATTTGGTACTGTGAATTCTAGTCAGTGGCAGAGAGTGCCTAAAGTTTAGGCTTATTGCAATGCTGAGTCTAAGAGCTAGTTTATACTACCACACTGCGCTAATACAGCTGCACTGCTGTAGTTCATCTGGTGAAGGTGCGCAATGCTGATGGGACAGAACTTATTCCACCTCAAGGAGAGGCAGAAGCTATGTCAGTGGGAGAACGTCTCCTGCCGGCTTAGCGCTGGTGTGGACGGCACTTATGATGATGTTACTTGCGTTGCTCAGGGGATGGCTTTTTCACACCCTGGAATGGCGTAAATTACATTGACTTAAGCAGCAGCGTAGACAAGATAAGTTCCTTTCTGGATCTAGCCTGTGTAACCTGCAGACAACTGCAAAGGAAACTTGAGTTAGCAGGCAATAGTGCTAACTTATCTTAACTGGAATTTGCTCTTTGTATAGTTTATAGCTGAAGGCAAGGCCCAGCAACTACTCAACGCAATGGGCCAAATCTCTTTGTCAACAGGAGCTGTGCCTGAATAGAGCCCAAATCATCCGATCCCATAGAAGCATGCAACTCACAATTACATCATATATAGAAGAAAACGTGTTGCTTTCTGCATCCAATTCTAAGCGTTTTTAGAAATCTGATGATCTTATTTAGTCCATAGATTAAAATCTCAGCATAAATGTAATAAAATTACAATAAAGGTTACATATCAAGAAAATGTTGGTTGCTCATAGGGATAAAGTATTCTAGTCATAATTAAATTTCAAATCTAATTATAATTTGAGGAGTCCTTTTAATTACATTGCAATATTTTGCTTTCGTAGAAAGATGATTGCTATAGCATCTTTTATCTGTAATTTTCTTTTAATTAAAAAATGTAAATAAATCAAAACCACCTCCTCAAAAATATTTACTTTATAAATAAAAAACAACAACAAAATTTCTCTAGCCTGGCTTTATCTGCTGAATCACATTTACATCTATATTTTGTTAAAACAAAGCAGTGACAGGAATAATATAATTGATTTTTACATTTTTTAGTGTATTTTGCAGCTATCGATTTCATCACCATTTTAATGTCAGAACAAATTCTCTGCTCGATTTCCAAGTTGTGGCTTAACTTTCAAAAACAATCTTTCACATGAAAGAAGGATGATGATGATGATGATATTGACCAAAGGGGAAAGAAGTTTTCTCACAATGAGGCAGAAGAGCAAGGAGGAAATAAGGCCCTTCTCAAAAGGTTGGAATAGTACAAAGCTGTTGGCTGTGTCTCCAAACTGAACTGCTGCAGCTGGGTCATGATTTGCCACAGTGATAAGTGTTTTTAGGTGTGTCTATTTTTGAATGTCCTACCTGAGATACCTTAAAGGGACATGATTTTCATAAAGTGCTATGGGGTCTCACCCTTTACAAAGCAAGTACCTTTAGGGTGTCTCAAACTAGGCATGCAAAAATGGACACATCTAAAAATCACAAGTCACTTTGGAAGATCTTATCCACTAAACTCTTTCATATTCTTCAAAAACTATTAAAAAGAAAACAAATACAAGCATTGCTCCTGGAAAGATTTATGCACAGAATTTTAAGTAGTCCCATTGAGTTCAGTTGGATTACTCACATTTGTAAATTGTTGCAGGATCAGGGCAATATTGTTGAACTAACCAAGCCAATAAGTTAAACTATTCCTGAATCTACCAAAAGTGTTTTAAAAAGTGAGAGAAGTTTTACATAGAAATTTGCTAGTACATGCAGGAGAACAGTGGTTTCTCAGATTCTCCAGGACTAAAAAAAATTAATCTGAGTCTTTATAATATTTTTGGTTGCTCATGCTGATAATGGTGTAGGAGATTGTTTTTTTCTCTTGAATACAGCCTGTAGACACCATGCTTTATGAGGACTGAATCCTGGTTTGTGATGAGTGTATATTCTTATCACTTAACCTCTAAGATTAACAAAAAGGAAGTGGGACACCCTGATTCTGATGTCTTTCAATCATCCTGGATGCTGTTCAACAACACCTTTGAGATGGGAGTCATGGAAAGATACAAAGCGGTATACCCAAGAAGCAGAGGGTAGGTTCCACATGTTAATCTGTGTGCGCTCTCTAATCTGGGAATCACTACTATTTACAGTACAGGCTCTAGCACTGAGTTCTTATTCTCTGTAGGAACAAACTATACACAGTGGCTGCATGTGGTTTACCCTTTAGTGGCTTATATCATCACATGTGAATCCACTTCATTCCAAGTCCAATGTGAGAACAGGCAAAAATGATTGTATGTCATCTTTATGCCCATCAAATCTTTGGGATAGTATGTGGGGGATTCATTTCCAAGTTAAACGTAAAGCATCTTTATGTGGCTGTTCCAAAAGTCAGAGACCAGTGGAGTACAGCAGCACTTTAGCCTTGCCTTCTTTCCCACAGACCCTCAAGTGCGGCTCAGAAAGAAAGTGTTTTACACTGGAGAATTCCACTACTCTGCTCAGGTTTATGGAGCCAAACGGCACAGAGTCTTAATATTCCCAAAAGAAAATCTTCATTAGGATAAGGTTGTAAATAGAGTCAAAGTTCATGTTAGCAGCTTAAATGTGTATTTCCAGACTTTCTGGCAGTTAGGCATCTTAAACTAAAATGATCTAAATTACCGGTACTTACTTTCTGCTTTAAGGCTTTTTTTTAAAAAAAATGATAATTTTCTATCATTTCCTAACTTTCAGACATGAAGAATGTTCAAATAACATCATTGTAAATTAATGGTTTATATAGAACCCTAACTTTATCTTTAATTAAGTTTGTGATTGGGATTTTGTTAAAATGGCTTTTATATCAATATGGGAAAATTTGACATAGGTAAAGTTGCTACAGTTTGGAGCAGAGAGAGATCAGGGACTAGCATTCATGAAGAGTATCCACTTTGAAGCAATTTCTCCAGTACCTATAAACTACTGGCCCACTTGTGGACTTTAAGAAGCCTGCACCATACTCCACCAGTTTTTATGCAGACTAAGTCATTCACATTCAGCAGCAGCGAACACCTAAAAAACTGTATGATGTATGGAGAGCAGTGTTCCCAAAGGTTTGAAGAAAAAGCTGAATAACTCAAAAATTAGACCACTGCTCTTTATAAAAGTGTCCAAGGCCCCTGACCTTGTGACAGGACAACAGAACAAACCAAGTGTGGTGTTTTTCAGTCAATTTATTTTTTAAACATGACATGGCAAAAACATGATACTTTTCAAAAAGGGCAAACATCTGACTTTTCATACCGCCTTATCTTATGAACATCTTTTTGATTTTCCTCAAACTTTTAAAGACAACAAAGCTTCCTTTGGCACAGACCCACACAAGAATACTGTGGTTCAATTTGAGACAGAGGGAATCAAAATAGCACTTTTATCAGAAACAAAGTCACTATTATCTGTGTGTGGAGAGATTACTCTGTCACCATAAACACTTTTATTGTGTTTTATCATCCAAATAATTTCGAATCAGATTTTCAGAAACACTCAAGCATTGGTCTACCTCTGCCGTCAAAGTCAGCAGACAAACACGCCTGTTAACTTCAATGGAAGCAGAGTCAGGCCAACGCTGAATGCTTTTGAAATACTCATCTTTCATGTACACTGTACTGGGGAAGCTGGAGAGTTTCTCATTTAACATGACCATTTACATTCCTGTTTCCTAATGTAGCTGTTTTCTAGCTATCACATCTTTATATGGTGAACTGTTCTTTTTCTCACTTGGCTTACTCATTTTTTTTTTATGTGACATTTTTTTGGATCAGACAGTTACCGTAGTGCTCTTTTTCAGCTTGGCTTCAGTCACTATGTGTCTCTCAATGATCACAAAAGCTCATGTTATTTTGTAATACTTCTCCTCTCAATGCATAGTACTATAGCACAGAGGAGTTCTGGAGTTTCCTACACTAATTGTATCCCAGCCAGTTGCTGATTTCCCTGCAGCAGCAAAAGCCAGAATTTCTTACAGGCTGTTAATATTTTCCACTCTAGTATCTGGTGCCAAAATTATCCCATAATTTGTTACAATTTTCCTCACAAGATACATTTTTTAGCAAGGTGTACAGTAGATTTACATATGCATCTTAGGGCAGATTCTTTCAGCCTGATGCTGCTTTCTGTACTGCTTCCACATCACTGACACAAGACATGGTTTTTTTTTTCCACTACAGGTAGGTTGACCAGGCCTCTAGCATATAGTGAGGTGAATTCTGATCTCTGTTATACTGGTGTAATCTGCATTAAATCTGCTGATTTCACTGGATTTACATCAGTGTAACTGAGATCAGGATCTTACCCACTGGGACTTGCAGTATCCTAGCCAGCAATCCCATTTCCTATGGCTGCTTTCTCTCTGCAGGGTAGAAATACAGGCCATACTCTCATTCAGACTCTGTTGCTTATTGGGGAAAATATGTATCAACTCAGACACATAATATAATTGGTCTGTACAGCATGGGAAGAGGTATCTACTGCGCAAGAGATGAAACCATAGCTGATATAAATGAAAAATTAGCGCAACTAGCAAGAAGATAAGATAATCAACATAGGGAAAGTCACTAAAAAACAGTGAGCTAGACTGCCCTTAAGCTCAACCTGGCAGTGAGTAAACTGTGCCAGCCCAGGAGTAGCTCCAGGAGGCATTGTGCTTCAGAGAACACCTTTGGGTCACAAACTTTCCCCTGCTTTGCCTTGCTCTGGGGTGGGTATTGTCCTGCAGTGAATTATGACATGCCGCTACATTGCCCAATCTGCATATGTAGAGGGGGGATGGAGCCAAGGCTCTAGGCATTCTTCACTCTTCCTCTTCCAGTTGTTCTTGGAAGAATTTAAATGGATCTTGTTGTCTAAGGCTATGTCTACATTACAGACCTTATAGCGGCACATTATACCGCTGCAGCTGGGCTGCTGTAAGGTCTCCTGTGTAGCTGCCCTATGCTGACAGGAGAGAGCTCTCCCGCTGATATAATTAAACTACCCCCAAGGAGTGGCAGTAGTTATGCTGGCTAGAGAGGGTCTCCCGCTGACATAGTGCTGTTCACACTGACTCTTTTGTTAGTGAAACTTTTGTTGGTCAGAGGGGTATTTTTTTCCCAACCCTAACAAAAGTTTTGCAGACAAAACTGCTAGTGTAGACAAAGCCTAAATCTAGTACCTCAATTTCAAGCAGCTTTTCTTTTGCTTTGCAAATCAGCCATAGACAAAGGGTAACCAGGCCAGAAGGAGATAAACTTCCCTGCAATCCACCAATTCTTGTGGCTGCATAGAACAAAGGATGCCTAGTGATTACAGGACAGGGAGTTCAGAGCTTTTACAATGGAGAGAAGGTATCACTTAAAAACATACTGGGTTTGAACAAAACTGCAACAGAAACTGTGTTTGTGATAGCTGAAAAACAAAGACAAGGAGAAACTTGTGTGGCAGTTTGGGAGGAAGACAAAAGTTTTGTCTACATTGTGCTGATGTTGTCATTTACTATTAATCTCTATTTACAGTACCTACAATTCCTGCAGAATCTAATTCTGAATACAGTATATTAGATGCAGGTATTACTCCTGTGTCCACTCATTCCTACTTTCCCATAGAAAAACCAGACTCCCTGAGTCCAGAAGTTGTGGCATTATTATCCCATATTAGAGCAAGGCTGTGGGCTGTCAAGCCACTGTTGTGTGAGACTGGGGATGCAGAAGCATATTTTATCAGTAGCAAGATCTGGGGCTGGCTGCCTGTAGAGGATAGTGGCCATAAAGAATGCCTTGGGGCAATGCATACACCATGTCACCAATTGTTGTGATTTTTATCATGAGTGTCATGTTAGCTGGTGTTTTATTTAAAGCCTCCCTTCCTGGAGTCACGGGAATACAAGAGAATCTCAGCTTTCATTTTTTTAAAATAGTACATTTCTAACCCTCATTGCAGAGAAACGCCTAAAAATGTGATCTGAGTGTACCCTGAAGGCATGGAAGTTAAATAAAGCATCCAAAACTTCTTATTTAAAAAACAACTCATGATTTATTGGTGGTCCTGATTCACTCATTCATATTTTCAAATGTTTGGGATCAGCAATTCTGCATGCAGCAGAAGCCTTTTACAAGGATGCAGCATACATTCCCATGAGCACCTGCCATAGTTCAGCAGCTAGTGAAGAGCGGAGGTAGCCCATATCATGCCCATCATGCCTTCGGCAGGTATTGAGCACAGCTAGCACTACCCTGACTCCCAAGCACTGGTGCCCATATGGATCAAGTTACAGTATTATGCTGCGCACTGCCCTGGTGTGTGAATGAGAAGTAAAAGCTCCCTGAACCTCTCCCCACCCCACCTTCTACAAGAATAGCCAAAATTTAGCTCTTAATTTGCAGCACACTCAGTTTTGTGAAGTTTTCCCCTGTATTTCTTTCATTCTGTATCCTAGGAAGAAGCCCCATTCAGCCAGCCAATTTCTCCTCCTCTCATGCAGCCGGCTTGGTTCAATATTTTCAGCAAAACCATAGGTGTCAGTTTATCTTTGCTGGCTACTTCTCTGCTAGCTTGAACTCACAGCTTTCTTTCTCAGACAGCTATGGTTTTCCATATAGCATGACAGGCCACAGCCTCTCAGCTATAACTGTAATTTTCCCTACACCGTTTTTTTCAGTTTGCTTTTGGACTATGGCCTTGGTCTCACTGGTACAGATTCTCCCGGTGTGCTGTTTTCCTTCCACTCTCACAGATATCATTTCATTTAAATTTGCCACGTTTTTTGCTTCTCTGCCACTTGCCAGGCAACTTACTAGTAGTTTTTTCTGGGATTCCCTATAGAGGTTGTACACTCAGTTCTTTATGCTTTTCAGTGTCAACTTTTTTCCTTCCAAATATTATCATATACAGCAATATAAACCACACCATTGGAAAATCTCTTTGAAGTGGTTTTCCTAGTTATTTTAGCTTTAGGCTTCTGTCCTGGGTTGCTATATTGTCTCTTCAAGATTTTGTTTCCAAGATCATACCCAAAAATATCTGATCTGAGGGTTGCTTGTAGAACACTGCAAAACAACTTAAGCTCAGGCGTTTGGATGACATAGGGCTTTTGTTCCCCATTTAGTTCAAAATTTGGGAGTGTCACATAAGCCTTTTAATTCCAGACGTTATGTCTAGTTTACACTGTAAGCTCTTCATGGCAGGGACCAGCCAACCTTTCATTGTCTGTTAGGAACTAGGAACAGAGAAGATGCTGTATGTGACACTAATGATTTGAGTTCATCTCTAAACCGAGCCCTGAAAACTATTGATAAAATGCCAGCATGCAAATAGCACAGCTGCTATGATGGGGAAACCGTGCTTTCTTAAGTATATTATCATTTTCTGGCTCTTGTGCTACCTGATTCGTGAGCTCAGCTCAGGCTTTTGGGGAGACCTTAGAGGGGAGAAAAAAGATAGTGGCCTGAGAGGCAAACCCAGTTTAAAGAACTTCCTAGGAGCATGACCTGGTTTCTGCACGATAGCAGAAAGTGGAGCCACCATGTCATTTGACAGACAGACTGAGATGAGATGGGGCTGCAAGCAAAGGAAACCTATCCATTCTGCAGCTATTAAAGCACCCATATGGGATGGTAAGAATCATCTAAGAAGGCCAATAATATTCTTCAATATCCTGCAATGAAAATCATTCTGCTCCATTAGTGAGAGAGAAATGATGTCCTTCTGTAGGCTATCAGGCAATAGCCAAGGATCCCACTTGTTGATATCCTTTAACAGGGCTGCAGGGTAAGGCCCCCGTATCCCATTTTAAAGAACTTAGACCGTCATTTTTGTGTGTGTACAGTTTGTGACTCTGAATAGCCAGAATGACATGTTTACATGTGACAGGACCAATTATTGCGTGATGAATGGTTACATTTATATCTTCAAAACCTGACTGACTTGCGCTGAACTCCTTTTCATTTAAAAACTCAGGCTTACATGATATGCCTGTGCCAGTGGCCCAGTCTTAAAAGGTAATGATTGCAGAATAATACTATAGAACAGCAACATTAATATCACTTATTTTGTCTCCAAGAAAAATGCTGCATAGGCTACAAGTTGATTGAGAAGAATGGAGGAGCAGCCTGTAATAATTCATTCTCATAATTCTCTCTCATTGTTATTATGTTGTTTGCCTTATGATTACAAGAGGTTAATTCAAGCAGGGGTTAGTTTCAGGTGAGCAGGAAAGGGGAAAGAGCTTCAGACAGCCCCATTTGCTAATATTTAAAGGACAACGCAGGTATCATTCACTGTGAAGTTTTATCACCCCCCATGCTGAATTTGATAGTCTGGCTTGCCATGGGGGAGGTGCGGTGGGGGAGAGGGGCTTCCAGCTTGTAAGCAAAGGAGGGATGCAAGCAGAGGAAACTGGAATGAAAATCTTTGGGCATGTCTACATTTAAAACACAACAGCATCATAACTGCACCACTGCAGCTATGCTGCTGTAGCACTTCGGTGTAGTCACTACCTATGCTGATGGGAGGGATTCTTCCATCGATGTAGGTAATCCACCTCCCCATGAGGTGGACGCTAGGTTGATGGAAGAATTTTTCTGTTGACCTAGTGCTGTCTACTCTGGTATAGCTAAATCTTTCAGAGATGTGGATTTTTCACACCCCCGAGTGAGGTAGTTATACTCATATGAAATCCTAGTGTAGACCAGGCCTTTGGGTGGATAAAAAGACAGTCTCTGAAGGACAGGAGAAATGAGGCAGAGACTGATGGAGAGCAGACTGAATCCCCACTCTCCAGAAATGGAGTTATCTGGGTAAGATAGGCCTACCTATGACCATATGTAAAATAGATCTGTGTAGACATTTTATTGTGCTAAAATCCTTTTTTCTTGTCATGCTTTGCTTCTGCTTTTAAGAGTAAACAATCCTTTGCTTTGAAAAGGCGGTTTTGGCTCACTGTATTCACACACTGGTTACAGCTCCTGAAGGGAAGGACCCAACCCCAGCTGGGCCTGGTGGATAAGCCTGGTTGAGCCCAAGGGTGTTGTAACTCTGCTCCCAGTCTAAGAGGGGGAGAATTTTGGATTACAGCCCAGGACAGATGAAGGCACGAGGCCTAATACCTGAGAAACCACTTGAGAGACCAGAAAGGGCTCAAAGGTGCAGATGGTCCTGAATCGCAACACTGATTATGGATTTCACATTTTCTGCAGTTTTCTGTAGAGTGCTTAGTTCTTACACTTGCAAAGAAAAGCTGGAAAATTGTGAATTAAGTGTAACCAATGTTGCAATATGTCTGAGTCTGCAAAGAGTCAGAAACAATAGCTCTGAGAGACGCAAACTGCTTCACGGATCTCAGTGGGGTGTTAACTCCAAGATTCACTCCTCTGGTGGACTTTACCAACATTATCTCAGCAGAGGACTCCATGGGTGGAAGAGTGAAGAGGGTCTGGCCCACCCACCTAAGAAGATACACTCAGCAGCTGGGGTAAATACTAGGACCCCTGCTATTGCCTCTGCTTCCCTTTTGTGGGAGAGAGAACCCTGCTGCTTCCCCTGCTGATCCCAAAGGGGAGAGAGGACCCTTGCTGTTGCTCCTGGAAAAGAGAGTAAAGGGTCCACAGGCTGCTGCTTGTGCCTCTCAAGGAAGTTCTTTAACACACCAGGTCAGAGCCATGGACATACGGTGAGGACAGGGCTGCAAGTACAGGTCTCCACATTGCATGTAACTAGGGCCTCGGATTGCCTTAATCCAGCCCTGCATCAATGTAAATCACCTCAGGCCAAATCCTGTAGTCCTTATTTGGTTTTTACTCGGGTAAAGCTTCCTTTGACATGAAGGACTGCAGTGTTCTTGGAGCCTCTAACACTAATGGAAGTTATGCAAGTGCCATGAGAAGAGAACTTGGCTTATTTTGATCATATCAATTGCTAACTTGGCAAACATGTTCCCGAACCTAAACAGCCAGCTTTAGTAATGAAAAAGTACAGCCAAGAACCAATTTGGCTTAAGTAGGAAAGAGTTCAGATAAAATAAGAACTGACCTGAACTTGATCATGAACTTTTCTGAGATTTATTTAAAAAAAAAAAGTGTGTACGTCTCTGCACTTCAGTTGTAGATATCATTAGGAGAGGTTCTTTGGAAATACCAGTGAGACAGACAGTGCTATGGCTGGGACAAGAAAGCAAAATGGTAACATATTCTGAGATGGGCTTGAGCAAAAAGCCTGGCCCCCTAAAGACTATCCATAGTTTCAGGTTTGGATCCATGTCTTAAAGAAAAGCTATTCTCACAGTTTTGCTGTCCCTACCAAATCCAGCATGTACTAGAAACCTCCTGAAAACTGATCTTCTCTCAAGATTTTCTACCTTCCACTTTCCTTCTAGAATGCACTGATGCACTGCCTCAGCACATGAGGGTCAGTAAACGTGTACAAGAGAAATGAACCCAAACCACAAAGTTTGGATAGTGACCTGAACTTTTTGAAAATTTTGGGGGCGGAGGAGAAGGGGCCCATCTCTTCTGAATCACTCTAGCAAGGCTTAGACTTGGAAGATAAAACAGGTACATCTACTGGTTCTGGGACAGATTCTGTTCCCACTTACACCCATTTATAATGGAGAGAAGAGCTGGCCCATTTTTTCTCCTTCCAGTCCCACCCAATAGATTTGGGCTTTCCCCATTACTGAATGTGTTCAAATGAATGAACATCCTCTTTTGGACCCCTTTGTCAAGCGTTGCCGTGTCACTTTTAGGTCAGCCTACATATTTCTATTCAAGGAATCATTACTGTTATTTTAAAACAGCTGGTTTCAACATAATCCACATAAATAGTAGATTGGCACTGCCACTCTATGACGGCCTGTGTAGAAAAGAGCTGGCTGATGCAACAATATTTATAGACTAGGAATTTGCAACACTTTAAATGGCATTGCTTCTTGTCACTGAACCTCATCCTAGGGCTCTGGCATTCAAATACAGCCAGGGCGGCCATCAAGTCAGGGGATCCACTGCAATGGCTACCCAAGAACTAATCGCTAACATTGACTGCAGGTGCCTATAGAATGCAGCAGAGGAAGCCGAAAATCCCTCTGTGGTAAGGAAGTGTGAAAGCCACTTTATCATCCTTGCACTGGGACCAATGGGTGTACTGTCATGACTCTCTGCCTCCCCCTCCCCAGTGTACTCCTGCCGGGCCTGGCTTGGGAGTTATCTGAGAGAAGCCAGGAATCCCCATATAATACAGTGATGTGAAATGACGTATAATCATTGACCGGCAGAACCTGTGAACATTTTGCATATTTTAGAAGCATTTTCAGAGGATATATGCTATGTAACTGATTCCTCTGCAGCTGTGACTGTTATGAGTTGCAGCTGATTGGTGAGAATGAGACATCACTCCAAACTATCAGTTATATCACTCAGTTTTGTCAAAATTTCCTCTTAGGGTATGTCTATATGGGTAGTGTTCAATGTAACGGGGATCGATGCCCATACTCCACCTCAGCAGGAGGAGTAAGCGGAGCCGATGGGGGAGCCGCGGTGGTCGACTCACCGCCGTGAGAACACCCAGGTAAGTCAAACTAAGATACTTTGACTTCAGCTACATGAATAGCATAGCTGCAGTTGTGCATGTTAGTTTGAACCCCCCTGCTAGTGTAGCCAAGGCCTTAGTTGCTCGAACCCCTGTGCTCAGGCCAGCTCACTTCCCCTGACAGGGGCAGGATGCTGACTTATCTACTATTGTCTGTCCCGTTCTTCTGCATACTAGGGCTAGCCCATGAACTTAGACAGCTCTCTACCTGGAGTCACCCTGCTGGAAGGCCAACTGGCCCATTCTTCAATACCATCCTAGGACCAAGTCCAGTTCTTTTGTAGCTACAGGGTTGTCCAGGCCCTGGATGGGTTCACCATGGGGCAGTGGAAGCTTGTCCTAATGTAGGCACCTAATGCAAAACTCCCATTGACTTCAGTGGGAGCAGGACTAGATCCATGCAGCACCCCATAAATACTAAATAACAACAACAAGGAGGCTGCCAGTGCGGCTTTAAGGGAACAGATAGTGTGCTGGTTCAAATAACGGGGTTAATAAAGGACATGTTCTGAATTTCAGGAGGTAGCTGAAAGGCTTAGAGCTTCAAGGACACTAAGAACCCTTTGAGGATTTACAGGTGATGAACATTTGCAAATCATGCAGTCTGCCCACAATGCCTATCTGACCACATGACTAGTCAGAACAACAGCCACATGTTTAAAGCACTAGTGCTGACTTCCTGGATGTGCACTGAAATGCCCCAAGGGTACTGATGTAGTTTATCCAGGACCAGGAAAGAAAAGAAATGAGTTGAAGTTTTAGCATGTGAACTCCTAAGGCCATTACAGCCTATGTGGAAATGTAAAGAATTTCTTGAGCAAGCTGTTACACACTGAAAGAAAAGCCACTTACAACATCTTCAAACTATCAAAGTCAGAGATGATTTGATAGAGCCTTACAAATCCTATAATCTACTGTAAGTAGCAGCTAAACCTTGGCTTCACTCACATGTCTGCAAGTGGGAGGGAATCAAGAGGATAATTTATCCAAGTCCAGGGTAATGAAGTGTTAACAAAAACCATATGAAGTTATTACTACAACCACAGGCCACAAAATGCAAAGGAGGAATAATGATCTTGGGAGACCTACCTATTTTCAGTCATCTTCTACTTCATGGTTCACCTAAAGGCATTCACCAAAACAGGAGGCACATCAATTGAAATAAAGTGATTAATTACCCCTAATGACCAATGCTGATCATATTGTCTCTAAAATATAGTCGGCTGACATTGATATATACATACTTCAACTCATTCTTCCCAACTTTATTAGGTACATATGTCTACAGCAGACACAAATGAAACATTCTACAACTAGGCTCCAAGCCAAAAACTAATTTATTCTTTAATGTGGTAGTGATTACTTGGTGGTTCCTTGAGCAGAGATGACAGGTCTGAGCTAATGGAGTTGTACTGTAAGTTAATATAAATCATGACAGAACAATTAATTACAGAAACCACTGCAAATCCCTTTGTTAGTTTTCCCCATCACCAGAAGGATTTAATAATGTTCATTTTGCTAAGTTCCTGTGACATTTACAAGTCTTAAACCATTTTTAATCAAATCAATATCACTGGCTGCTAAATGTAGTTGTGCTTCGCTAGCAAGTCCTGGAATGCATCAATACTAATGTTTCCTACCTTCTGTTCAAATGAATCAGCCTGAAACCACACACTTCCTCTTTGTTTGTTTATACTGAGTAACTGGGATTTTTTAAAAATTAACACCGTAAGAAATAAGTATGTCAGAAGGACTTAGGCGATAGAAAAGCCAGTCTATAGATAGATGCAATTTAGTGACTACGTGCACATCGCTTAGTCTAAAAACCCTTGAAACTGACAAATTTTCCTTAATTCACTGAGTGAGTATCTCACAACATAGGAGTGGGATCAATTTGGAAACTGGGGCAGCTAAAATGGAGATGGGAGCTCTATATGGTTAGTGAAAAGTATTGGAGGTGTGATCACTGACTTCTAATCCCAGCTTTGTCACCCTGACTAGTTGTGTGTTCTTAGACAAGTCACCTAGGATCCTCAAAGGTATTTAGGACCCTAACTCCCATCAGTTATGGGCCTGCATACCTCTGAGGACAGGGCATTAGGCCTTATCCGTTCTTAGGATTCAGCAAGTGTAGACAAGGAAAGGCAGAATTTTCACCCCCGCTTGAAATCAATGCAAACAACAGGTATTGCAGCAGTGCACAGAGGCTTCGACTGCTGGGCACTACACAAGCACATTGGCTTTCAGTGAGAGTTGGGCACTTAACTCTCTTAGGGCTTGTTGACACTGCCCTGCAGTTTGAACAATTGGTGTGTGAGTAGCAGTGCATACCGTAGTGCTGTGCTGTACCTCCCCAGTGTGGAGGCTGCAGGTGTGAACTAAACAGTTCCAAGTTTGCATTAGCATAGTCCTGTCAAACAGAATTGCATTAATGCAAACGAGGAACCTTTCAGTTCACATCCACAGAATCCACATGGGAGTGAAACAGTATAGCACGCTGGAGTACACTGCTTAACACCCCTATAATGTGAACTGCAGGGCAGTGTAGACATAGCCTAAGGCCTGATCTACACTGGGGGGAGGGATCAATCTAAGTTACACAACTTCAGCTACGTGAATAACGTAGCTGAAGTTGACGTACTTAGATCTACTCACCCTGGTGTCTTCGCTACGGTGAGTCGACTGCTGCTGCTCCCCCGTCAACTCTGCCTGCGCCTCTCGCCAAGCTGGAGTACAGGAGTCGACGGGAGAGTGCTTGGGATTGATTTATCATGTCTAGACTAGACGCGATAAATCGATCCCCACTGGATTGATCACTGCCCGCTGATCCAGCTGGTAGTGAAGACATACCCTTAGATGCTTTTGAAAATTCCACCCATAATAAATATCTTGATACATTGACTCCTGCCCTCTAAACATTATGCCCTAGCACTTGCTATAGGGCAGTTGATATAGCCCCTGCAATGTAGAAAGGCTGGAAAAGTCCCAGACCCAGGCAGGTGAGAATTCCCTTGGAGGAGGCCCTGCACTGAGCTGCCATAGGTGGCCGTACACTGTTCCCCACCCACAAGCCCTGGCACATCACAAATCTGGAAGATCACATTTATTCTCAACCAGCCTAGTATCCGGAGGGCACAAACTTTGTTTCTCCTCCCCCTAGATTGTGTTTGTGTATGTGTGCAGTACACTCTCTTACCCTTTGTCCATTCAACCCCCAACCACCCACTTCAAGCAAAAGCCTGAGGAAAGAGAAAGGCATTGCACCATGCCTGAAATGTCAGTAAATTCCATCTTTGTCATACCTTTAAAGCTGAATTCCAGAGCTAAGGGTCCTACTTTAGAATGAGCTGCTCACTGACCTGGAGAAAGGAAAGATAATCTTGTGATTAAAGCACTTGACTGAGACTCAGGAGATCTGGATTCAGTTCCCAGATCTGCTGCAGATTTCCTGTGTGATTTTGGGCAAGTCATTTAGGCACCTACAACATGGACTTATGCATCTAGCTTCTTTTGTGCATCCAGAGCTAAGTCTCAGTTTTGGGACCACTGAGATGTGCAAAAACTCCCGCCAAGTACTGTGGGCACCTGGACTCATTTGTTGCCTACATTTTCGGGGTAAAAATCCTCTGAGCACCTATGTTTCAGCCCTGGGCATGCACACCATGCACATAGCCCTCTCACTCCAGGTGCCCAGACACACAGCTCCTGGCTGAACACTGCCTCATTCAAAGCATCTGGATGCCTATCTCCCACCTGACACCCAGCGCAGTTCACAGACCAGAGGAAGACAGGCATTTGGCTGCCAAAGTCACATGTAAGGCCCCATCTGGTCGGCATGCTCAGAGGCTGCCTGTCAGATTGAGTCCCATTCAAAATTCAGCAAGAAGAGGAGGAGGAATTGGAAGGAGTGCGGGGGGGTGGGGAGCCCCACCTTATAACTTTTACCCCAGTGGTGAAAGCACTCACCTAGGATGCCAGAGGAGGGGAAAGTATTTGAACAGGGGTATCCCACCTCCCAAGACTGTTCCACTACAGGTAAATATATTTAAATAGTCATTGGGCCAGAGAGGGAGGGAGGGAGAGAGAGAGAAAGAGGAAGTAAAGAGAGAATTACTCTGTAATCCAGTTGTTAGGGAATTGAACCCATCTCCTTCACATCCCAGGTGAGTGCTCTAGTCAATTAGTTAAAAGTTATAAGTTGGGCAATACTAACACCACCACCACCTCTTCCTCTTTCTTGGTTTCTTACTAAAACAGCATAGGCCCATAGCTCCAGGAGAGGGTTCACCTCTGAGAACAGCTTGCAGGGCTGGCTCCAGGGGTTTTGCCTCTCCAAGCAGCCAAAAAAACCCAACAACCTGCGATCGCAATCTGCGGCAATTCAGCGGGAGGTCCTTCGCTCTGAGCAGGAGTGAGGGACCCTCCACCGAATTGCCGCTGAATACCGGAACGTGCCACCCCGCTCCGGAATGGCCGCCCCAAGCACCTACTTGCTAAGCCTGGAGCCGGCCCTGACAACTAGCAGAGATAGGGACCTCCCTACCACCTGGATTTATGAGCCTCTCTCCCTGAGGGGTGGGGCTTAGCACACACACCCCCTTTGGCTGGCATCTCCTGTTGGCTAGTTTAGGAAGGAAGCTGCTTGGCGTGCTGGCTCTCGTGCTCTGCAGTCTAAGGCGCCTATCTCTCCCCATTCATTTCATAGGGACCCTAAGCTCCCATCTAGGCTTTGTGAACCTCAGTGATTTTCTAGGTGCCTAAAAGTTAGGTACTGTGACTCTCATTGTCACAACACCTAACTTACTTTGTGCATCCGGCCCTTAAACCTGAATTTTGTAAGCTCCTCTACATTGGTGGATCTCAATTTCCTGTATCTCATCTTTCCAGCTGTAAAATGAGGATAATAATACTCCCTGTGTTGTCTTGTCTATGTAAGACTGTAAGACCTCTGGGACACAGTCAGTCTCTATGTGTGCGTACAGTGCCTAGCACAATGGGGTTTCTTGGACCTACTGTACTACAATAATAAGCAGGAACAACAGCAACAACTTTGGATGTTCACATATAGTGACTCTTTCCAGATAGGGAGCCGTGTAACATTTAATAACTGTAAAGCAGTTTGAAATGACAACTAGAACTGGGGCCAATCCATCTCTTATTGTAATCAATGGGAGTTTGGAAACTGATTTAAACGAGACAAGGATTGGGATGATTATCTTGTAGGAGGAAAAGATTCCTTTCAATATTATTGCCATCCAATCCAAAACAAAATAGCTGGTTTCTGAATTCTTCAGTGGACTAATTCAACAGAGACATTTAATTTCACTGTGTAAAACATAGTGAGGGAATTTATCAGTTCTTGGTTGTTATTTTACTCTGTCCTTAACAACAACAACAACAGAATCTGAAGAGGTTTGACATTTTGTTTCACTTAGACCAGTCTCTTTTTCTTCATACCCAATGATCACACTCACAACAGTGCCTCTCTGGTCTTTCCCATTCACAAGGGACTGCACATAGGTCATGGACTCAGAACGCCATTGCATCACCATTGAATAATAAAAACCCCTAAAACTTCAAAGACATAGCTAGCTCCAAAGCCTATGTTTAGAAACCTCATGGCAAGTTTCTCCCTATTTATTTTATTTCATTAATTACTTTTGGTGCTATTCAGTGATCAAGCTGCATGTAGCTCCTCTGCCTGTGTCCTATGTGCAATTCCCTGTACTATAGATGGGAAAACGTTGCTGAAGCTTTTTTCCTTCTCCCTGCAAGCACAAAAACAAAACATCTAGATCTAAAGAAAGAAGAGGGGGTGGGGGAGAAAAATCCAACTTTAAAAAATAAAATTACTCCCACCGAGGTTCAAAGGCTGGACTCAGCCAGAATCCCTTATCTTCACTCCATTAATGTTGGCTCTTTGTGTAACTAGTATAGATTGATAACTGGAGTTTCATTTCTTTTGTCCTTCCCCTGGACAATTACTTTCTATTTTACCTTAGATGACACCAAGTCATTGTGGCAAAGGCCCCCAAGACCTCGCTGTGATTCTATAATGACTTAAATTCCCTACTTTCCCAGAGTGCCCTAAGACATCGGGCTTTTATTTCTTGCGCTTTTGCATTATATCCTAATGGAAAATTTCTCTCCTAACTTAAGAGCTACCCTACCCATCCCCAAGAATAAACAATGACAATATATGGATCAATAATGACCCCCGATGCATTTCTCTCTAATGGAGGAATCATCGTAAAAATTGATTTTCTTTCACCCTTTAGCAAGGAGATCTTCTCTGTGCAGAATTAAACACACACAAAGCCTAAGTCATATTCAATGTGGAACAGCAAGTAAAGACACTTCATTTAACATGCAACTATGCTGGAGGCTCAGACCAATTTGGAATTCAATTTGCATGATAATGCTAAAAATAATAATGCTCTAATTAGGGTGTATGTGTGTTTGTATGTTTACAGTCATAAAATTCACTAAAAAAATCATCAAACAATTTTCTGTGTGCAACAGGAGTTTAGGAGCTTCCTCTCAAAGGAAATCACAAACTGACCCTTAGTCAAATTTGTTTAACTAATTGTATGTTTTTCAAAGTAAACACCAAGGGACACCTGATCATGAACTATATGCCCTCTCTTTAGTGGAAGGTAATCATCAGTCTATCCCAGGGGTCTCAAACACATGGCCCGTAGGGCTATTTCCTGCAGCCCACCAAGCAGCCCACACCCCCCATGGCCTACCTCCAGGCCAGGGGTGGGCAAACTACAGCAGATTTCCCCCCTTGAGCCCCGCACCCCTCCCTGAAGCGGCTGGCATCATGTCCCTGTGGCTTCAGGGGGAGCAGAAGCAGAGGGCTCCATGTGTTGCCCTGGTTCCAGGCACCGCCCCCCTACAGCTCTTATTGGCCGGGAACGGGGAACCGCAGCCAATGGGAGCTTCAGGGGAGGTACCTGGGGGAGCGGCAAGCAGCATGTGGAGCCCTGGGGGAAGAGGCCGCAGGGACATGGTTCCAGCTGCTTGCCAGGGCCAGGGCCACGGCCAGGGCTAGGGCCTGCAGCCTGCCCTGGCCCCGGTGTGCGCCACTGCCGCCCTGGAGCCACTCTAGGTAAGTGGCTTCAGGCCTGGAGCCCTCCTGCATCCCAACTCCCTGCCCTGAGCCCCTTGCTGCATCCCACACCCCTTCTGCACCCCAACCCCCTACCCTGAGCCCCCTGCTGCATCCTGAACCCCAACTCCCTGCCCTGAACCCCCTGCCTGAACCCAAACTCCCTGCTGCACCCCAACCCCCTGCCCTGAGCCCCCTGCTGCATCCCACACCCCTCCTGCACCCCAACCCCCTGCCCTGAGCCCCGTGCTGCATCCCAGACCCCTTCTGCACCCTGAGCCCCCTGCCTGAACCCTAACCCTCTGCCACATCCTGCACTCCTTCCTGCACCTCACACCCCAACTCCTGCTCCAAGCCCCCTGCCACACCCTGCACACTTCCTGCACTTCCCTGCCCTGAACCCCCGCCACACCCCTCCTGCTCCCTCTGGGGGCAGGGAGGGGACAGAGTTGGGGTGGGGACCTCAGGGAAGGGGTTGGAATGGAGGCAGGGTAGGGGCGGGGCCTCATGAAAGGGGTGGAGAGAGGGCAGGGCTGGGGGCAGCGAGGGGGGGTGTCGGTGATGCGGCCCTCGGGCCAATAAACTAGTCCTCATGTGGCTCTCGTGGTCATTTGAGTTTGAGATCCCTGGTCTATCCCTTTCACTAACACACATAACATATAGTGTTTTGATGCTCTGCAGTTACTATAAAACCAGAAAAAAAAAAAAGCTCAGCTTCTTGTCTGCTAACCATGATCAAACCTCAGGTTTTAATCATGATTAGCTGACAATATTGTGAACAACATTTCTCCTGGTGCATTCTGATAGCAAGGTCATGCTCAGCATCATGTCAGCTAACTTCTTCCCAACTGTGTTCAGACACAACACATTCATTCAGTATGAAGCAGTCCATGGCTTCAGATTAGTTTCTAGCACTGTAAATCAATTTATTATCACTATTTATTATTATTATTGTTTCTTTTAGTTAGTTCGGAATGGTACATTTTATTGGGAAAAAAGCTAGTAATCCAAATCTCAGACCAATTCATCAATTATTCATCATCTGCAATTCTTTGTGAATGGGAAAAAGTACCCAGAGGCAAAAATTGTCTTTAAGTCTTTTAGCTATAGCCAACAAAGGAAAATAAACTAAAATCATTTTGTCTTAGTGGATAATTACTTTACCCTCGCGTTGCTTGTTCATGTGGCATCACTGTCACCATATTCAAAAAAATCAGAGTAGGGTACTGATCAGTAAACACTTGAGCATTGCTGCTTCTTACATACTTTGCCAGGCTTTGTCCTTCAAAGAATCCCAGAATGAGGGAATAGGTTTATAGGTTTACCTAACCTTGAACTAATTTGAAATTGAAGCTTCTACACACATACTACAAGGAAAACATGCTGTATATGCTAAACAATTAGATTAAAAGATTGTATCCTTTTAGACAAGCTAAGACTGAAGAATATCCCCAAACAAAGTGTTGCTGTTCTGGCTATTACTTAGATGCTTTCAGCATTTCAGTTTTTAAAGCTATATATAACTTGCTAATCCAGGTGTGGGTGTGTGGCAAGAAGTGTGTGGGCACTGCTTTTTTAACTTTCCAAACCACAATTTAACTTTCCATATACAATTTTAAAATATAAAGTGAAGCCCATGTTTACTGCACCATGAACAAGAAACTGAAAGTCAAAGTTGATTTCCATAAATAGAATTTTTTTTAAAGTATGAGAGGACCAGTTAAAAATCAGCTTTTCTCATTCTGTAAGGCACTCAGATACTATTGGGATAGGAGCAGTATAAAAAATGACTGAACTATTTGAGGCACGATCTGGCATTTTACTATATGTTTGTACAGATGTAGCACAGTGGGGTCCCAACCTCGCTGTGGCCTTTAGGTGCTATTGCAATATAGATGACAACATACTACTGTTGAAAAACAGCTATTGTTAGATGCTAGCTCAGTATCAATACATTGAATTTCATTGTGGAACCCTAAGGGATGAAACCTGCCGTCAGCTCCCATTGACTTCAGTGGGAGTTAAGGACATGCAACAATGGCACTCAGCACAGTGCATGAGCGATCTCTAAATTACCGTTGGACTGTTCCAAAGCCCTTTGCAATCAAGGGAAAGACTCCCATTAGTTTCAGTGGGCTTTGGATCAGCTCCCATATGTAATTTCCAGAAAAGTGAATGGTGGGAAAGATATTAGTTAAAAACTCAAAGGAGAAAATAAACAGGCTAAGGAGGAAGCATGGATTTGTTATGTGCGACCAGGTCAAACAGACTCACTGTTTCACAACACAGTCTCTTTCCTAGTGTTGAAAAGCACCATCTATAAATCTGAAACTGTTTTTACACTGATAAATTTTCCTCCCAGTAATAATATGTTTCATGTTTGAATAAGTTGCTTAAAAAAAGCCTTACATCTTAACTTGTCAATGCCTTTTTAAATTCAAATTGCACTGGCCATTAGAGAAAGTTAAAGAATTCACCTATCCCAGAAGATGGTTTGATTAAAATTGGTTGTTAAAATTTTAAGATCAGAGTGATTTCCTCTGCTCCTTGCTCACTCCCTGCTTGTATGCATTCTAGCTTTATAGTGGGTTCTTTAATAGAGCAGCTTGCCCAGTTTGTCATCTGTTTCATTATGCAAAATATATACATTTCATTTACCTTTCCTGTGAAAAAAATCAGTTATCTTCAACCAGATGTAATGATTTCTTTGGGTTTCTTCTCAACTCCTGAACGGCTCAGAATCCCTAAAATCTCTACTGGTGGTAGACTATTGGGGAACCCTGATGTGTGCCAATTTTAATGTAATGATCTCTTTATTCACATGTAACAACTTAGAATGCTGACCACTAGGAAAACTTAAACATTGAGCTGAAAGGAAAATGAAATAGTTTAAAATCTCTCTGAACGTCATTAAAAGATGTGAAAATTAAAGAAGGAATTCCTAATACAGAGCTTTAGTTTGCAAGTCTTTGGTTTTATTATAGCTACGTGAATGAAGTAAAAATACTGAAAATTTTTTTCTCATCTCTTGACTTTTCTAACTGGAGTATTTAATGTCAATAAATGGACGAGAGAGACTTGAGCTGCAAAGTATGGATCTACATCTGTTTCTGAATTTCTCCAAAATAATGGGAGTTTCCATCAGGCCTATCTATAATACATTACGTAAAATGCATGCACTGAAGCTGATCAAAATATTATTTTTGCTGTTATTTTTACGTATATAGTAGGGAATTATAAACATGCATAGTGCTGTAAAATACAGATGATAGTGTGATAGACATGGCAATTTCCTGCAATATCTGTGAAAAACCTTATTGAATTCAATCTAAGTATTTTTGGAGTCCATTGTATTAAATGGAAAGGTTATGTATTATTGTGCACCTGGATTATATATAACCTCGCTGGGTGGCGATGTGATGTGAACCCTTTGAAGTGTTATGAACTTCAAAGGACTGTACTGAACAATGTGCCAGACAAGAATGGACTATTGGGATAAATAGCGTCAAGTGGTTTGTTTGGGGAATCTTTAGGGGGTAGTGAATGCAAATTCTTCACCTTTTGGTTATCCAAAAACCCAGCCTTTTGAGGAGAGTACCATTATTTGCAGATTGCCTGTTCCTGGGGTCTCAGTCAAAGACCCATGCTGTATAAAGGAAAGACTAACGTATTTGTGGGTGTGCTAGTTCTGAGCTAAGGCTGTTATGACTTGTAACCACAGAAAACCCCCTTTGTGGGGCTGTAGTAAGGCAGTGTGGCTCCCCACCGCCCTGGAGGGGGAAGAATCTATCCGGAGGCCGGAGTGGGCAGAGCTAGGGAGCTGAGCCTGCCCCTCAGAGAGTCAGGAGGCAACCCGGAACTATAAAGGCCGGCCCTCAGAGCTCAGTAGGAGCCCAGCCTCCGGAGAGAGCAGACGTCCCTAATGGAGCCCGCGACTGAGAAACCCCTGCTAACCGGAGGAGGTGCCGGGCCTGCCCTGCGCTCGCTATGCGGAGGAGTTGCTGGGCCTGCCTATCAACCCCTACTCTGAAGAAACCATGCTCCTGGATCCCCCAGAGGTCAACACCAGAACCCAGGTAGGTCCCAAGGGGGAATGTGGAAGTAGCCCAGGGATAGCCGACCCCAGTCTGGCTGCAACGCTACCAGAGCCTATGTCGGTGTGTTGCAGCCAGGATCCCCAGTGACTAAGCAGCGGATCTTTGGCCGCTGCTAGGGCCCCGGGCTGGGATGCAGTGGAATGGGAGGGCCTGCGTCCCCACTGCTACCCAACTCCTGGGTGGCAGACTCCCCCTCTCCCTAGCCTGAGGAAGCTGGAGCCTATGGTTACTGCTCAACCCCGCCTGAAGGCCCGAACCCAGACTTAGCAGTGTTGCCCCGCCCTAAGCCAGGGCTGGGCTAACTGCATTTCGGCCGACTACAGCAAGGGCTACCGAGGGAGACCCCCTGGCTGGCCTAATTCCCCGGAACCAACGGTGTGTAGTGAGCCAGTGTGGCTCCCCACTGCTCCGGAGAGGGTTGAGCCCCGGTGAACTCTTGTACAGGGGCTGAAGCTGGAGCCCTTGCTGGAGTTGCGGGGGGAGGAGATGTCTCTAGTAAGGTTATTAGCATGCCTATAGATTCTTTGGTTGTTTTTAATATGTGTTCTCTGTAATCACTTCACTTTAAGCAGGGCTTAAATTCAGCCAGAGCTGTCCAGAGAGGAACTCCAGTAAATACTTTCAAACCCATGGGAGCCCCTGTCATAAACAGATAGCTACGGGTTAATGTTTCTTTTACCTGTAAAGGGTTAACAAAGGGAACCAAACACCTGACAAGAGGACCAATCAGGAAACCGGATTTTTCAAAGCTTAAGGGAGGGAATTTGTGGTTTCTTGTCTTGGGTTTTGTCTTTCTTACTCTCTCAGCTATGAGAGGTCTATTTCAGTCTTCTATCTTCTGTTTCCATTGTAAGTACAAAAGTTAGCAAAAGTATAGCTTTTAAATTGTTTTGCTGTATTTGCATCTAGTATCTGGCTGGTGAGTCTTTATGTGTATTTGGCTATAAGTACTTAAATTTATTGTTTTTGGTAAGGCTGTTTATCCTTTTCTTGTTTATTCATTTTCTATAAGTTGAAAGCCTGTATATACATCTAGGTACAGAGAACTATTATTCTATTCTTTCTTTTTTTTTAAAAGTTTTGCTTTTAGACGTTTTTTTTTTCTAGTTGACCCATCAGGAAATTGTGGAAAAGAGAAAGACAGAGGGGAGGGAAAGCTGCTTCTTGTTTAACTCTCCTAGTGCCCAGGCTAAAGCTTAGGGGAAAGAGATAGAATTTTTCTGTTTCCTTGCTTTGGATTGTCTCTTTGTGGAGAGAGAGAACATGCTCTGTATTGGGATGTAAAGAGGTTGCATCAGTAATCTCAAGTTAGCCCGGAGAAATCTGGGTGGAGAGAGGTGGAGGAATGGTTTATTTCCTTTTTGAGACTCAGACTTGAGTCTTGGGGTACCAGGGAAGGTTTTGGGGAGACCAGAGGGAGCCAAACCCGGATTTTTGGCTGGTGGCAGCGAGAAGATATCTAAGTATAATAAGCTTAAGTTGGTTCATGCTAGCTTCTCAGGTTATGAACGCTAAGGTTCAAATCTGAGTAGGAAAAGCTATATATGATGGCAGCAGATGGGAAAGATAGAATCAAAGCAGTAAGATTATTATTGCTTCTCTGATAGCTGGTTATAAGCAGAGGGAAGGGTTTATTTTTTAAACTGCAGCAGAGAATTTTTTTCCTTCCCTGCTAGCTGTGCTAGGGAGGCTATTAAGTAACGACGGTCTTTAAGCAAAGCACTCAGCCAAACACATTTGTAAAACAAAAGAGGTTTTTTTGCTTTTTAACTGTTCGGGAGAGGCTATAAGTTATAAAGAGTTGCTAGCAGACTCCAGGAGACAACACAGCAGTTCAGAACAATAACCACCAGAGGCCGCCCCAACAGACAAACAAGACCACTGCTACAACCTGAGAGGATACTAGCAAGACTAGGGAGAGGCACGAATAGAAACGCAGCACAGGAGACATGGAAAACAAACTACAAGAACTAAATAAAAGAAAAGAGATGGAGCTGAGAGAAAGAGAAAGAGAGGCAGCCAGGAGAGAGCTGAGATAAAAGAGAAGCATACAAAAGAGAACAGCAGCCAAAGATGCAGCCCCCAATGAGAGATGGAAACACCAAAGAGATGAAAACAGAGGAGCCACCAGCAGGCCTGGAATTAGAAAGCTAAGCAACAGAACCCACAATCTACACCTGTCCCAGTTGTTGTCAACCGACAAGAAATTACTACAAGGCAGTGATGAACAAGCGCTTCTTAGAAAATTTGAAAGAGCTGCATTGGTACAGCATCTCAGAGACCAGTACATAGTAGAGCTGAGTCACCTCATGACCTTAGCAGAGGTGCGGCTGAAATGCAAAGGACAAATGAACGATTATAAACTTTTCAAACCAAGACCAGATACAGAGTGGGGATAACCCGGATCATGCCGTCTGCGTTTCAGACCAAAGTGGAAACAGATGGGTCATTCCCAACACGCCTCCTACGTTGAAAGAATTATAACGCTGATATCAGGAACCAATGTTCAATCCATTGATGAACTGCACCCTCAACAAATGGAGCAGTTCTGGATTGGTCCTGAGACATAACTTGGTACATCCAAGATGGAAAACCAAAATTCACCGAGGCGGGGGATGAGGCAAATGGAGGAAGGTCAGAAAGCAAGAAAGCTACTGTAAATGGGGAATGAAAACCCCAGGGGCACATCCGATAATAAACCCTACAACCGAGAGCAACCCAAAACCCCACCTACTAACCAGACCAAAAGACACCCTTTTTCCCCTCACCAGTCTCCAGTAAACCACCTCGACCAGTTGACCCGTCAGCTGGAAGATGCTATAAGTGTAATGAACTGGGACGTATAAAGGCCAACTGCCCAAAGAACCCCACCCGGGTGCAAGTCATTACACCACCATCACACCAAAGATCCCCAGGCCCAGATACCTCTCAAATCCCCTTGGAGCGAAGGGAAAATTTGAGAGTGGGCCCCAGCGCCTCCTGCAGGGTTGAAGCCCGAGCCCTGGCACGTCCCATGGAGCTGAAGCTTCAAGTCCGGCACCCAGGGGGCTAACATTTGGGGGGCGTCGACCGTGGCAGCCGAACATCCGGCTGCCATGGTCGTCGTCTGTATTTCAGGGGCAGGACCTTCCACCACCTAGGGCGCCAAAAAGGCTGCCGGTGCTCCTGACGGCACCTGCCGGGGGTGCTGAGGCCCTGAGCCTGGGTATACCCCAAGGGGCTGAATCCCCAAGCCCTGAGGCTCTAGGAAATACCTAATGAGAATTTAAGCCCTGACTTTAAGAATAAATGTGGTTGGTTATAAAGAGCTGTGTGATAATTTGTAATTGCTGCCAATTCCAGCTGTTCATAGTCTTTGGAGAGAAAGCAAAGTGCAGATGCTGCCCTGTTTAGGCAGTCTGGCTTGCTGAGAATATCACAATGTAGGCATGGAACTGAGTAGCCTGGAAAAACCCCAGTGAGGAGGGAGAGAGAGGCATGTCTGTACCCGGGAGAGAAGATGGCTGAGGAGGCAAGAGCATAAAGTGGGTGCCTCTGGCGGACCATGGAGGGAGTATACCGGTGCAGGTGCCCTGAATTCAGACAGACACATTTCTTGCCCCAAATTGGTTACAATTTAGATCCTTGATTCAGTAAAAAACTTAAGCACATACTTTCAAACATGTGCCTGTGCCCTACTGACTTCATTAGGATTTAAGCATGTGCCAAACTGCTTTGAGTAGGGCTGCACTTAAGTATGTGCTTGAAGTTCAATACATAGAAGTGCTTTATTGAACTGAGACCTAAAGACTACATCCTGCAAATAATTATGCATGTGAATAACTTTCTACTCATGAGTAGTCCCACTGAACTCGACATGAGTTCCTCCATTTGCAAGATTGGGGCCTAAATTAATGTGACAATAAACACAAGGGTATGGCAACAAGGGGAAAGGTAGAAGAGAGGAAGGACAAGGAAAGGACAATGTGATTATATGCTCACTTGGGAGATTAGTGCATGTATCTCTAAGATAATACATATTTTTCTGCTGCAAGCTCAGGCGGGGGTGGCAGTTGAAAAAAAGTCTCTCTTGGCTTCAAATCCTGGTCTTATTGCCCCAGTGAGAATGGGGGAACCATGGATTTCAAGGGAGTCCCTGCTGACAGCTGCACAATGAAATATTGCCAAGGAAATTCAAGTACAAAAGAGAATAAGAATCTAGTGGAAGGGGGACAGCTCCTGAAATATGCTGCTCCAGCCAAACAAAATTTCTGTGCACTGAGAAAATATTACCATAATCTCCCACCTCCTCTGTGCCTCCTTTGCCAGCCTTCTTTCCCTCAACTTCATGTATTATTCACCGCACTGGAAATACTCTTATTTATGCTCTGTAGAGTGGTGTATTCCAAAAAACCCAACTTCCCTGTTCCGAGAAGCTTGCAGTATAATTCAGACATATACAACAATAGCAACTCAGACATGAATCTATCCATCTTTGTATTGGTTTATATAGCCCTTATCAATACCATATATGACCACCTCCCAGATTAATAGGAATAACACCACCACTTCCCCCTCCCATTTCTATTTTCAGGAAATACCTTGAAAGAAAGATTTCCCCCTCTCTCTTCTCCCTCCGCACCCATCTCCTGTATGGTGACCAAATTCAGGAATGGATCCCAATGCAATGCCCAAATCCAGGAAAGCACTTAAACACACACCTAACTACACGCACAGGCATAATCTCATTCAGGGGCCCAGGAAAGCATTTAAGGACATGCTTAAATCCCATCCAAGTCAATGGGATTTAAGCACAAGCTTAAGTGCTCTCCTGAATGGGGGTCTGTCAAGGCTGATTCCCCACTCTGAGTGCAGAGGTGGGGGCCTACAAAGATTCTAAAAATTAATACTGGCATCTCCAGGCTTGTACTAAACTCCAAAGGTTACAGCTTTTTTCTGACGTCCGCTTGGTAAATGCTGCCATCACCCAAATGTAAAACCCCTTTTTGGAACCCAGGAAGGCACACTTGGGAATTCCTTCCTATGGGGTACCCTCAAGCCCTTTCACCCCCCTCTGGGGAAGAGCTGAAAAAGAAAACAAAGGAAATTAGCTGTTGCTCCCAGCTAATTAAACAACAAATGCACAAACCTCTCAGGACACCAAAAATCCAATCCTGTTGTTAAAGGTAAATTTCATTAAAAACGAAAAGAAAGAAGATACATCTGGAACTTAGGTTTTTGCTAGATTTTAAAAGAGCAATTCCAAAAATTAAGCACCTAAAATAGCTTTCTTGGGGGTTCATCTTAAAGGTTACAAGCAAACAAAAGCATCTGGGATTAGCACAGAGGAGTCCACAACCCAATAAGAAATAAAAGAAATAACCCTAATCACGTCTTCCTAGACATTCCCTGATTACTTACATATTTGGGGGTTCAAATAAGTAGAGTCAGGTATGATTTGATGCTTTTTCATACCTGGTTTTAAAGCTGCTTACAGCATTGCTGCTCTGTGTCTCTGCTCTTTCCCGGAGAACCACAACACACAAAGGGAAGTTTTTTCCCAATTTTAAAAAGTTCTAGCTCTCCCATTGGGTCTTCTGGTCAGGTGTCCACTCCTTTTCCTTTACCTATGGGACTCTGTTAACCCTTTACACGTAAAGCAAGCAGAGAACAGACACCAAACGGGACTTTATAGCTAACTGGCTGAGTGTTCATAAAAGGGAGATACCCACTCCCCCTTCGTTTATCACAGTTTTGAAGAACTATTGTAGGAAACCTAAGTCAAAGAAAAGGGGTTTTCATTTAGCTCCGCAAGGGTGAAGCCAATGCTCATCATTTCAGGAAAGAGTTCTAAGCCTAGGTCCAGTGATTGAGTTAGCTCTTTCTTCTGCACTCACAAATTTCCTACTACTGGTTGACAGCTTCAGTTTTCTGGTGGAACACAACTGTCGATGGAGCTCATGATTGTTACGGGAGATGTATATATAAAAGACATATAACCATATACATGTGAGTATATGTCAGTAATTAATAGAAAGAGCATCATTTATTGTCACATGAAAATATGTATCATTGTTTCTAAGGTGTTTGTTCGTTGTAAATAACTGCTTGATTGCACAGTTATTAACAATGATTAGGGAATGGAAAAGCAAACTCAGTAGACTTGCATCATTTTAATTATAGATGGGTTGAGGAACACTTGTAAAGACTGGGTCAGTTTTAGGCAGGATTTGTAGTTGGAGGTAATTAACACTAGGTTTCAGATTAGGATTTGAGGATGAAAAAATCTCACGTATTTTCTCTGGCCTTCTCATCAGACTGGGGAACACAATATCAAAAGTCTTGTGAGGTGAGTTATTCATCAACTCCTGGATTTTAAGGCCAGAAGTGACCACTGTGGTAATCTAGTCTGACCTCCTGCATAACACAGGCCATAAAAGCCTACCCAGTACATTCTATATAAGACCATAACCTCTGTTTTAGTTATAGGGTATTATTTTTAAAAGATACACAGTTTTTATGTAAAGACTTTAAGCGATGGAGATTCCACTGTATCTGAAGGTAAGTTGTTCCAATATTCAGTGTTAAAAATTTGCTTCTTATTTCTGGTCTTAATTTGTCTTCAGCTTCCAACCATTGGATCTCTTTGTGCCTATTTTGCTAGATTAAAGATCCATCTACTATAAGAAAACTTTCCCCCATGCAGGTACTTAAAGACACTGATCAAGTCACATCTTAACTTTCTCTTGGAAATACTAAATAGATTAATCTTCTTAAACTTTCCCTATGGGGATGCTTCCCAGACCTTGACTCATTCTTGTAGCTCTTTTCTGAACCCTTTCCAATTTTTCAACATCCTCTCTGAATTGTGGACACCAGAACTGGACACTGTATTATAATAATGATTTCACAAATGCTGTATACAAAGGTAAAATTCCACCTCCCTACTCCTATATGATATTGCCCTGCTTAAACATCCAAAGATTGTGTCTGCCCTTTTAGCTATAGTGTCGCACTGGAGCTCGTCGTCAGTTATTACCCCTAAATCCTTTTCAGTGTCACTGCATTCCAGGATAGAACCCCCTCATCTCATGAACGTGGCCTACATTCTTTGTTCCTAGATATATGACTTTGCATTTAGCTTTATTAAAATACATTGTTCAAATGAGCCCACAGTACTAAGAGATCCAGATCAATCTGTATAACTAACCTGTTCTTATCATTATTTACCACTCCACCAATGATTTTTAAATTTTCTTCCAGATTATAGACAAATGTAAGGAATAGCATTGGGCTACGGACAGATCCCTGTTGGACCCCACCAGAAATACTTTCTTTGACATTTCATTTACACTTGCATTTTGAGATCAGTTAGCAAGTTTTAAATCCATTGAATATGGGTTAGTTTGATTTTGAATAGTGCTAATTTTTTAAAATCAGAATATCATGTGAGATTAAGTCAAATGGCTTATAGAAATCTATTTTTATCAATCAAACTTGGGATCTTATAAAAATTACATTGTTTGTTTGACAGACCTATTTTCCATAAAACCATGTTGTCTGGCATTAATTGTGCTACTATGCTTCAGTTCTTTACTGATTCTATCCCATATCAGCTTATCCATGATTTTGCTCAGGGTTGATGCCAAGTTATAGTTGCCCAGGTCACCCCCACTTACCTTTTTTAAATATTGGAATAATAGCTTTTTTCCCTGTCCTTTCAAACTCTTCCCAGTGTTACAAGATTTGTTAAAAGTGAACATTAATGATTCAGAGAGCTCCTTGGCCAATTCTTTTAACATGGCTGGTGCAAGTTTTCCAGCCCCTCTTATTTAAAAATATTTTACTTTCATAGTTGCTGTTTAATCTCCTCCCTAATTAATGGTAGAACAGAAAGTATTTCATGGTATATGAATGCATGACCATGCTTCCTTTCAAATACAGAACAAGATAAATATTGAATACACCTTCCTTTTCTACACCCTGATTGTCAATTTTATTATCCTTATCTAAAACTAGACCTATACCACTAATAGGATTCCATGTGTATTTAAAGAATTCTTTCTTATTGTCCTTACCCTTACTGACAATAGATTTTTCATTGACATCTTTAGCTTTCCTTATCAATTCTCTCAATTTCTAACTGCTAATTTATACTCATTGCTATTAGCATCTCTTTTTTCTGTTTGCTAGATTAGATATGGGTTTTGAATTTTTAGTTTTTGATTTCACCTTCCCTTTTAAATATGATTGGTTTTTTTACCCACAGAAAACTTCTCATGATTGCAGAGTTAATTCCCAATTATTACTCACATGCTTTTGTTTAAATTTTTTCTTCCACTTAGTTTTGTTCATGATTGTTTTCAGCTTTGGGAAATTGGTCTTTTAAAAACCTCAGGAATATATAACACTAGTCAGAGCTGTATTCTATTTACACATAAATAAGATTAGACCATGATCACTTGCACCTCGGCAATAATCAATTTGGTCTTATATAGGAACATAGGACATATGACTGGAAAGGACCTCCTGGGTCATCAAGTCCTAGCTCCTACTGTTATGCAACCCTGTCATATAATCCTGTTCACAAACTTATCAAGTAGTATTTTAAAAGTAGTTAGGTTGTTTCTCGCTGTGACAGATATGGCAATTTCCTGCAATATCCTTGGAAGACCTTATTGTGTTAAGTTTATGTATTATTAGGGGCTGGGATTGTATGTAACCTCTTGAGGGGGGAGATGTGACAGGTGTGAGACCTGGGAGTTCAAAAGACTACACTGAAAATGTGCCAGATAAGTATGGGCTTTGGTGACAATAAATGTTAAGTGGATTTCCTAGAGAATCACTAAGAAGAGGTTAATGCAAAAAAACCCAGCCTTTTGAAACTACACCTGGAGGTAATTTTCTGCTGATTACCTGTAAGAGAAGGCCAAGATCAAAGGACCAAACTGCATAAAGAAATGGCTGATCTGCACAACCCTTGTTCAGTTCTTAATCTAAGACTGAAGGACTTGTAACCACGGAGAAAACTCAACTGTGGGTTTTGAAGTACTAAAACCTACCAGAGCCCTAGGTTGAAGTGGGGAGGTCTCTGGTAGGCTTTTCAGCACATGTTTAGGTTCTTCTATTGTTCAAATATGTTTTTTCTGTAATGCTTTTACTTTAAGAATAAACATGCTTTCTTAAAAGGAACTGTGTGGTAGCTTATAACCGGGTCCAATACACTGGTCATAGCCTTCAGAGAGAAAGCAATGCACAGACTCTGGCCTTTTTAGGGATTCTGGCTTGCTGAGGATATCACATTGTAAATCAGGGAGTTGTGATGCCTTAAAATCCCTGGCCAAGAGTGAGAGAGATGTGATGGTTGGGAGCCAGAAGCCTAGAGTGGATGTCCTTGGTGGACCATAGAGGAGGAATACTGGTGGAGTTACCCTAACACTGTGACAGCCCCCATCATTCCTATTGGAAGGCTGTTCCAAGACCTCCCTCCTCTGGTTAGAAACCATCTTCTAATTTACACCTAAATTTATTCATGGACAGTTTATACCCATTTGTTCTTGTGCCAAATTTGTCCTCTAGTTGAAACAGCTCTTCTCCCTCCCTGATGTTTACCTTCCTGTTGTGTTTATAGAAAGCAATCAGATCTGCTCTCAACCTTTGCTTTGCTAGGCTAAACAAACCATACTCTTACAATCTCTGCTCATAAGAGAGGCACTGTATTCCTAGTAGTCCTTCTCTGCAGCATTTCCAGTTTTAATTCCTCTTTTTGATTTCAGCTCATTAAGTTCCTGAGTTCCTGGGATGTGGTAACTTCTATTTCTATATACTCATTCCCATTAGCCATCCTACACTTTCCTCAATGTTCTACATTATCATCTTTATTGAAAACTAAGGCAAAATATTCATTTAGTTTTGGGTCCATATAAAGATTATCTTTAATCTCTACTCCAGCTTCCCAGCAACCAGCCTCCTGCCTTAAGATATTGCCCCAAAATATCTACAAATGAACTTAAGATTTTTATTGATTTATTTTCAAAACAGGAAAGTGGGGTTTCAATTAAAAATGTCACAGAAAGTGTCTGCTTTCCTCTAAATTTTTTGACTTTTCATCATTGAACCAAAAGTTTGTGGCTTAAAAATGAACATTTAAGTTTTGTTTTTTCTATGAAAACTCAAAATTTTCCATAGAAAATTAAATTCCAACCAGCTCTAAGAATAAATATAATTTTGCTTCTCATTTAGCAGAAGACCACTTCCATTTTGCAAACAATTTTAGCAAGTCCACTGAGTGCTGGCTTAAGTCAGGTTTCACTGTATGCTGGGTAATTTACATTTAGTATTTAGTAAATAACAAGGTGTGGTTATTTCAAAAAATTCATTAGGAGTGCACATTTTTAGGTGATAAAAAGGGATGTTATGTGAGGCAATATTTTAGCTGATGTTGTATTCAGTTCTTGACTTTTTCTAAATTTATTTTCCACAACTGCTGTTTAGTTAATAAGGAAACTGTAGAGCTACCCAGAAAACTGAATATTTCTTCTGTGGGGAAAAAAAAAGTTTTCAGAATTTTTTTCATTCTGAATCAGTCTAAAAGCCAAAAACTGCAATTTTTCACAGAACTGAAATTCTGCAATAGCTCATTTTAGGAACACCGAAACATTCCTGCAGCAGGATATTTTTTGACCTATAGTAATCTAGTAAGATGGTTTTACCAACAGGGGTGACAGGTTATTTATTTAAAATGTCTGGAGAGTAAAACTCCCATCAGTTTGGACATCGCAGGATTTTTTGAAACTCTGGTACAGTTTACTTGATGAGAATTTTATACAATCTTATAAAAAGTAGTGCCAGAATCACCAGTGGTGCAAAGAAGCCATAAACCTGATACATCTGATCTCTTATGCATTTTTTTTTTTTTTTACTAGCGCTGGCTGAATACCGCAAACATTTGTTCAAATATAAACTATGAATTAGCTTTGATAGTATTTGCAACCTCTCTTACTCATTTTCTGCAAACACTTGCACAACACCAGTAGATTTTTGTTAGGTATGATGTTCAAGGAATGAGAATGTTTTAAAATATTTGTACTGGATATGTTTGGTAGCCATCCTGAAAGCTCTTTGTGTCATCCGATCAGAGATCAGAAACAATACTATGCAGTTTACCTAACCTAGCAGCTTACCTAACACAGTACAAATACTCAGAAAATATAATCACAGTTTATAGTCCCAAACCAAACTACAGGCTGATATGTTGTACTCATATACTTCATTAGGGAATAATAAATTCATGAAAATTTATCACAAGTAGAAGAAGAACTACGTTCACCAGATACATTGTTCTCTGTGAATAGCTCACTTAGCATCATTTTTAAGACCGGTTTTCTTCCAACATACTGCTATGCAGATTAGCTCCACAACATGCAGTGCTGTAGCATCTGACATTTCCCTGTGATATATTTATTATTTATACAGAGGTGTGCACAGAGCTTGTGCTTACAACTATCTGTCTTTATGTCTGTCTTCCTCTCAAATGAATTTTTGTCCTAGAAATTCCTTGGAGTTCATTACTGGTAGGGGGTCCTGTTCATTGAAACTCATTATTGTTCTAATCAATTACACACAAGAGTGTAAGTGATCACATTATAATAGTCAGACCCAGCCATTCAATGAAAATTTAATTACAGAGCACAGAGACATGACAAAAATTCATGTCTGTGTTCAGCAATGCAACTCCTCAGTAGCAGTTGGTTACTGAATGTTTTCATGCTACTATACCTTCTCTTAATCACACCTTTTTTTAATGAAACTGCAACTGATATATACAGCCCTTATAATGGCTACCTAGCCACATCCTATTTCTGGAAATTTAAAGTTCTTTTGTTAGGTCTTTGGGTGATACTATGTACAACAAATTACATGGCCATTTCCAAAAACCACTCAACAGCTAGAAACTACAGGCTGATTCCAAGGCTGGTGTAAAATCAGTATAGCCCAACTGACTTCAGTGGAGCTGCCCATTTACACCCAGCTGAGGATCTGGCCCTATTATGTGATTTCTTTACAACTCCAGAAAGAGAGATGCAGGCAAACCTTACTGAACACATTATAAAGCATTGGAGCAAATACCTTGTCTTAGGTGTATTGCACTGCTGTAAAACACCCTGTACATCAACAGCTCAATACAATAATTACTAGGTTACTTTGATTACCACAGTGGGGACCAAAATATTAACACAGTACAGGACAGCACAGCCCCTATTGGGAATTACTTCCCAATCTAGATGAACACATGGAGGCAAGTGTGTGACCCTTAGGCTCCTCCAACTGGCTCCATTCCTTGTTGCCCCAACTCCATTTTTGAACCACTGAACAGTAGTATCTGAGCACCTGCTTCCATGGTTCATCCTCTCAATAGCTGGCACTGCTCCAGGGGAGCTAACCACCTGTATCAGGCAGAGACACTTGTAAAGTTTTTCCTCCCAGAGGCAGCACCAGGCGGAAGTTGCTAGATCACAGAATTGGATTGTCTCATCACCATCATGATCCTACCACTGAAAGCCAGAATCACAGTAGTAACGAGTTACTGCTTACATAGTAACAAAAAATAAATAATAAAATAATAATAATATTAAAAAGTAATTAATCTTTGTCAGCAGTCAAGACAATAATTAATCTTTACCCTGTGTAGAGTCACTTCCAAGATCATGGTCTCCCTTTCTCTGCGTGGCTCTTTTTATTGCCTGTGCTGAAGAATAAAGGTTTTTAAGGCGCTTTCTTGAGCTTTTCTGGCTATTTTAGAAGGTCCCTTATGGAAATATGTTGAAGACACAGATGGGGATGTTGAAAGACAATTATTGAATAGTTACTGGCTCTTCTTGAACATTTGTACTGGATCTTTTCTTTAACTGCCTTTGTCGGTTATGGAACAACTTCATTTTGTACACAAAGAGCTTATGGCATAAGAGAAAACTATTGGGGGAGCTCGGGGATGGAGGGGAATTGGCAACATTGCTGTGACCAAAGTGGTTCTTATTCCCTTCAGAAAATCATCAAATAAACCAAAATTCACCCATTTCACTTTCTTTTTTTTAAAGACTTTTCACGGAGCTTGAATTGTTGCTACAGTTATATACCGATGCTAATCTAATGTAATGCCATAACGTATTGCTAGCACATGCCTGCTTTTCCAATATAATGAAACATGGTGATTAAAATAGTACACATTACATGAGGAACACTGTGGAATGTGTGTTTGATATTAGCAGGGAGGCATTATTAAAATATAATAGGTAACACTGCCAGTATGTTATCTTCAGTGCTTTTGAAGCTTATTCTCTTCATATATAGATATACATGCTTCATATATAAAAGCTTTTGAAGCATATTCTCTTCATGTATATATATACACACACACACACACCCTATCACACTAGCTCTTTTTGTGAGCACTTTGCATTTGACAAAATACAAAGGTATTCATAGTAGAAACATTTCCCAGTAACATATTAATAATGTTCAGAATTGAATCACATATATTTAATGCTGCATTTGTCATAGTGGACTGATCTGCAAAGACAAAATTTACTGATTTAAAGTCACTGCAATCTACACAAAGAAATGAGCATGTCAAAAAGCATCTATAATCGTGAGTGACAAAATAAGCAGCATCTGGAAATGGGGAAAGTGTTACCCAAGTGCCTCATCATCAGCTCCCCATGGAAAGGATTTCTGAGTTGCATGAGAGCAGTTGAAAGGCTCTGTCTAACTCTCGATTTTACCTGATGTATAATTATAAATAGTGTGTTGTGTTACTCTAAATAGCATGGTTAAATAAAGACCTGGTTTTACAAATTAGCTTCCTATACTTGCTGGCTGTCAGTGCTGTGAAAAGAACGCTTTTTAGCCTGTAAATATCAAAACTGGCAGCAGCTCTAACTCAGATAAGAGCTACTTGATAACAACGGCAGGGGAAACCAAGGAAGTTTGCTTTGCTGTTGCCATTTACTAAACCTGAATCTGAATGAGTCCAGAAGGAAGGTGACTTTTCCCCCCTTCCAGGAAAAAGCCAAAATAGTGATACTAAAGGTTCCAGCAGCACATCACCTTCCTCTTCAGGGATAAGTCTGCTTAACTGTGGATCAGCTATAAACAGAGATTAGGGACAGAGATATAAACCCTGTGGGCTCCAGAGAGCTGGAGGAAATTAACCAACAGTGGTGGACAGTCCACAATGAGGTAAAGAAAAAGGCAACTGAATGTGCAGAGGCTAGAGAGAGGAGCTCCAGCTAGGGGCCTGAGGGGAAGAGGAAGGCTAAAAGACTGTTTTCCAAGGGGAGACATTGGTACTCCAGTCAGTCCAGCAGACAGCTCAACATGGAACAGAGGGACTGGACTGATAAACCATCACCCCACAGCGGAGTATACAGTGTATGAGTATACAGTGTGTGTGTGCATGCACACATGTGCATGTCTTAGGGTATGTCTACCCTTCGAGCTGGCAGTACAATTTCCAGCTTGGGTAGTAGTACACATCTATGTAATCCCCATCCTTACCCCTTTTTACACCTTTATTAGATTAAAAAATCATTTTAATACCACTGTCTGTGTTTCTTGGACTGTCCATCTGTCTACTCTCAGAAGATGGGATTACCGCACAAGCAGCCACTGTAGCACAGACTTGACACCAGCATCTAAAAATCTTAGATAGCCTGTTATGCACCTTAATTCTTGTCAGGGTCCTTCCCACATCATTGGAAAACCACTGTACAGCACCTAACCCCATAGCTATCCCCACAATGCCCAAATAGCCATGCAATATCTTCCCAAGGTGCACAGCCACCTAGCACCTTTTTGAAAGCCCCATGAGCACATAAATGTCCCTTATCACGTTAGTTAGGCATGAAACTCCATGTTTGGACATCTTAACCAGCTTTGATGCTTTGCCAGTATAAATGGTGTACAGCAGAGGTTCTCAAATTGTGGTCCTCAGACTACTCCATTCAGGTGGTCCACAGATAATTCCCTCTAAGGTGTGTGCCTGGGCAGCCCACATGAGGGAATGAAGGGCCACCCACCTAATTAATGGAGCCGCGCAGGCATGGTTCCATTAATTAGGTGCCTAGACCCTCAAGAAGATGTACATGTAAGGTGAGGTGGTGGCTTTGGTGGGGGGAATATGGGGTAGGTTGGAGGGAGCAGTCAGGTGAGAAGAGTGGGTGGGGGGAATTTGGGATGTGCAGGGCTGCGGCGGCCAGATAAAGAGGCAACTTTCCTCAGCTCCAGGACAGTGGCTGCCAGGGACAGAAGGCCTTCCTTCCCAGCCTCAGCTCTGTGGCTGCTGTGGCAGGGGAGAGACCCCTCTCCTCCCCAGCCCCAGCTCAGGAGCTGCTGCAGTGGGGGAGAGAGGATGAGACCCCCTGCTCTTTCCCAGCCCTAGCTTGGGGGCTGCCAAGGCAGGGAAGAGAGTGCACATCCATCATATTAGAAAGGTAAAACTACTGATATTAAAATATGAAAAGTGTGCGCTTTTATTTATTGAACAAAAAAAGTTAATTATTATTTTTATATAGCACTTTTATCCAAAGTGCTTTATAATAGTTAGCTAATGGTATAAATAACATTTGGAAAGATCATTAAGTGGTCTGCCGAGATCCTTAGCAATTTTCAAGTGGTTTGCGAAGAAAAAAGTTCTAGAACCACTTGCGTATAGAATAAAGGTCCTATCCTGTGAGGTGTTGAGTGTGTTCAACACACAGTGAAGTCGTGAAACTACAGCCTGTACCATATTGACATATATTATAAGACAGTACTGTACTGGAAAATTATAAGGGATGGGTCATTTTTTGCATTTCAAAAGAAACATTTTATATCAATCTAGATAGCAAACTATCCAATCTCTACCCATGTCATTCATTCTATTCATGTTTCTTGAAGGAAAGCAAAGGGAACTGCACACCTAACATGTTATTTTCCACGTACATGAGGGAATCTGAAGTTTGGGTGATTTTAACATAATGGATATTGTAAGCTGGTTAGGCTCCAGAATAGAGTATTTTAGTAAGTGAACCACTTCACTTTATATATTACAGCAATTAATTATCCTTTTAACAAAATAGATTGTAACAAGAGCACATTTTTTTCCCCAAGGAAAAAAGAAACTACAAAATTTTAACCAATTAAAATCAAGTGGCTAATAAAACCCAGTAGCCATTAACATGCAAAATATTTTGCTCTTTTAATATGATTTGCTCTAACTCTACTGGAAAAGCAACACGGAGGAAATAAGCTCTTCAGCAGATCTGGCAGCTGAAGGGGAGGGAGGAAAAATAAAAAAAATAAAGGGATGAATAAAACACATTTTTCTAAGTGTAGATTTGATACCGTAAGTGATAATTTAACTTAGTTCTAAGTACACTGGGCGATAAATGGCCTCATAAAACGTGCAAGGTAAACTCTGAGAATACAGAAAGGAGCCATTTATTGCCTTGTAACATCAAATGCAAACTAAAATTATCTCCTAAACAACAGATTTTCTAGCTGGGCTGAATTATTGTGTAACAGAGGGACAGTAACTTCCACTGAATCTCTCTCTTGGTTAACAGTAAAATGAACAGCATGAATTAGATCCAGGTAACGTTAGATGTCACCAATTTTTGCAAATTCAACCTTGGAAACTTTTCCCAGGAAAAGTAAGTCAAAGCTGAGATTGGATCTTGGGTTCATGCTTCTAATGAGCTGTTCAGCTTGTACAGGAAAGAATTAACACACATGGGGGAAATTAATCTTTGCTCAAAGCTTTGCATAACATCTTATCTGTGTATTTCCTTTTCTTACTGTCATGTTAATATTATGTTAGGCACATATGGCTAAGATACTAGGTGATGGAGACGAGTGACATCCAAACCGCCAAAAGGCTCAGCAATTCTGTTCAGATGACTACTACCCAGATATAGTTTAGTTAAAGTTGAGGTAAATAATTCTCATGACCCCTTGAATCTACTACATTGGAACAGGTTTTCTCAAAAGATTTCTACTATTTCATGCTTGGATCCGATTGGAAATGCAGCATGAACAGTATTTAGGGTGATATTCATTATGTGTGTGTGTGTATATTAGGTAGAGTTGACACCAAAACCTATGCTTGAGGTTGGCGACACACGTATAAAAAATTTTGAACTTCGAACAAAATTAAGTTCAAGTTTTGGGAGAAGGCTTGGGTCAGTTTTTATCTTTTTTAAATCACCTTGCTCATTGCCACTGATGCTGGACTGCTAGCCATTAAAAATTGTTAGATACCTGTATCTGCAAGTATTGTCACTATTTGCTGGTAAAGGTTTCTGTCTCTGCTTCTGTATACTGGGTTATTTTTCTCCTAGCTTTGGTCCCATCTATATGGGATTGGCTCTTTGAGTCCTTTTTCTCCATTCCAGTGTGTCTTGAAGCAGTTCCTCAGAAACTCGGCAGCTAATCTAACACATACACACACATATATATATATATATATATTAGTTTTAGGTCTTTCAACCCTTCCCTTACCCTCCACTTCTAAGTATAACATCCTGTTTCCTACATAGTCTACCAATATTCTTTTCTCAGGCCCAAGCCATCTGGATTGCCTCCATTTTTCTGTCATGGGCATCATCTTCACACTTTCCCTAATTTGCTTTTTCCAAACAAACATAGTCCATCCTTGTAACTCCAAGCACTTATCTGAATATTTTCATTTCCACTGTAGTCAAGATCTGCTCCTGTTTCTTCTTTAGTGCCCAGCATTTGGAACCATAACAAAGTGCAGGACTAATTAGCATCTTGTAGATATTACTTTTCAGTTAGATAGGCATTCTCCTATTGCAGATCATTATGCTCACTTCTCTTCATTTAGTTCATGCCTTTCTAGTTCTATTTATGAGTTTGGCATTGAGTTCACCATTTTCCTGTGCTATCGAACCTAGGTACTTGTATAGTGGCCAATTTCATTTTATAATTAACATTTTATTGGGTCTGCAAATTTTTGGCTTATGAAAAATGGCAACAAACAGTATAAAGCAGTATGACAAAATCCTCTTTGTTGAATGCACGTTCAAGCTTGTATCAGAAGAATACGAGAATCCATAACAGTAATATATACATATCACTTATCTAGTATCTTAGACACTTTACAATTAAAGAAATACAGATAAAATAACTTCAAAGATACAAGATTAAAACAATCAAAATCACTATAAAACCATACTTAAAATACAGGTGAAATACTAAAAGCCTTCTGAAATAGAAAGGGTTTGTTTTTTTTTATGTTGTTTGGGGAAAAAATGTTGATTCTCTGTTGATCCTCAGATCAAAAGGAAAGTCTCTCCACAGCCACAGAAACAAAGATACAGGCAATGCCTCATGCCCATGCAAGCTCAAATACCTATGAGCATGGGACAACATTGTTATGAAAGGTGTTAAAGACCCACCATTAAGGGTATGTCTACACAGCCAGCAGCAGAGAGCCTCCCAGTTTGTGTTGAGAGATTTGGGCTAGCTGGGCTTGTGCTAACACTCTAAAACCAGCTGTGTAGACAGCACTTTGAAGATGGGGCTTAGGCTCTGAAGCCCATCCCTCTTGCTAGGCTTCAGAGCCCAACCTCCAGTCTGAGCTGCAGCATCTACACAGCTGTTTTTGGCGCAGCAGCATGCGCCCTGTGATCCTGAACCTGTTGACCCAGGCTGGCTGTCGTGGGCTATGTAGACATAGCCTAAGGGTCTTGGCAGCAAAGGGGATCACAGGCTTCCTTAAAGTGAATTAAGCACTCAGCTGAAGCTCCTTTTTGTAGTAAAAAACAGCTGCAAACAAGGAGGGGAGTGTGGCACTATCGGGGTTTTTCCAGGTTTCAAATTCAGGGATGGGGACTAGGACAAAAGTGTTGCATAGACAATCAGCGGAGAGTCTATGCAGGTCCCTGGAGGCAAAAGGAACTGTTTTGTGGGATTGGGCCATGGTGCCTGGCCTGAGGATTCTGCAGCTAAAGAGTGGTCGGTATGTTGTTTGTTCTTGCTGCCAGTCAGGGAACCGGGACCTTAGAGTATTTATGTAGTGTCATTAGTTTATTTTCAAAATGTCTCTGACTCTGTCTCACCGATTTCTCACCCAAAGGGAAAATATCCTGCAAAGCCCAAACTCTGTCTACCACTTGGTCAAAGGGACAACAGTACAAAGGGAGCCAGAAGCTCTAATAGATAATGGAGAACTAGTCCTTTAGAGGCCTTCAAGTTAAAGCCAAAATCTCATAGTCCACATGTGGAGTTAAGTTTTCAGCTCAAAAAACTGAACTCCAACTTAATTGGAACTTCATGACATTTCCCTTGGCATATAGAAGCTTCTTTCAGAGCTGGCAATTAAAGATGTACCTTGTACCCATTCAAAAACAGTAAAAAGGCTCCTTAGATATTCAATGACAGTTTTTTTTCCCCTCTTGGCTGTGGGACTTGCCAGGGGAACCTACAGTGGCAGTGTAGAAGTAAGAACTTCCAAAAGATGAGAAGTTTAATGAAAGTAAAAGTGTAGGCTTGAAGCAAATGGTATTATTAATTATATTGGACATGCTATGCTAGAAAAACATTAGATCTAGGGAGAAAGTCACAGAATGTAAAGAGAGAGAGAAAGACAGAATACCATCCTGGAGATACCCTGCCAGCATCCGCCAGAGGGAATCATGCTATAGCCAGTTTGGCTAGTGTCCAGTACCATCTGTGTAATATTATATACAGTATGAAATTGAGAGCCAAACAGAGATACTTTTCTCAAGTTAGTGCTGGGGCTCTCCACTTCACCCCTGAAAGTCTGAAACAGCTCTATTTCCAAAACAAGCCTAAAAAGACTTAAACTGGCAAAATAACGGAAAATGGGTAGAAGGCTCTTACGTCAATATGAGGATTTTGAAGTTAATAACTTTAGGAATCCTTTGGTTGCACCTCCAGAAGTGTTCAAAAAAGTGGCTGTAAAAATGCTTTCATCTGATAAAAAGTGAAGAACACTTCTGTTTTGATGGATTGTTGAAGCCACTGAAATTAAGGGCATCCTCTCTGACTGGCTAATATGTTCTTAAGTAGGTGATTTCAATGTTTTCAAAAGCCTTTTTTCCCCCCTGTAAGGAACAGCAGGGAGACCTGGAGTCAATGGAGTTACAGGATGGATTTGGGTCCTTCAGTTTAATGTAGCAAGTTTTTCTCCATTCAGTCATTTCAAAATCTGAATGAACCCATAGGTGCTGGAACTAGTGACGCTGAGGGTGCTCCTGCACCCCCTGGCTTGAAGTGGTTTCCATCATATACAGGCTTTACAGTTTGGTTCAATGGTTCTCACCATCTCCACTATACAATATACAATATTTAGCATAAGTCCTATCCTCAGGATTTTGGCCTGAGCCTCAAGCTTCTGGAGGTTTCCTCAGAAGTTTTGCGAAGTCTCAGGACATTTGGTGGTTCTGCAACTACGCCTGGGAAAATAATATTAAACTGAATGTTTGTGTATGCATTTTAGACACATTGTTGAAAAATGTGGCCTATTATATTTTTCATTTAAATTTTTTTGTGGCCCTGGACGCTGCAAGTTACTGAGCAAATCCATCACTTAAGGGCCATGTAGTGTTGTTGGTTATACACTTGCAGGCCATGTGGCTCTCACTGACCTCAGTGTCTGGTGGCATTTTTTGCCATAACTTGCAGATCTAATAAAATATGAGTTCACAGGAGAACAGAGAGTTTGAAGCCATGATAGAAGATACAGTATGTCCAGCTTCTCCATGTTCTATATTCCATTTATCGAGATCCATCTAGCTCTTCTGGAGAAGGTTTCTCAACTGTCTTATAGGAAGAGAAGCAATCAAATACATGTTTCACTCGTTTGTGAAAAATTGTAACCTCTTCTTTTTCACTTGCTGTGTTCTGGTATTTTCCCACTGAAATCAATGGCCTGTTAGGATGTACCTGGGTGCATTCTGTATTTCAGCAGGTATGTTGTATTTGGGTGCACCTGAAATGCTTGACATTAATCATGCAGTTAGTATTGTGCTGAATTCTTTCTTCAGTGGTGCGGGCAGTATAAATACAGAACGTCCGCTGACAGTTTTAAATAGTACTAAAACAATGGAATCATTTGATCAGCAGATATCATTAGGCCGCTGTTCAAATCTGTTTCAAATCAAAATTATTTCCCTTGAAAATGTAGAAAATTGAGTACATTTTGGCGTGGGCATCCAGGTGCTGTAAATACTTTCAACGCTCATCTTGTAATTTGTATTCAGAGAGGTTTAATTAAGATTTCCTGAATGCAGGTGTCCATGTTAGCTAGAGCCTTAGTCCTCCTCTGAAGCCAAGAATCTAAGGAGCATTTCTTCTACCTTGGCTGGAAGTGTACATAGATCAGTGCAGCTGGAGTCTGCCAATTTTCCAATTAATTCTGTGCAATTCTGCACTATCAATTCAACGAGTGACTTGAATAATCCCTATTTAGAATGAAAATCAGCTCCTTGGGGAGAGCTATATAAGAGAGGCTGTACAGTATCCTCCATAAAGGGAGTGATTATCATCCTTCTAAGATACTCTAAGTGCATACATATTTCTCAGCCCTCGGACTATCATATTATTATCATGTGTACTCAGAACCTGATCTAAAGTCTACTGAAGTCAATGGAAAGTCTCCAGAGTGAGCCCAGTTCAGAGCTGTTGTAATCAAGTGCAATAATTGCATTGATTTGAGATGCATATGCCTATAAATGAATGTTGGCCCCCTATGTTGAATTTTGAGGCACCATTTTGTAGGAGTTGATAGTAATCTATATTGGGAAGAGTCCCAGGATCATGAATGGATGGTACAAGGATAACTACTCATGCTTTTATGCAAGGATCTTTCCTAGATACTCTTACAGAACCCATGCATAGTACAGGATCATGCTGGATAACCTTTACAATTTTGCTACATATTTGGAGCCACTAATGACTGCAGGAAAACCATGTGTGGTCATTGCTATTTTTAATTACCAATCAAAACACAGCAGCTGAGCAACCCAAAATACTGGTGGGTCTGTCAGCCAATATTAATCTGATGATACTGTGCCAATTTCAAAATGCATATTAGACTGGCAATGTTTTTCTTTGCCAGTGACATTTCACCTATATTTATTTATCTCCCCTTACAACCTTATCTGAAGATTCAAATCTTATGCCATTTCCTGTTCTTATTACAATCTTTTTCACAAGAATGAGGTTTTTAAATCCTTCATACATTCTGTGAAAATCAGTACTGTACCTAATTCACTCTGACCTTTTCCATGTTTTTCATTGACTTGGCTGGCCAATTTCCTTTCCCACTTCTCTATCCCCCAAGCAACCTGTGAGCAAGAATTGAAAATAGTCAGCCTATCAAAAATATCAGCATTTAAAAGGTTAATGTATTGCCTGCATACTTCTGGTTGGACATGATGCCCAAGATCAGTATCATCATCAAGACACCAAAATTGTACAATTTTGATTAACCTTTGTCGAGAGGTAAAGGAAAAATCCAAAATGGGGTTATACTTAAAGAAAAATCTCCTGCCAGCTGTATGGGCATAAAAAAGATATCCTAATAACTACATTGAACTACAAGGGAAGTAAATTATTGACATAAAGCAAAACATGCCTTAAATATTGTAAACAAGAATGATGAATAGAAAGTCTGATGTTGTGGTTTAGGACAGAGGAAATGCAATTAGCCATTGAAAATCATGGGGAAAATCAAAGATTTTTAACATTTAAAAGGTAAATATTATTTTAAATAAAACAGGCTAACACATACTGTTAAAGCCACTGTTTAAATAAGAAATTTAAAAAAATGAATTATTAGAAATTAAATTGCATCTCTGAACATCTTCTTTCCCCTGCATTCCAAAGGTGATCTGAATTGGATAGGTGTGATTTTAATCTAACACCTAACATGAGATCCAGTCTGATGAAATAGCAAATTTTCAGCATGTGAAGGAATGCACCCCTGTATTCGCAACCTATACATCATTGTAATACTCTTTTTTACAGAATATGCCTTGTGAGGGGTCATTTGAAAATGCATAACTCATTGGTCAATAATATCTTGGTGAAATAAATGAATGTAGCAACATTATTTGTAAAGTTATGAACATAAGATGAATTTATGACTAAAATGTTTTTATCGGATTAGCTTGGGAGTGGGTAAACAAGTTTGTCAAAGACAAAGGACAAGCTGATGCCTCTAGCCAGGTGCCATCAAAGTTGATAGGTAATAACTGGTCAAGTGACTATTCTTTGCCAGCTAAGGGGGAGCAAGAACAGATTAATCTGTATTTTAACAAACAAGAGCATGGAACCTCTTTCACCATGAGACTCCATGTCTCTGTCCTCACAGCTGGAAGGAAGTTTATCTAGGGGTAACCCTCAGGAAAATGCATTTCAAAGGTGACTGGACTATAAAAGGCTGCGGCTAAAACACCCCAGATTTCAATTCTCTTTCTCTCTCTCTCACCTGAGAAAACAAAGGAACCAGCACTTTGAACTTTCGGGGTAGATCCTCACTTAAGAATTTGGTCAGCACTATTGCTGGAAACACGTGGTAAGGATTTTACCTTGAACCAAATCTAGTTAAACTTTAGTTACTTTAAACATGTTTTATCTTTATTTCTCTTGTAACCATTTGTGCGTTTAAAGCCTTATACTTGTACTCACTTAAAATCTCTCTTTGTGGTTAAATCAACTTGTTTTATTCTTTAATCAAAACTAATCCAGTGTTATCTTTAAACTGAACTGTGTGGGTAACTCAATTTGAGGTAGCAAACCATTGTCCATTGATTCCTTAAAGGGGCAATGGACCTCCAATATTTGGACTGTCCAGGAGAGGGCTGGACAGAATGTACATTTTTGGGGAAAATCCGTGACTGGGAGTGTGTTAGAGTCATCCTGCAAGTGATAACCAAGACCACAGTGCAACTGAAGTGTACTGGCAGGATGCAGCTGTACAGACACTGCAAGTGTGATCTGCATGCTGCTTACTGTTTGTGAGTGGCCCAGGTTGGGATTTACCACAGCATAGCATCATAAGGTTCCCAAGGTTGCAGGGCAGGTGGTCACACAGCCCCTGGATTGCACCCTGGAATATCATAAATAGATTATAGAATTGGAAATATTCTGGACTCAAATCTGCAAATCGGGGGCAAACTCTGCCTCTAGTTACAGGTCACTCCTATTGAAAGACCTATTGTTTGCATTCAGAACTTCATGAAAATTTGATGACTATACAAGATACAAACAAAATGTATGTTAAAGTAAGGATGATCATTATTTATTTATAGGCCTGATCCATACCTAGTGAAGTCCCTCAGTTGATTTCAATGGGCACTGAAAAAAAAATGGGAATTGAATTTGAGAACAATTGAATAAGAAAACAGTAGTAAGGATTTCTAATAACTGGTTTTATAGATTGTAATATATATTTCTGTTACTTAGCGCATATATAACACTTTGAAATAAAGCCCTCGTCCTTTGCCTGCCTAAAATAGCAAAACTAGTCACTGCCTTTTCCTGGCTATTCCTTTCCTGTTATATTTTCAGGTTCTTCCTCTTGAGATGCTCTGGAGATGACGTTTCCAAACTGCCATGGGTGATGCTTAGAGGATTGCTCAGCAAGGCATACACAGTAGCGTAGCATCTGAGCATTGCAGTTGTCACCATCCTTCCTGAGGCCGATTATCTCTGTAACAGCCTAGGGCTTACAATCAGAAGTTAACAAAAAGTGTGGAATTCCCACTTGACAACAAGCACCCTCTGTCCTCTGTGCTGCTTCAGAAAGCGCCTACTTATTTTGTATGACATACTGCTTTTAAATGCATAACAGAATTCAGATTTCTAAATAGAATGCTTCCTTTGTGGCAAGAAGTAAATATTCCTCCTGATGCTGAGTGGGGTAAGCGCCAAGCGCCAATACATTTTTGTATGAAAAAACAGACACTTTTGACAAGACTCTATAGCAAGCATCTTTCCAGATGAAAAATGTCCACCATAAATAAAGTTTGTAACTACAGTACTTCAGAACTGTATTCAGGAATTCAAACTATAATACATATATTTCAGTGACTCCTTTATCCAGTATGAAAAAAATGTCATAACTAGAATTGTGTTCCTTACATTTTTTTTTTTTAAAACATCCACCCCTGAAGAACAAACAGGAACAGTAATTTTAACACAAAACCTGATCAAATCCAGTTTTATTCCCCTCAAACATAAACTTCCTTGTTAGGAATAAATTGAACCACAATATTGTCCTAATCTACATAAGTAAATGTTTCTTCAGACCATGTGTTCATTAACACAACAAGTGAAGTTAAATTATGTAGCCAACATTTTCTAGTATTTTTGTTCCTTAATTTTTGTAGTGCCCAATATGAGACACCTCAAAGGGATCTGACTATCACAAGGAGGATGCTCAGCATTTTCTGAAATTTAGACCTCATTAGGGTGTCCCATGTTGGGCAAGTAAAAGTTAAGTATTAGTAAAAGGAAGACAGAAAAACTTTTGCTGCTCTCACATTAAGAAAAATTACCTGCAGGAAGTTAAGAATTCTGTGTCAGGGCATATATGGTGTATGCCTGCCTGTACTTGAGTTACTTTGATTATTATAATATTGTAGACAGAGGTCAGAGTAAGCCACTATTCAGGGAATGTTTTACTAATACCTATATGATGCCTCTCCAGCATCTATCCTGGAAAAAAAAAAAAAGATTTCATTTGACAAAGTTAAGTTTCTGTCTCTTAAAGCCGAAAATAAAACTTTCCAAACATAACCCAATGTAGTGCTGTTCTCCTGAGTCTGTGGCAAGAGAGCTGACTCATTAGCTAAGAGAAGTGTGAGTTGCCCAGTTTATCTTATAGATTTATAGACTCTAGGACTGGAAGGGACCTCGAGAGGTCATCAAGTCCAGTCCCCTGCCCTCATGGCAGGACCAAATACTGTCTAGACCATCCCTGATAGACATTTATCTAACCTACTCTTAAATATCTCCAGAGATGGAGATTCCACAACCTCCCTAGGCAATTTATTCCAGTGTTTAACTACCCTGACAGTTAGGAACTTTTTCCTAATGTCCAACCTAAATCTCCCTTGCTGCAGTTTAAGCCCATTGCTTCTTGTTCTATCATTAGAGGCTAAGGTGAACAAGTTTTCTCCCTCCTCCTGATGACACCCTTTTAGATACCTGAAAACTGCTATCATGTCCCCTCTCAGTCTTCTCTTTTCCAAACTAAACAAACCCAATTCTTTCAGCCTTCCTTCATAGGTCATGTTCTCAAGACCTTTAATCATTCTTGTTGCTCTTCTCTGGACCCTCTCCAATTTCTCCACATCTTTCTTGAAATGCGGTGCCCAGAACTGGACACAATACTCCAGTTGAGGCCTAACCAGCGCAGAGTAGAGCGGAAGAATGACTTCTCGTGTCTTGTTTACAACACACCTGTTAATGCATCCCAGAATCACGTTTGCTTTTTTTGCAACAGTATCACACTGTTGACTCATATTTAGCTTGTGGTCCACTATGACCCCTAGATCTCTTTCTGCCATACTCCTTCCTAGACAGTCTCTTCCCATTCTGTATGTGTGAAACTGATTGTTCCTTCCTAAGTGGAGCACTTTGCATTTGTCTTTATTGAACTTCATCCGGTTTACCTCAGACCATTTCTCCAATTTGTCCAGATCATTTTGAATTTTGACCCTGTCCTCCAAAGCAGTTGCAATCCCTCCCAGTTTGGTATCGTCCGCAAACTTAATAAGCGTACTTTCTATGCCAACATCTAAGTCGTTGATGAAGATATTGAACAGAGCCGGTCCCAAAACAGACCCCTGCGGAACCCCACTTGTTATACCTTTCCAGCAGGATTGGGAGCCATTAATAACTACTCTCTGAGTACGGTTATCCAGCCAGTTATGCACCCACCTTATAGTAGCCCCATCTAAATTGTATTTGCCTAGTTTATCGATAAGGATATCATGCGAGACCGTATCAAATGCCTTACTAAAGTCTAGGTATACCACATCCACCGCTTCTCCCTTATCCACAAGACTCGTTATCCTATCAAAGAAAGCTATCAGATTGGTTTGACACGATTTGTTCTTTACAAATCCATGCTGGCTATTCCCTATCACCTTACCACCTTCCAAGTGTTTGCAGATGATTTCTTTAATTACTTGCTCCATTATCTTCCCTTGCACAGAAGTTAAACTAACTGGTCTGTAGTTTCCTGGGTTGTTTTTATTGCCCTTTTTATAGATGGGCACTATATTTGCCCTTTTCCAGTCTTCTGGAATCTCTCCCGTCTCCCATGACTTTCCAAAGATAATAGCTAGAGGCTCAGATACCTCCTCTATTAACTCCTTGAGTATTCTAGGATGCATTTCATCAGGCCCTGGTGACTTGCAGGCATCTAACTTTTCTAAGTGATTTTTAACTTGCTCTTTTTTTATTTTATCTTCTAAACCTACCCCCTTCCCATAAGCATTCACTATGTTAGACATTCCTTCAGAATTCTCAGTGAAGACCGAAGTCTTTAAGAAGTCAAAGAAGTCATTAAGCATCTTTGCTAACCATCATCTTGATTGGGTGTGGATTAGGGTTCCAACTTTTCTATTTGCAGAAAACCGAACACCCTTCCCCCCACCTCTTTTACAAGGCGATGCCTCCACTCACTCCATCCCCCTCCCTCCATCGCTCACTCTCCCCCACCCTTGCTCATTCACTGGTGAGGGCTCTAGCTGGAAGTCCAGGCTCTGGGGTGGGGCTGGAGATGAGGGGTTTAGGGTGCAGGAGAGGGCTCCAGGCTAAGGAATGAGTTTGGAATGTGGGAGGGGGTATGGGCTCTGGGTGCTGGCTCCAGGGTGGGGCCAGAAATGAGGGGTTCAGGGTGCAGGAGGGGGATCCGGGATGGGGCAGAGGGTTGTGGTGCTCAGGATGACAGCTCTGACTGGAGATACTGGCTCTGGGATGGGACAGGGGATGAGGGGTTTGGGGTACACGGAGGGCTCCATGCTGAAGCAGAGGTTTGGGGTGCAGGGGGGGTATGGGCTCTGGGTTGGGGGTGTGGGCTCGGGGGTAGGGCCAGAAATGAAGCATTCAGGGTGCAGGAGAGGGATCTCGGCTGGTGCAGGGGGTTGGGGTGTGCGGGCTGTGGGTGGCAGTTACCTCACATAGCTCCCGGGAAGCTCTTGGCATCTCCCTCCATCTCCTAAAGCAGAGGCTTGACCACGTGGCTCTTCGCGCTGCCCATGCCTGCAGGTCCTGCCCTCTCAGCTCCCATTGGCCATGGTTCATGGCCAATGGGAGCAGCTGAGCTGGAGCTGGGGGCAGCATGCAATGCCTCCATGGCCTCCCTCCACCTAGGAGCCAGAAGGAAATGCTGGAGTAGGAGTAGCATGGAGCCATGTAGGAAGCCTGCCTGTGCCACTGACCAGACTTTTAACAGCTGCTGACCAGAGCCACCAGGGTCCCTTTTCGGCTGGGCGTTCCAGTCAAAAACTGGACACCTGGCAACACTAGTGTGGATTCTGAAACTTAATCATAGTTGACAATATTGGCATTTACATTATTTCATCTCTGATCATTTCAGCAGAAACACACACACACACACGTACTCTTGGACTGGGGATGGTGACTGAGTTGCATAACGTTACCCCTTTTGGCCCAAATAGCTAGCCAGAAATTTGGGGGTCTTGCAGGTTGTTCCAGCTAGGAAAAGAAACTGATGACGGAGTCAGGTATCTTTGTTGCCGTCTTGTTTATTTACACACAATGTACAAAGTCCTGTTCCCCAAAACACAGGAGGAGCCAAACAATAGGATAAAGTTTCGCTGCTTACAGCCCCAAGCTACATTTAGCCAGCATAACACTGGGCTTGCCCTGACTGTGTCTGTAGCTTCCTTCCCAGTTTGTTTCTGTGCGCCTCTTTCTGAGTTTGTTCATGTCTCTTTCCTTCCCCACCCACAAACCTTTCCCCAAAACAAAGTAGAGACCTATGTAGTTCTAATTCTGAGTGGACTTGCATATGTCTTTGTTGGGGAGTGGCCAGAGGGGGGAGGAGAAGAGGAGCTGCTATAAAGAACGGTAACTGTTTCTGATAGTTATTATAGGTGAAGGGTGACAGTTATACCCACCAGCTTCAATGATGTTTTCCACAACTTACAACAATAACAAAACTCTCCACTTAACCAATCTGATCCTTGATCCAAGATATTTAACTAACTAAACACACATGCAGGCAGACCTAACAAATAAGAATACTAAACATCTATGCAAAAGTAGGATTTCTTATTTTTTTTTTGCTGATACAGACTGACACAGCTACTGCTCTGAAACCTGTCTGATGACATAGACAGAGGTAACGAATTAAGCCTGTAACTACCTTACTCTACATTGTGGACAGATTGCGGTTGGCACTGCATGTGTAAAAGTGCACAGGTAGGGAAATATACAAGGAGTATTCCTTCTCCTTATATCTGTGTGCTGGGCGCAGCCACCATCCAATGGGCAGTGCAAATCTAGCATTGCTGGTGTATGTGAACACACCAAAGAGCAGAGCAGGGAGAAGCTGGGCCTAACAAAGCAGAGCTGATCAGGCACATGAAGGGGTACATGGTGCACTTGGAAAAGATGTCAGATTGCCCTCATTGGCATGTAATCGTTTATGTTCCTCTGGTGATTCCCACCACTTCCTGACACGTCTACCTCTTGACCCTGCATCCCTCCACATAAGATGGATTTAAATCACATGGCAGCCCTACATTTATATAGTGACTGCTCTACCAAGACACAAGTAACAATGATACTTAGCAGCCACTAGCTCCTGGTTAAAGGGAGAAAGAGAAGTATGAGGAAACTTCTATTAGGAACTAAGAGAAATAAAACAGCTAGGGATGGACCTAAAGACAAAGCTCTGGAGCCAGCAACCCAGCAACACTGAGGTGTTTGAAACAGATTCAAATCCAAATTTAGAAGCTTTCGCTCATCTCTAGTAAAGAGAAGAAAGAAAAAGAAAGAACAAAGGAGGAACATTGGTGTTGGCAAAAAGCATATAGGAGGGGGTATAAAAATGCAATTAAAAAGGAGAGCCTTTCGTGGTATGTTTCTCTTGTCAATATCTCTAAAATACAAATTTACTGTTTAAGGGTTGTAATTAGTTTTCAGATATTGGGATGACGGGAGATCTGAAAACACACACAGGACAAAGTCCTGTGACTGCAACACTCGCCCTAATTAAAGTCTATTATTCCAAATCAGCACTGCTCTTTTCCGCCCCTTGAAAGTTACATTAATTTGATAAAACAACCAGCAGAATTTCTAACGTTAATCAAAGAGATAAGTTTCACAGGACAGATGACTGTAGCTGAAAGTCTTTGCATTCTCCCCCTCTTGTACTTTCACAGAAAAGATGACTGTAGCTGAAAGAAACCCTGAAGGAATGTTTTCCCATTATTGCTTAACAAGAAATAGTCAGCTAATCAAAAGGAGATACAGAAAAAAGAAAAAAACCACCCCGCACATCTGCTGTCTATATAAACTATCAGAGGGATCCTCTTCACTTCTGCGTAATGAGGCAGTATAGTTTAAAAAACCAAGAGGTAAATTTTCACAGGGACACAGTGATCTAACTACATAACTCCTATTGACGCTAACATGGGCTGTGCAGCTAATCCCTACTGATGCTTTGACAATGTGTCCCTAAAGAAGATTAAAGGTGCCAGATGATCTTGGTGTTAAAGATTAGGCCTTCCTTCTGGAAACCCAGTTGGGAGTAAAAATTCATTTTCATCCAAATGATACCCCAAACACTGTGCTGTATGAATCAAACTGAATTTTGAAGCTAATATTTTTGGAGTTATATATTAAATATTGTATACCAAGGAGGTTTGTATGCACTGCCATGGCCGATTAGCTGATGTTGGAATATTGCCAGGAGAGACTGCTTAAACTCTGTTGGTTCATTTGTGGTAGGTGCAGTTTGTTAATCACACTTGGATGCAAGGAAGATGAGAGAGTGTCCTTCTGAGTGAAGGAATATAGGGTCCAAGGCTGAGCAGTCCTCTGGGAGAAACCTTAAGAAGAGCCAGTCCTTGGGACTAGCTTTGGGCTGCAGTTATTGTATACATTGTGTTAAATTAATAATTAAGACAAATCCCAGGAAGGGGATGAGTTCACAACATATTTTAGCAAAATAGAGACACACAGCTTGGAACAAACCAAACTTTGACGAAATCCGCACTCTGTGAAATTGGCTACCATTTTGTAAATTTTTTCCTAAAATAAATAATGTGGAAAATGTATCAACCAAAGTGCTCCTCACAGACATATGAGGAGAAGACAGTCCCTATCCCTTTCCAGTCTAAAAGAGCAAGAAATAAGCAAAGTGATAGAGAGTGATTATTGACTGGTACAAAAAATGTGTCTTAAAGTCAAGAGACAAGCCTTGAAACAAAAGACGAGAGTTCTGCCAGGTTTTTTTTGTTAGAAGTATGGGAATGCAAGTGGTAGATTTTAAACATCTTACCCTTGGCTGTTCACAAAGAGTCCTACAAAAGTCTGATTTCAGATAATAGGGAGAGCTATGTAAATATTTTAATCCGTTTTAGTTTGTGAGACGACTTCTTGCTCCTCCTGAATTTTAGCTTGAGGGTTGGGTTGATAAATAAAGTAAAATTCAGTTGCTGCTACCATGTGACTTGATTTCACATGAAGTCACGAGTGTTGACACAAAACTAAAGTTGGTCCATAGTTCATAATGTGTGTGAACATTTCCAAGAGCCTGGCTGATGTTTTATTTTGTATTTGAAACAGACAGATTGTGTATGATTTCTGGTTTGGTTGTTAATCTTTTACATGGTTCTATTTAAATAGGAAGGGAGAGGTATTCTCAAAAAAAAAAAAATTAAAAGAGCATATAGGGGAGACAAACCATGTGGTTCAGATAAAATACAACATATCAAACTTTCACCCATCTGCAAAACTAAACCTATGTCAGAATTGAACCTATATGGGTGATTGAGAAAATGTGGTTACCTTAATTGGTGAGTTATAAATTATTGCAGAACCTTTTTTCTTATTGGTTTCACTTTACACTGGAAGCAGAGATACCCAACTACCACAGGAAAAGTTATTCTTGAAATATTTCTTACCTAGCCAAATCCACGGAACTATCGAACCTCTCTCAAGAAAGCCTGCTCTTGAACAATTTCCAGCCCAATTTCTAAACCAGAGTTTCAGATAATCCAAACTCAAAACAGCAGGTGACATTTTTTTGTAATATAAATGGCATTAATCAATCTTTGATTGTACTTTCTCAGCTTAAAAACAAATGCAAGAGAATCTGGAAAAATGACAGGAAACAGAATGTTTCAATGCTGGCCTGCCAGCAAATTCAAGTTATGGAAGAAAAACTTTAATGATGGTTTAGAAACTGCAGCATGGATTTGTGTTAGCCAAGGAAAGCACCATCTTCACTACCAACCTTTGCCAGTTGCAGCAAATTTTGAAAAGTGACAAATAGAGCTAGTGAAAATGTTTCAAACAAAAATACTTTTGGTCAAAAAACCAGACATTTCAGAAACTAAACTGGTCCTAAAATACAAAGGTGTTTTAAAACTTTTTCAGCAGTAACAAAAAGCATTAGCTTATTGATTTTTCATGGTTTTCCTTATAGACTCATAGACTCGTAGGTCAGAAGGGACCAATATGATCATCTAGTCTGACCTCCTGCACAAAGCAGGCCACAGAACCCTACCCATTCACTTTTATAACAACCCCTAACCCATGACTGAGTTATTGAAGTC
>NC_133769.1:126755221-126832774 GCF_003597395.2 Chelonoidis abingdonii
CTTATATAGGACCCCTAATCAGGTAAGCCCCGCCCCCAACTCAGGGCTCAGCCTCTCTCCCAGCACATGGCCCCTAGCAGCCTTCACACACACACACACTCACATACAAACTCCACAATACAATCCACAAACTCCAAAAACCTGCTCCTCCAACAGAACTCCCACTGAAACTCCCCTGTTAGCAGCTCTGTTTGCTGGCTCCTGTGCCGCTGCAACTGTCTTGTTTGCTATGTTTTGCTATTGATCACTATTGAGACGATTTCTCTCTTTGTATAGGTATATAGTCTGTCTTCCTTTCTTTTTTTTTTTTCCTTCTTGGTGTTCAACAACCTCACTCCTCCTTTTCCTGTGCAGTTATCATACTCTTCTCTTTTTGTTTTCCTTTTTCAAATATTCCATTCTAGTACCTCTCTTTTCGCCTTCATTTTCAGTTATTGAACTTCTTTATTTGCATTTGTCTGCTTGTCCGTCATTGTACCTTCAATCCTTTTCTGTGGTTGGTTGGTCATCATCTTGCAGGGTTTGGAAGAGGCATACAGGGTTTACACTGCCAATTTTGGCTGGTGAGCTTTGTCACAGGGTAGGAATTTTTTTTTCAAAATTGAAATATTCCATTTTCAAAATAGGACTTATTTTGGAAACAAACATGAAAAATGAATCTGAATAAAATGTTGATAAAAGTATCAGAGAAAATTTTGGAAAATGAAAACACATCTACTTGAAAAACTAATGGAATGAAAGAGTGTATTTGGTGGGGTGGGGCGGGGGAAGATGGTGCTTTAACCAGCTTTGTTGACAATCATGGTTCTGATTAGCATTGTTCATTGCATTCACTTCACAGCTCATCTGTTACTTGGTGCTAGAATCTCCACAATGGATATGAAAACCTCACATTTCTAAATAGAGTTAGTTATTAGTTTTAAAGGAATTCTTTTGCTGGTCGTTGTTTCAGCAGATAAACAGATATAGAATAGATTTGTCTAGGGTTAGGTACACACAGGAAAGGTTTCACTGAGTTTTAACACCCACAGAGGGGAAGGTTCATGGCTGCCCAGAGGAACCATATATTCAAACAGTATATGCAAAATTCCATTACAGTCAGCAATATCAGTATTTTTATTTTCTTGTTCAGTAAATTCTTGCCCCTCTAGCCCCAAGACTCCCTTTTGCTGAACTGACTACCTGGAACACAAAGTGACAAATTTACTAGTGCTTTATATGGGACTGCACAAAGTGTAAATCAGTGATGAATCTGGCCCAGGGAGCCCTTCCCTATTATTTTTTTACCTTGCTCAGCGGCTCTCAGATTGTTCTTTGAGATGATCATCTCCTCTCAGAGCAGCTGTTGGTGACAAGTCTGGTCTGCATCTAAATAAACAACTAACCTTTCTCTTCAGCACAGACTTCTGGAAGCTACTTTGTCTTCTTCTGAGCACAAATAATTCCCCCTACCATGCACACATAACACTCGCCTGTCCATTCAAAGTGCAGCTGTTTGGGTTATCTTCCTTGCTCAACATTCTGACAACATTATTCTCATCTTTAAGCCCTGGAATCAGTAGAGCACTTAAACACAGACTCAACTTTATCATGTGCTTAAGTCTATCACTGATGAAATCCACTGAGGTCAATGGCTTCATTAAAGGCCTGCTTTGCTGAAGCCAGGCCCGAATCTCTCTGCAGGGTTCCCCTGTATCACTGCATCAAGTTCAAACATCTTTAAGGTTTAAAATGAAATTCTGGCCCCCACTGAATTCAGTGGGGAAAAAAATGCCACTTACCTCAATACAGCCAGCATTTCAATCTTTGCTTATACATTGCTTTATCCAAAGAGGAAACCATTTTTCCCCCCTCGTTGGGTCAATTAAAAATCAAACTAAAGTCTGTAATGAGGGAGGAATGGCAATGTTTGCTTTTTCTTTAATGCCTATGGGAAATTTAACTTTCACAAGCTAAAAAATAGAGCTGGGTCTTGGTAAATATAATTGGATGGGAGATCACCAAGTTAAAAATAAAGTTTTGCAATAAGTCACACTCTTGTCTCTAGGCAAGGTGTGGAGGTGCACCTCATTTCTCAAAATCCCATCTTTTGGAGAAGATGTAAAGAGAATCAGACCCTATGTGTTGCACTAGTCAGAGATCTTCTACTAGTCTTGAGGTGTTAAATTTATTTGCCTTCCCCCCCCAAAAATCCCCATACCCCTCCCCCCCAATATCAGTCAAGGACCTCTTTTTTTTTTTTTATCTAGGATCCCAGGACTTCTACTGCAAGTGAAATAGATGCTCATCAATAACTCTTCTCTTTATTAAAATCTGTAAATTTATTTAAATCCTTATTTCCATCAGTAAATCTTAGTTTGTAGAGGATGCCGGTTGGCAACGTCTGGTTCAAGCTTCTCAGTGTTTTAAAGATGAATTTAGAATACTAACAAAGTGGGGCAGCCAAGTAATATGTGGTAGGATGAAAAAGAAGCAAAAATAAAACCCTCTGAAGAGAAAACATTTTTAAAAGGGCTCACACACCATCATTTGGGAATGCTGAGCCTTGAAAGTAATGCAAAGAGATGGAGTTTGTTTTCCTTTTCTTCTACAAAACTACAATGAAGTGATAACGACCTCGGAAATATATATGTGTGTGTTTATTCCATCTTTGGCCCATTTGATGTGGTTTTGGCCTAAGGAAAAGCTAAAGGCTAAATGTATTTTAAGTGAGCTAAAACCAAGATAAACACATGTCCCTGAGGTCATTATTTCCATTAGATGGCAGCTTGCATAAAATATCAAAAAGTATTGTAAAAACAGTGTAAACTTGTTCAAAATTATTCTTTTGTAGGTCAGCACTCCTTTTGAGAGGGTACACTGTTTCTGAGCAATTGTTTCTCCCATTGTGAAAGCTGTTTCTTCAGGAACAGAGAAACTAGCATTTATTTGGATAGCAGAGTCTTTGTAAATCCCATTCAGAGCAACATAGAATGCAAACAAACTGCATCAACAGTAATCACATACACTGTATGCACGCCACTCGTGTATGCAGAAATCTCAGCTAGCTACACTGCAAAGACAAAGATTTATCCCCTCTACAAGGCTTATAGCTGAAACCCTTTTCAAACATGATTAAGGATGCATATGTTAAGTACAAAGGTTTATTTTCATATTCAGCATGGATACAAATTCAGCTCTTATGCTAGAACTATGCCAGGAGAGTAATCTGTAGCACAGTTTTTGCTAGGACAGTTTGTGGGTGGGGAGAACCACACTGGACATGGAAACCATGATAACTACAACTGTAATCTAGAACAGTTGTCAAGCACACTTCTTCCTCCTGTTGGTGGACTGGTGGCTCAGACAATTTTTGCCTTATGTTAGCAGAACTTCAGAACAGTAGCCCAGCTTTGCTGTAACTCTCACTGTCCTTTTTAAAACTCTGGGCTCTATTTTGTCTGTACTTCCCCAGCTCCTTTTTCTCCCTCAGTCTTCTGCACTGGGCATAACATAATAGAGAGGAAAGAGAATTTATCTTTGTTTTGCCAAAAAGCCTCAGTTCAGTCCAATGTTCAATTAAAACATTATAAGCTTTGTCAAACATTCACAGTTCACCACAGCTGAACCATGTAGGAGGTTATTATAGGACTTCTGTTTCATGACCACTCAGAGGAGAAAGAATGAAATGCAGTGAGTTATAGACCAGCAAGAGAATCTGGAGGGTGGAAAATTCATGAGATCTACACAAGCATCTCACAGGATTTTAGTATGGCCAAGTTCACACCCAAACCCTGATTTAAATCTGAGCCAGATTTAGATCTGACCACTCCCTCCTCAGTCCAGTTACAACTGCCATAGAACTCACTCAGCACATGCATGCCACAATGTTTCTTTACATAGTAGTATCATTGAATTCTTGGTTCAGACAAACCAGAAACATTGTTCTTTGCCTCAGTAACTTTTTTTAATAGTAGATCTGCGTGGTCTATGGAAAGATGTTCTACCACAGAGCAGGAAAATGTGTATAAAAATAAGTGTTATAGAATCATAGATTATTAAGGTTGGAAGGGACCTCAGGAAATCATCTAGTCCAACCCCCTGCTCAAAGCAGGACCAATCCCCAAATCCCCACCCTCAAGGATTGAACTCACAACCCTGGGTTTAACAGGCCAATGCTCATGTCAGTAATGGCAAGCAATTTTCAAAAGCCTGGATATTTTTTTTTAAGATCCCGGACAATACAATGGTTCAAAAACATTGAAAAGTAGTTCATCCATTATGGGTAAGACATCGTAGTGGAGCCTCCTCCTCCTTTGTATCACCAGTTCTTCTCCAGTTCAGGATAATTAAAGAGAAGAAATTTCAAAGATTTGAAGGCCTTGTATCTCTTTTCAAATATAACCCAATTCCACCAATCTCTTCTTTACCTTGAATTAGATGAGTGCCTAGCATAAGACATCAGGATTCATCTGTGTAATTTCTGCAGCTCTATGCTTCTTCATGCTGTTATTCAATTAGAGACTATGAGAGCATTGATATGGGTGAATACTGGTTTTGACCCTTGCAGAAATGTTGGAAGGAAGATGGCTTTTGGTAGGGTAACAAATATTGACAAGATGATATAGAAACATGTATAGAAAATGTCATCTTTATCTTTTCGGAAGAGATTTTTTTCAGTCATTCTGTGGTACAATTTGCTGAACTCATTAGCCTTTGTAAAATCAATGTTCACACTGAACTGCTAATTTTCCTTGATCTATATTAGTACAACTGAAACGCTTTAAAAATAGGTAGGATTGGGTAATACTAAAAAAAGACGGTTACTCACCTTTGTAACTGTTGTTCTTCGAGATGTGTTGCTCATATTCATTCCAAGTAGGTGTGCACGCGCCGCGTGCACGTTCGTCGGAAGAATTTTCCCCTAGCAACACCCGGCGGGTCGGCAGGCGCCCCCTGGCGTGGCGCCTTTGCGGCACCGTATATATGCCACCTGCGGGACCCATGGCCGCTCCTAGTTCCTTTCTTGCGGTACTGACAGTGGTGGAGGAGGGCGGAGTGTGGAATGAATTGAGCAACACATCTCGAGAACAACAGTTACAAAAGAGTGAGTAACCATGCTTTTCTTCTTCGAGTGCTTCTCATATTCATTCCAAGTAGGTGATCCTCAAGCCTTACTAGGAGGTGGGGTTAGCAGGTTGAGAGCTGTCAATGTGAACGGCCAAGCCAGAGCGCATCGTCCGGGCTGGCTGCACCCAAGGGATATGGGCAGAGGTGTGCACGGACGACCCGTGGCTGCACGACATATGTCTCTGTATATGCACACTGGCTAGGAGGCAACGGCGAGAGCTTGTGTCTCAGTGATATGTTGCTAGTCACTCGTCTGGAGGGTGTGAGCTAAAGCGTAGCACTTTTAATGCAGGCCGTCACCCAGGATGAGATGTTTAGACGGACAGTGACCTTTCATCCTGTTCCGCAAGCAATAAAAGTTGGGAGTTCTTTCGGAAGTCTGGTGCGCACCGTAATGTGAACGTTAGAACGCTCGCAGCACGTATTAAGTGAATGTAGGCTCTGCTCCTGCGGGATGCGATGAGGTTTAGGATAAACATGGAGAAATATGTCTTGGTTAAGTGAGAGGGAGACCACTCTTGGGCAGGAAAGGCGGCGATGCGGGCGCAGTGACCTTTGTCTCTGTGGTTATCGATGTAATGGGTCGGACAAGAGCTGCGAATGCTCAGAGCTCTCTGGCCGATGTAATGGTACCCAGAACGCACCTTCCGATAGATACAGGTGAGAGCAGGTTCGCCAGGTTTAAGCGGGAGGGGCCATTAAGTTTGGAGACAGGATTGACTGGTCCCGAGGGGCGGGATGTTGGCAGGACCTTGGAGTACACGGCTCAGCCCTTGAGAACCTAGAGTACCATCGGTGTGAGAGAGAGCGAGAGGAAGTGCGTCTCTGGATGGACAGAAGCAAATGGCAGCTAGGTGGACTCGGCTAAGGACGAGAGTGCGAGGCCCTGCTGTTTAGGTGCCTAGATATTCCATAACTTCACTGGATGGGAAGCACGTGGTTGTTGATCAGCCTTGCGATTGACACACACAGAAACCTGTTCCATTTCGCAGGTAGGTGAGCCCTGGTTGCAGGCTATCCTTGCTTTCCAGGAGCACCTGCTGCACTGGGGTAGATAGCCGCATCCGCAGAGCTCAGCCAGCAGGAACCACGCGATCGGATGGGGGGACCTGGGAGAGTCGGGATGAGAAGAGCCTGCTGTGCCGTTGAGATATTAAGTCCTGATTTGTGGGAGAGAGACGGACTGGCTATGCAGGTTCCAGCAGCCGCTGGGTACCAGTGCTGGCGATGGCCACGCTGGGGCTGGTGAGAATTACCGAGCCATTGTCCCTGCGCAGCTTTCACCAAGGCTTTGTGCACAGACGCGGAGCAGGAGTGGGTCGGGAAGGCAGAATGCACGTGAGATGGGTGATCAGGCGGAGGCGGACTGCTGGATATCCGGCACACCGCGAGTGAGCGAACCCGGGGCACTTTCGGTTGGTGCGGGAATAGAGGTGTCAGATCGGGGAAACCCCACCTCGGAAAGAAATGGCTATTGTACTGCAAAGGGACCACTTAGTGGGCTAGGAAGGACCTGCTGAGAGGCGCACATTACGTTTGGACTCCTGGGGAGGAGGCGTCACAGATCCCGGCGTGGGCTATACAAAATTCCAGAGTGCGAAGCCTCCTGAAAGGGGAGAGAACGGGTCCTCCCTGCTTTTTATAAGTGCATCGCGTGGCTGTGTTGTTCCGTGTGAGCACTATAAAAGCAACGTACTCGCAGCGTGACGGGTGGAGAAAGTGTCTGAACAGGCGAGGCGATGTGCGCTTCGGCAGCTCTCGACGTTTCATGTGCATGAGAGCTCATGCAGCAGACCAGAAGACCCTTGTGTTCGGCGTGACCCATTGTGAGCTCCCAGCCCACGGAGGATGCCCTGTTGTCAAGACATGTGTGTTGTTGCCTGGGAGGACGGCCTGCCCGCACAACAGGGAACGGTCTTGCACCGGCGGCAGGGAGAGCAAATACGGTCTGTGTGGAGAGTGCCACAATGTTCCATGCTGTCCCTCCGAGGCGAAACGGAAGGTCCAACCAAATTTGCGGGGGCGAAAGGCGGGCTGGCGTTTCTTTGGTGACAAAGGTGCAGGCCGCATGTGACCAGCAGCTGAGACAAACCGTGGCCGAGGTCGTGCGGGAAGGGAGATAAGGCTTCCTTATTGTAGAGCTATCGCTGAGAACCGGCGGTGGAAGCCGAGGCTGTCGACGGGAGTGAGTTCTAAGAGGCTTCCTATGAAGTCTCTTCCTCTGGTTGGCTACGAGGAATGGACTGTCGACATTGATCAAGAGCCCTAGAGTTTCGAACAGCGTCTAGTTATGACCGCTATGCGTGTGGTACCTTGAGCTCATGAAGGACCCAGCGACAAGCCAGGTCGTCTCAGGGTGGGGAAGAGCTGTATGCCTCTGTTGACGGAGGAGAGCCCAGCACTACGCCCATACATTTTTAACACCCGCGGGGAGAGGAACAGCCGAAGGGCGGGACCAGCTGAATTGAAAGTGGCACGGTCCCGTACCACAAGCAGAAAAGTCTGTGCGGCTGGGTAGATGAACATGGAAAGTAGGTGTACCTTCATGTCGGAGCCGGAACAGTCTCCGGGGTTCAGGGCGGATAATAGACTCCAAGAGACACCATGGGGAACTTCAACTTCTTCACGAGGCGTTGAAGTCCTGCAGACTCTAGGCTGGTTGTCGGGAGACCCCCTATTTGATTGGGGATTAAAAATAGCGGAGTAACCTTCTCCTCATGGATCTTGACACCCCTCTCTATAGCTCCATTTCGAGAAGCGTGGGCTTCTGGATGCTGCCTACGTCGATCTGGCTTGGTCTGACGAGACACTCTCAGAAAATAGCGTTGTGTGAAGCTATCGCCACCCACAGAAAATTCTACCTAATCATGATGGGGTCGCGCCTGTTTCTGGATAAGAGGGTACTGCGGCGAATCAGTGAAAATGATGGCGGAGTGTGGAAGTAAGTCTGCCGAGATTAAAATATGGTGTTGGAAGAGCTTGTCTCTGATATAAATTATTATATACTCGCTAGACGCAACTAGCTTTGAAATTTAACAGGTTGGCTAGGTGTTATAGCGCGACAGTCGCAAAACCGTTTGCCTCTCCAGAAGTCGCATATTTTCTCGCGCACACTTTCCCTCTTGCACACGACGAGTGATCTTAGCGGAGTAGTTCATGCATACTTAATCAAATAGAAAAGAGGTGTAGGACGGAGTGAGTAACGAAGGATCGAAGTGTGACAAAAAGCAATGGGTCTCTACCTCTCGTGGTAATGCGGCAATCTGGTTGGTCTGGCGCTTCTTTGTGTGGAAGATCACTGTACTACTGTCGCGGTGTAAGCTCTCGCACAGCATGGTAACTAGATTTTGGATTTTTTTCGTGTTCCGTGCGGCTCGTCGCACGCTTTTATTTTCTGGCTTGCTGGAAAACTATTTTGATTTATATTTCTCTTTACTGTTTTGTCTAGCTGCGGGAATCCAGCTATTCTAATCTGATGCGCTTCGATTCTTCGTGATGTGCTTCATCGACGAGCTCTTTTCTTGGTTGGAGCATTTGTTTATGTCTTTAGTAGTCTTTAATCGGAAATGAATACGATGTAAGGTACGAGTGTGTATGCGCGTGTGAAGTGCTGTGGCCGTTGAGTGGGATGTGGAAGCATTTTGACACACCAATTTAAAGACTTACTTCCTTTGGCAAGTGCATCAGACACAGGGAGCAGTACTTTTGCTCTGCTTATTGCTGAATTATTGGGTATGTGTATTAAAGTTACATTTGAAGAACTCTGCTTGTTCCCTCTCCTTGCGTGTGAGAAATGCTCACATGGCCTATCCTCAGAAAACTGTGACAATTTTTCTACACCTCGTGCATTTGTTTTTGCAAGCTCGCAACCAAACAGGTCGCAGTTATACCTTTACAGTAGTAATTGCAATCTAGGATGGGACATGCGCTCCTCTGCAGAGGGTGCATTTGTCATTAGAGAGGTCTATGACTGAGAAGACTACAAAAGTAGAGAAAGTTATCTTTCATTTATTTTTTTTAGGTCTTCTTTAGAATAAAATGAACATTTGCACGTTTGTTAGATAATTTAAGGAGAACCATAGGTGCTATCCGACACTAAATTTCGATGGTATACCAAAGATACAGAATGTGTTTATTATTTATATATATTATTTACAAACACACAGGAGCATTCAGCGCGGGACATTATTAAGGTTGCATTGAGATGATTAAGGGCTCATTGTGCGGAGCACGGAAATTGGCCGTGGCGTGTTGTGTTGGAGTGTAGTGTGGGTGGTGAAGTCTGCAGGACGTGTGATTTTGTGCGCTAGTTTCTATATAAGTGTTGGTAGCCTCTGCCTTTTTGCAATCATGATTTAATGTCTCATGGATGTGTCTTATGGGATTGTGTGGTGAACTGATGGAGATTGTGTGTCTGAAAATGCAGTCTTCCTTAATATGATGAGCTCCTCGCTCTACCTGTTTACCGCGGTCAGTAGACATAGATTTGGATCTATGCTTAAAAGAACATGGAAAAGAGATGGAGAGGAAGTTGTTACTGCAAGCTTTACTGGAACGGTAATACTAACTAGCAGGCAGCCTGCATTTACCACGTTAATAAAGTCACTCCTCACCTGTTACTCGTGCCTGCAGCGATTTCCATCGCTCGCGATGGCGACGTGCTCAGATTGCACTACTTACAGAGCTGTTACTCAGTGCATTGAGCGGGTGAGCCATGAAGGGAAGGCTGATTTTGTTTTGAGAAGATAGATGTTTTTATCCTCTCGCGCCTCGCTAGGTAGCGCAGAGCATATGGGGAGCAGCGTGCGCATGGATAATTACTTTTGCGGGGAGTTTATAACATGGTATGTTGACCAGCAGCCAGCACTCTGCCGAGACCCGGACGAATGCAGGGAAAAATCTAATGGGTATCACATGCCAGGCAGGATGTGAGGGAGTGTGCTCTCAGAATGGCAAAACGTTCATCAATCCATATACAACAGCATGATCCTTCCTCTGGCCACACTGTAGTCCACGCCGCCCGCCGCCCCCGCCCCCCCCGCCGCGCCCGTCCCACGCTCCGTGCTCCCACGTCTGGCCCATGGGCACTGCCACCGCGTGTCTTAACATTCCCTGTACTCTCCTCGACGCGCATGCAGCCCTCCGTCTTTGAGTTCCGGACCGCACTGCAGCACCCCTCCGCGCGACACGTGACCTTTGGTTCGCCCAGCTAGGTCCATGCGTTTAGCCTCCCACGATTTTGGGGCGGGGGCTGGCTGGCCATGGCGCTCCCTCTCGTTGACGGATTGTACAACCAGGGAGCATGGAGGAGGATGGGTGTAGAGGTACTGGTACCCTTTAGAGGGCACCATGTACTTCCTCTCCACGCCCCTGGCCGTTGGAGGGATAGACGCCGGAGACTGCCATATTGTGTCCGCTCTTGCTTGAATGGAGCGTATGAAAGGCAGAGCGACCCGTGTCGGGGCATCTGAGGACAGAATGTCCACGACCGGGTCCTCCACCTCGAGGACTTCCTCCACCTGCAGGTTAATGCTCAATGCTACACGGCGGAGCAGGTCCTGGTGGGCGCGTAGGTCGATGGGGGGCGGGCCCGAAGTTGAAGTGCCCGCCACCGCCTCGTCCGGCAAGGAGGAGGACGAGAGACAGGGGACCACAGGTTCCTCCTCAGGTTCTTGCTCTAGAGGGGGGGCCGCTTGTGTGGCGGTTGCAGGGTCCTGGGTCGCCGTAGAGGCGTCGTCCTCTGGCGGTGGATGGCTGATAGAGGCCTCCGGTACCCGACGGGTGGAAGTCGCAGGCTGGGCTACCACAATGGGATCACTTTGGGCTTGATGATAGGCCCAAGGTGTCCAAAAGGGCCACTGCGGCGGCTGTCCCAGACCGTGGTGCTCTCTGGGTTCCACATCCCCGTAGAGGGCGCTGTTCGCGTGAGAAGAACCCGATGGATGCCGTGATGGCCAAGGTGGAGCAGATCGTCCGTGGGACTGGTACTCGACCTCGCGTTGTATTGGCGAGCGGTGCCGGGAGTTGTACCGGTGCCGGGACCGGGAGCGGGACCTGCGACCAGCACAGTGCCGGGAGGTTGACCGGGAGCGGGACCTGCGACCAGCACGGTGCCAGGAGGTCGACCGGGAGCGGGACCTGCTACCAGCCTGGTGCCGGGAGGTAGATGGCAAGCAACGACGGTGAGATGGGCTCCGTCGGGATCGGTACCGAGAGGTAGGTCGTCGAGGCGAGTAGCGGTCCTGTGACCTGGACTGGTGCCGCGAGTATGACCGGCGCCGAGAGAGAGACCGGTGCCGGGACTGCGAGCGGCGGTGTGATGGAGACCGGCGGTGCCGTGATCGCGATCTCGACCGGTGCCTGTCCACTTCTCCGAGGGACAGCGGTCGAAACATAGCTGGCTTCCCCGTAGACGAGATTACCCGCACCGGCGGTGCCGGGGGTTGAGGCGGGGGAGATTCAGTCAGCGCTATCAATTCCCTCGCCGTCGCAAAGGTTTCCGGCGTAGTGGGAACAGCAAGCTCGACCAGGGCATCCGCCGGGGAGCTGTCTGGCACCGGACTCAACGGCTCTTGCCTGCCGAGTCACGTGCGGAGACACTGCTGGGGCAGATGGCGTGCCGCACGTACGTTCCAATCTCAGGACTGTGGTCATGTGCACAGCCGCAGAGCCTTGGACTTCTCACTTCGCGAAGAGGGGGCGGGGCCAACTTCTGCGCGGTACTGGTGTGCCGTGTTTTCGTGCCGGTCGTCTCGGCCGATGCAGAATTCTAGCCCGTTACGACTTTCTGTCGCTCGTTGCCGGACTGCCGGGTCAAGGCTGCCTCCAAAGAGCTGCTTAACGCATCTCCGCTCCTTTTGTCCTGGTCGAAACGGACTTACAGATTTGCACTTGTCCTCAGGTGGGAACCCCAGACCATCGCAACATCTTGGAGCTCCCGCATCCGGCGCACGTGGCCGAGCACTGTTTTGAAAGCCGGAGACGCAGCATGAGCACCGGTCCGGTAGGTTGAGGAGATAAACCTCAAGCCCTCTAACAGTATACAAAATTACACTAACTATACTATTAAGACTAAGAATAAACACTAACTACAATATAAACAGTGGAGAAAAAACTGGTTGAGCTAGCGAAGTGTAGGTCAGCAACGTGCACTCCACTGTTCCAACGACACACGGCGGTAAGAAAGAACTGAGGACCGGCGGTCAGCACGGCAATTATACGTGCCGCAAGCGCCATGCCATGGGTCGCTGCCGACCCCTGGCGGTTGCAGCGGGAAAATTCTTCCGACGAACGTGCACGCGGCGCGTGCACACCTACTTGGAATGAATATGAGCAAGCACTCGAAGAAGAATGCCCTTTTCCACACAGTGCTAGTCATTGCAAGTACAATGCAGCCTCCTCCTCCCCCGTGAAGTTACTCATGGTCAGTGAAAGTATCGACCCACAGCAAAAATAATACAATGACAGGGGCATGAAGCTACAGTGAAGTGGTAATGCACGGCTTACTAAATAGCTCCCCTCCAAATTCTAGAAGAAGATGCCTTTCCAGGTGCAGCTGCCATATTATAAACCATGCCCTCCTTGTTACAGCTGGACCAAAAATACTGGCAAATAGTAAATTGCCAAAAATACATATTGGGGGCACTGAAACTATTCACAAATTTGGGTTGAATTCTGTGAATAGTGTTGGCTAACCACTAACCCTCCCCCCCCAGCACCCACCAAAAAACCCAACTTGAAATAAAACTTTCAGAAATGTCAGAACAATTTGTTTTGACATTTCATTTCAAATCAACATTTCTGAAATGACATCTCGTTTTTAATCACAATCAAAACTTTTTGTTTCACCAAAACAAAATTTTGTTGTTTTCTCAGTTTAGTGAGAAAACCCAAAATATTCAGTTTAACACAAACTGACTTTTTTTTTCTTCCCAGTTCGGCCATTGACTTTAAAAAAATCAAATTATTCATGCAGCTCTGCTCATTGTCACTGCTACTGACTAGTTTTCTTTTCTGTGGGTTTTGTGGGCTCTGTTAGAAAGTTTTACTCCTGTTAGTACAATGCTTCTAAAACTGGGGTTGCCACTTGTGTAGAGAAAGCCCCTGGCGGGCCGGGCCGGTTTTTTTACCTGCCCCGTCCCCAGGTCCGGCCGATCACGGCTCCCACTGGCTGTGGTTCACTGCTCCAGGCCAATGGGAGCTGCTGGAAGTGGTGAGGGCCAAGGGACTTACTGGCCGCCACTTCCTGCAGCCCCCATTGACCTGCAGCAGCGAACCACGGCCAGTGGAAGCCGCAATTGGCTGGGGCAGGTAAACAAACCAGCCTGGCCTGCCAGGGGCTTTCCCTACACAAGCGGAGACCCAAGTTTGAGAAACACTGTGTTAGTAAATGGAACCATCCAGCAGATACTTGCCAGTAGTAATGGCAATGACTGATACAGGCATTATACTTAATAACTGGAAGTGAAAAAGAATGGGAAGGGCAGGAGACTGAGGAAGAAAAGAAGAAGAGACAACATAACTTGGGACACAGAGAAGGGGTAGATAACAGAGCATAGGGCAAACAGGAAAGAGACAAAGAATGTGAAATAAATGAAATTTTGTCTCTCAGTTATACTATTGTGACACCATTGACTTCAGTGGAGTTACTGCCAATTTACATCAAACCTACTGTTTTCAAAACAACAAAAAGAGGAGAGATACAGAGAAAGGAGAGAATAATAGAAAGCGAAGAGAAGTTTGAATGGAAAAGCCAAAAGCAAACTGCCTGGAGATGGTCTGCAAAGTGGCCAAATGCTACCTGCCAGCACAAACTGTTGGGTTTCTCTTCTTGTGCCCTGCTCCAATGGTTTATTTAAACAGAAGCAGTTTTATTCAGCAGAATCCCCCTAAAAAAACCAAACACCTCATCTTGTTGGCTTTCCCAAAAATCATATGGGCAGCTCTGCACGCAAAAATATTGCAAATATTTTTGTAAGCATTGACTGCAGGTTTAGCCAACCTAGCAAGCCATGATTCATAACATTGTGTGGACACACTGTGCCATTCGGTACAAAAATGCATTAGTAAATCTCGCTTTTATTAACAGTTTTACATTTGTAATCTGCTCGCTTCTGCAGTGTTTTGGTTGCTAGGTTTCCGGACTCCTCCCCACTATATTTGGAAATTATACTGAAAAGAAAAGAAGGAAGGAGTGACAGCCTTATAAATTCTCTCACATCTTCCATAGCTAGAACCCTAAGTATAGCAATAACAAAGACAGACTTTTACTCCTCAGCAAATCATTCTCATGTTTTGTATTTTGAGTGGGAACAGTATCTTTTATTTTTATTACTACTTGTCTAATTTCTTAGTTTCCTTTTACAACCTAATCTTTATGGTATTTTCCTCAGACTTTTTGCAGGGAAAGTGAACAATTGTATTGATTTAAATTTCAAGAAAAAGAAAGAAAAACTCCTTTGAGTAAGAGGTCCATTACACTTATCTAACGTTACATTTCCTGTATTGAATTTGCATACTGCATCAATGGTTTTCAGAAGACTTCCAAGAAATAACAAAGAAAAGAAAAAGAACAGTCTATGCCAAGAACATCCCTAAAGAAAAAAAAACCTGCCATCCTTCTCAAGCACTAAGAAAACAGTGTTTTACCGCTCAGTGCTCACGATATCCTCCCTCATTAGAGAAATATCTGCAAGCTGTAAAGTATCTGCCCTGGCAAAGGATTCATGAATCACAACAATTACCTGCTTCTTTTGGATATTGAATCTGCTAATTACCCACCAAAATTTGGATTGGCCATCTGCTACCTGACTTATTTTAGTATCCACCACAGAATGCTTTTTGGCAAAGGTTTTCTGTTTTCCCCCTCACACACACACACACATCCACAGGAAAATGGGAAATGAGTTGGTAGCCATCAGTAAACATTAAGGAAAACTTGAAAACCATTGGCCTAAGGTGTCTGATCCCTGGATGAACTATAAATTTTCTCCATCCTTCAGGCCAAAGTGAGTATGGATGCAGGGGGAAGAAAAGCAGATGAGACAAAGAGATAGTAATAGGAGAGGTGGGGAAATAGGCAATTAGGGATTCTACTGGGCTGAACAATAAATAACCAGTAGCCCCTGATGTAATATGCAGAATAGTTTGGCAAGTATTAGGGATGAATCACAACATCTGGCATTCTAGGTGTTACTATTTATCTAAACTACCAATAGCATCTGTGTAAGCAAGTCTTGCCAGTATCATTGTCTAATGTAATCTTTTATGTTATAAAATAAACATATGTTAGACAAGATTTTGGTACCAGACCCCATTTTTGACACAATTCAATCCATGCTTCTTCCACAGAGAGAAAACTCAGCCCTGGTGTAAGCAAGAGGGATGCCCATTGAAATGATAAGGAGTTCTGCCCACTTACACCAAGGCTGAATTTGCCCCCGATAGCTAGGATATCTGCACTGTATGAATGAGCGAGACAGTTACATAATTTAAATACACACAGAATCAGCACGTCTGTGGTAGATCTGGGAATAGAACCCATGAGTCCTAATTGCTCGTCTCCCGCTCTAAACCCTAGGCCAGGAGTCGGCAACCTTTCAGAAATGGCGTGCTGAGTCTTCGTTTGTTCACTCTAATTTAAGGTTTTGAGTGACAGTAATATATTTTAATGTTTTTAGAAGGTCTCTTTCTATAAGTCTATAATATATAATTAAACTATTGTTGTATGTAAAGTAAATAAGGTTTTTAAAATGTTTAAGAAGCTTCATTTAAATTAAAATGCAGAGCCCCCTCGACTGGTGGCCAGGACCCGGTCAGAGTGTAAAGTGTCACTGAAAATCAGCTCATGTGCCACCTTTGGCACCCGTGCCATAGGTTGCCTACCCCTGCCCTAGACAATACTCCCTTTATGGCATTCTGATTGGATGTGCCATATTTAAATTTTATTTATATTCATTCTCTAAACTTTAGCTCTAAAGCAGAAAAAGAGTAAGGGAAAAATATGAAGAAAATAAAACATTTGTTTCTCTAAAACAAAGACCATGGATATTGTAAAAGGTATTTTTCACATTTTTATATCTGAAGCTTCTGTGATATTATAAAATGTAGAACAAACTTTAACATAACATGGGTAATTTACCCTGGCACATGAATTAGGCCCATGATGCCATTTGTCTAACATTACACAAGGTCAAGACAAAACAGAGAGAGTATCAACCATGATGGAGATGTTCTGCTTTTGTGTTTCATTGATGAACTCTTACATTTACACTGAAGGAGGATTCAAAACTATGCTTTCAGCCTCAGAGATCTCAAGCTGAAATTTTGTGAATTCAACCATTCATGTATGGTTTATTATCCAGAAAGAAAATGATAGGCCATTATGAAGTCCTGGAAAGGTTTAATTACTTTGATGGCCACCCATGAGGCTAACAAAATAGCGAATAGCCATTCAGTTATGAAAGGACATCAACAAAAATTATAAAAGGTTTAGAAAACCTGACCTATGAAGAAAGGTTAAAAAAACTGGGCATGTTTAGTCTTGAGAACAGAAGACTGGAGGAGGGGGGGCAGAAAACAGTCTGTTAGGGCTGTTATGAAGAGGACCGTGATCAATTGTTTTCCATGTCCACTGAAGGTACAACAAAAAGTAATGGACTTAATCTGCAGCAAAAGAGATTTAGGTTAGATATTAGGAAAAACTTTCCAACTCCAATGGTAGTTTAGCTTTGGAATAGGCTTCCAAGGGAGGTTATGAAGTCCCCATCTCTGGAAACTCTTAAAAACAAATTGGACAAACACCTGTCAGGGATGGTCTAAGTTTATGTGGTCCTGCCACAGTGCAGGGGGCTGGACTTGATGACTTCTCAAGATCCCTCTAACCCTATGTTTCTATGATACTATAAACCAATGAAGCATCATCTTCCTGAGAATATCTCTGAAACATGTGAGAAGTCCTATTCATACCAGGGGAGGCTAAATCTGAAACCTAATTATGAACATTCAAATGCCAATATTGTTAACTATTTCCAGCTGTGACCGGCATTGCAGAAATGGTTAGCTGATGTGTTGATCCAAGATGCAGAGCTGTATATTGTGGTAGGGACAGTGGGACAGACAGATCCTGTCAAGTCATACTGAGGAAGAGAACTAGGGACCAGATCCTCAATGGGCGTGAGATGCCTAATACCTAAGCCCCTTCATTTTCAGTTTAAACCAATTTTTACCAACAAAAAAAAAAAAAAAAAAAAAAGGCCCAGGCTTTACAAAAAGTAATTTTTTTTTCTGATTTTCACCCTACCTTTGTATCATTCAGATATATAAAAAATAACCTGTTTTATTAGGAAAAGATAATACATAGTCTGAGATATATGTATTATGATAATAAATTAGTATGTGTGTATATGCAAAGCTGCCAGTTGAAGTAAGGCTATGTATTATTCTAGAAGATATATACAATAAACAAACGCTGAAGTGAGTACGCATCTGAACATACTGATGAATCTCACTCCCACCATGTACGCATTTCAAGCTGTTAGCAGTGTAACGGTTTAAAGATCTGACACACTAAAATGGGAAGAACACAAAAATCAGTATCAGAATACAATTCAGAACACAAGGAAGTATTTGAAAGTTTAAAAAAAAAAACAGGAGAAAAGGATGAAGTTGAGTGTATGTTCTGCAAATGATGTGGCCCAATTATGAAATGTAAATATTTATAGGCTAACAGTCCTAAGTCTACAATAGTAAACTGTATATTCAAATAAAGTTTAATTTGGGGATTAGAGATCCATTGTATTCTTAAATTCAGAGGTGGCATTGTGTTTTGAGTTCTGTTTTAGTTCTGCAGCAAATCACATTGAACTCTTTACAGAATACTTTTTCCCCATCCTTCTGTTCACTACAATAAACCCCGATATTTACCCGTAAAAATTATTAATAGTTTTTTCCACCTGTTTTTGTTGTTTGGAGTAAAAACACCAATGAATTCCCAGGAAAAAATAAATAAAAGAAAAATAAAAAATGAAGGGCCCTACAAATACCTTTGATCTGAGTCAAAGAGTTTAAGCCCTCTCAAATAATGTCAAGTAACCTTTGAGCTAAAACAAAAGGGGGAGGAAGACAGCAGATACATCCCCTCCCCATTTCTTAGAGCATCTGCTGGATGCTCCAAACCCAAACTGCTTTCCTTCCTGGGTAACATAAATCTCAAATGTCTTGTATACAGTTTTAAGCATTCCCCATGACAACTTCTAAAATGCAGCTATATGTTAACAGCACAGAATTCTCTGACATATTGAAAATGTAGGGGAAGCATAAAATCAATTGCATTTGATAGTAGCATAAACTACTAGGATTACTGTACTGATTGTATAGTTCATTTACACATTTTTAATTCGATAAAAGTGACTGAACTAAAATTTACTTGAAGCTGCCACAGAATTCCCATTTTACTACAGAATTCAACAGAATGCCACAGAAACTGGATTACCTTGATGCAAAAATTAGATTCAGCCTCGGCACAGTACATAAGACCTTAACCCTGGGTATTATGCAAAGTGCATACCAAGAGCAAACAATACAATGGATTCCTCTCCATTTTCACACACGTCAATAAGGTATAATTCCATTGAAGTCAATGGAGATGAACTGGTCTGAGAGGGCAATCAGACCCAGAGAATGTAAATTAAATCTGTATTAGCTTTGAAATGTAACAGCCCATGATAGGCAAAGATGTAAAGGATGAAGGTATGTTTTTGTCAAGGATGTAAGCCACAAATTTAGATGTTTATCTGAAGTTCTTCCAAATGATACAGTTTTCTTCTGCTTCTTAGTGGACCTTGATTTTTAGGTAAAGACACTGTAACTGGTAGGTATGAAAAAGTGAATGATCTTCAGACTAACGATTTCCTATTCCCAACTTTGTCATAATATTGGACTCACTTTCTCTCTACAGTTATCCCATCTATAAAAAATTTTTTTTTTAGGACTTTCTAGAGGAATGGAGATTCATAATGCAAAGATATCATTTACCAGCGGTCCCTGTCCCACCAAATCAGCTCCAAGCATCCAACCCTAATGCCTTACCCCCATTTTACACAGACACACTTTACCCACACACACTTTACTCACAGTGAGCCCAAGCATCTTCAGGATTCTGTTAGGGAATAAAAATCTAAAATGCTCTTTAATCTTGCACAAGTGAGGCACAGGATTTGACACACCCCACGCCCCGATTATAAAAGAGTTAAAAATGAGCCAACCTCAGAAATCTTAACTCGGGGACCCAATCTGCCACTCTTACTCCCATGGAGCTTTGCCCCAGTGGCTAACTCTGATCATAGTCTTTGCACTTACTTGAGAACTAATAGGACAGGGTGGCGTTACGGCTACGGTTCCACCATCTTTTCAACACCTGCAAGAAGAGGAGGGCACCGGCTGCATCCTCTTGAAAGCAGCAAAGCAACCATGTTTCCCTGTCAGCTGAGGATCTCTAGCAAGAATTGTCTCTCTCTTCAGGCACGGTGCTTTCTGGAGCTCCTACTAGGACAGTGAAGAAGTGCACACCACAGAAGCAAGATCCTAAAGGCACCTTAATATTTGTAAGATACTTCGAGATCCTTGTATATATATACACATATATAGAGAGCCTCTATATAGGGGCTAAATATTAATTAATAATAATTATTATTAAAGCTAATGGATTAAATTCCCTGCTGGTGTACATGGGCACAGATCCATTGACTTCAATAGAGTTTCATCCACTTACATCCACAAAAATTATGGCCTAATCAATCTACCAGCCTTTACCCACTCTTAGTTTATAAGGACAATAAGATATCTATCCTACCCACCCTGCAGAATACTAGATGGCTCTCACACATGAACACCTCTTGACTTACACTATATATAACTTTTTAAAAATAAAATGAAGTATTTTTTACTATGAGAAAGTCTAGGAAAAACTTTACTCTGAATCCTTTTTTTAATCCTAAACTTAAAAAAATAAAAAGACAATTGTCTGAGAACTAATCTCCTCAGAGTGATCAGATGAATCAAATAACTCGAGTCAAACATTTATCCTTCATTAACAAAAACATAAAAGAAAAGATTATGAAAAATTAGCCCTAACCTGCTGCTAAGCTTTAACTGTCACCTCAGAAGCCTACCACATTCCCTTTAATCTACCTAATGACTGGTTCGGAATTCCAGTCCTGAATTTGGAGGTTAGTTGTATTTTATGCAATTAATAGGAGAGAATTAATAGAGTGCATTACAAACCAATGACTAAAAGGAATGGGAGAGTTTAATAAAACCTTGCAAAATAAAGCGGTCAGGTGAATGCATAACCACATTTCTCTGAAGAAAGCGTTAGGTAGTGCTCAGAACTGGGGCTCAGGGCTTTTGTTTGTAGATCTACCAGAGACTCACTATGGGGTTTTAAACAAGCTGTACACAGGCAAATTTTCAAAAGCAGACACTGATCGTGGATGTCCAACTTGAGATATCCTGCTCAAATTGGGCACCCAAATACTGTGGCATTCAAAATCAGTGGTCACTTTGAACATGTTGGCCTGAATACAATCAACATATCCATCTATCAATGGGTACAATACTACATACTTCCCTCGCAGGATTGCTGGGAGGTTTAACTAATTAATATACTTTTAAGTGCTCGGAGATCCTTCAGTGAAAGGTACTGTAGAGATACAAAAAGTGTTTTTATATTTACGGTTCTCATTAGTCCTGAAGGTTCCCCGCTCCCAGTGAGTTGAAACCCTAAAACCATATGACGCACATTGCTCCACCAGGCCTCCTCAGCTATTCAGTCTAGAATGTTTTCATGCAAAGCACTTGACTGATGGAAAGATTAATATGTTCCCATAATAATACAGTATAGTTAGTTAATGTAACCACAAAATGAAATGGGGTTAGATGGCAAGACCAGGACAATATATTTCTCCCATTGCCACAAAGATCTTGCAGTCTCTCACCTCCACTAAGGGCTACATTGTTCCTCTCATATATGTGGCCCCAATTCAATAAGGTGCTTACGCACAGCCTAATTCTAAGTGCATGACCTTGTGGAATCAGAGACGACATTCAGCTCCTGCGGAGATAAAACAGCAAGAGAAGCTAATGTATTTTGGAGTTACCCATGCAGAAGCAATACTAATTCATCTCTACTTGACACTGGTGAGGCCACTCCTAAAATAATCAACTCAGTTGTGGATGCCCCAATACCAGAAAGATGTCACAAAACTGGAGAGATTCAATTAAGGAGGAGAAATTAAGGAGAAGCGGGAGAAAAGGCATGAGGACTAAGGATAGGGAGGGATACGATAATCATGTACACGTATTTGAAGGGTGTAAACACCAGTAAGGAAGAGGAATCGTTTAGTGTTCCTAGGGGATGAAGTAGAACTAATGGGATAAAAATAAGCAGAGGAAAATTTAGGATGAACAGAAGGAAATATTTCTTAATGGCGAGGTACGCCAGACTGTGGAAAAGGCTCCCTAGGGAAGCCTCAATTGCTTGAGTAAGTTAAAACTAGACAAGACAAAACACTTGAGAATATACTATAAGGAACAGTCACAGACTGCTGTTACCCAACAGACATTTTACACCTCTAACCTGTATGATTCCACTGACTTTAATTGCCATTAGGGTGTAAATCAAAAATACAACTCCTAAATGTTCCGAGAGGCATCATTACATCCAATTCTCTACTTACTGCTTTCTAGCAAGTCGTTTCGTGCCATGGGGAGAGTAACAATAAATTGAGACACCTCAATGTAGTGATCAGTTCCTGCCAATTGGTGCCAAATTAATGAATATTCTTGGAGTAATTTAATTCTGGTGTTATATGTTAATAGCAATAATACTTAGGTATTTGTAGAAGCAGTTTCACCTGAGACGCTCAAAGTGCTTTCCAAACCTCAGCTAATTTCTAGATGAAGAAATCTAGGGCTGGAATAAGAATGGTCCTCTAGGAAAAAACCTGGGATGGGATGAGCATTGTCCTATGACTACAGGGGTGTTAACAGGCCACTTCACCTTGAATGTTCCCTTAGAATATGAGCTAACTACTTATGCTAAACTGTCTGTTTGATCTTGCATTTGGCTGTGACACTCTTACACTATGTCAAATTTATGTCACACAGGGGTGTGAATATTCCAAGCCCTGAGAGACATAAATTATGCCAGCATAAGGGATAGTGTGCACAGCACTATGTCAGCAGGAGAGTTTCTCCTGTTGACATAGGTACCGCTGCTTGTTGGGGTGGTTTAACTATGTCGAGAGGAGAACTCTCTCCCATCAGCATAGAGCACCTACACGAGAGATCTTACAGTGGCAGAGCTTCATCGGTACAGCTGTGCCTCTGTAAGCTCTCTAGTGTAGACATGGCCTTAGTACCCTTCCCAGACCTGAAGAAGAGCTCTCTGTAGCTTGAAAGCATCTCTCTCTTACCGACAGAAGTTGGTCCAATAAAAGATATTACCTCACCCTCCTTGTTGCTCTTGTATCCAGCCAGTGACATGGCTACAAAATACGTTATCAATATAATTTTAAGAACTTTTATTTCTAGGGCCAATATGCTCAGGGGACTGTAGAACATCTTTAAAAACTTAATACAATAATATAAAATAGTGTGATAAAAGTAGAGGACTCATTTTACAGATGCAAAACCAGAGAGGCTTAGTGACTTGCCTGGGGAAGAACCAGGATACCCTGACTCCTGAAGTTGGTAGAAGAGCAGGGAATTGAACACATGTCTTCCACTGCCTAGGCTAGCACTGGATCATCATTTCTCTCCCTCACCAGCATATATATAAAATGCATCTACCGACTTTTTCCAATCTCTGGCGCCATTATAAAAATCTTTACATTCTTTTAAGTCTACAGATAGGCAAAACAGTGTGGATCAGACCCTCCTCGCCCACCAAAGATGCTAAACCTGTCTGCCATATTTAGAGATAAACTCAAACAACATCCTTTTTAGGTTCTGAAATGTACAGAAACTATTTACAGTGTCACCAGTGAATGAAGTTTTTTTAATCCACATAACAGAGGAAGTACACAATTCCCTACAACTGCTACTTCATGGTTTCTCTGGCGTGTTCTACTTACCTGGCCCATTCAGCTCTTGACACTTCAACTGTCACTCTCAAGAAGGTTGCCCAATTGTACCAGAAAATCTGTAATGTGGACAACTGTCCACACAGAACCGCATGGAGACCACTAAATTCATTTCACTTTGGCTAGGTACAAGTCCTCAGAAAATAAGTAGAAAACGTAGCCATCTGAGGGGCTAGATTTGAACCAGCAACATAAAATTAAAAGGTTCTGTAGTCCAGTACCAAGCCCTGAGCCACCCATTTGCCTGACTTTAAGTATATTTGTAAAAGCTTTTCCTCATTTTTTCTTTAAAGGAATCCTTCAATGCTCTGTCTCAGCCACCCATACCATACAGGAGCCCCTGAATTGAAAGTAGACTCTTTGACCTTTTATTCTCAGACCAGGGAATGAGGCATGCCATGCAGCAATACACTCTGCCCCTGGGCAGTACTCTAAGTAAGTTACTTGGACAGCATCCCTTGCCAGCTGATTCACAGAGTGGAATCTGCATAAGCTCTTGAAAGGAGATGCTCATTAGTATTCCTAGCCAGAGGCAACATGCTACAACTCAGCAAGAGGAAGGGTCAGGGGAAGGGGAGGAATAAAAGGCAAAGAATTGAAGGCCTCATAGAACAAGTCAATACCCCAGGACAAGTGGACCCTTTGTTAATGGAAGAAGAACAGGCCATTCTCCACTTGGAAGAACTGTTAAGATAGAATGAAAACAAGGAGATATTCTCTGTTCTATTTTTATCAATAACCCAAGAGTATCAGACGGGGATGGACCCTACCCCTAGGAAACTTGCATAATTTAATGGTGCCACACAAAGAGTACAGGGAATTCCAAGGAAGATCAACCCTCCTGCTGCAGATGATGTAATGGTGAAAACTCTCCATTCAGCTCTAAACATTGCAGGGATATATTCTCTTTCTAATCCGTGCTCTTTTCCTCTGCCCTTCCCCCTTCTCCAACCCCCTGTACCATCCTTTCCTTTGGCGATGGAAATTTCCATTCTCTTTACAGCAAGTGAAGGCTTTTTTTGCTAACACTGGGAGCTGTATGAAGACTACAGTGATACGTATGCTTTTGTCTGAGAGTATGCATCACCTGCCATTCCCCTCCCCAACTTCTTGTAAGAGAAAAAAAAAAGATGGTGACGGAGGTGGTTGTGTTATAGTTATTCATTTTCTTTTGATCTAAATGATATATCACTTTTCCTATTAGGATTTAATCTGCTTTAGCATGAAGGGATCAGCAAGTGAGTTCTGTTTTAATTAGACAGGTACTAAACAGTTTGATAGTAATTTGAATACTGACAAGCTGGAGTGTTCACTGGTCCATGAACAAAAATGATATTACAGTGTTCAACCTCCTTGAAGGAAAAGAAACCTTTAAATATTTTACATACAGAAAAGAAACAGAAAGGCAAGATGTGCTGAATGGTCAGATGAAAAGTGGGAGCCATTACACAAAAATTAAACCTAGTGAGGTTAAACCTTGTAACCACCAGTTTGTATTGACATCTGTCCGCGAGCTGACATGCAGTATCTGCTGAATTTAGAGGGGGTGAAATTAAAATTAAAGAAGAAACTGTAGTTTTAATAATGTCCAGGGAGTATCCCCTCCACGTTCATGACCACGATTTTGGAGCAACCAATATAGACACCAACTCCCAAGAGGAATCTTCTCCAAGTGTCATAAAACCCTGTGTGTGCTGAAACTAGAAACTGTGGGAGTGTTTAGTTAAGTCTGATGGAACTAATTCGTTCCTTAGACTAGTACTCAGACTAAATGTGTTCATTCAAGACTTCCATATTAGTTTTCGCTTCCTCGATCTTTCTAATTTTTACTCCTGACCTCAAGTATCAGAAAGTGGGTTCCCTCTCAGACTTCTTTGCCCTCGCTAGAGTTTGTAGCAACTGAGCATTTTTAAATTCCTTCAAGATTGTTACTTATGAATTTTTGCTGGGTTGTGTGGAAGTCATCATCATTTTCCTCTGCCTCCTTGAGTCTCCTTTTCACATCTCCCATATGTCTTCATCCTCCTCCCTGCCATCCTATAGGCAAATCATGCTTCAGGTGAGGTCATTTGGCCCAGCATGAAAAGGAATGTCTCCTTTGCAGTGTCTCTGCTACTGTAACCCAGCCAAGAAAATGTTCATGAGCAATGCATTACAATCCTCTCTCTCACATACATCGCTACGTCTCTTCAAGGCAAAAAATGTCATATCCAGCTTCCAAATACCCTGACTATCGCAGTCTACACAGTGTTGAACCCAGGTGTGTTCACCATTCAGTGCCCCCACCCTGAGTCATTGGGTTGACCCAAGAGAGACTCTGCATAATTCAGTCTATTCCCTTCACCAGAAGTTATCTTTGCTTCTATCATTTGCATCTGGATAGACATTTTTTCATGTCTCTCTGGCACTGAGACAAGTAATGTTGCATCTGTAACAACAGGAGATGAGGGAATAAACAAAGCAAAACAAAAATACAAATGTAATGTTAAAAGTGCCTGACCAGTGGCAGTGGACTTGGTGAGTTGTCCCTCTAAATATGTGCCCATATCTGTCTAATAGCCTATATCGTAGCAAAGCATTGTCTAATCTCTAGGTGCAGAGATTTCATTTTACATCATCCTAAACAAATGACACATATGCTAGTTATAAGGGTAAGAACAGGCATTTCAACGAAGCCTAAGGGACTTGAATTTCAATGAAATATGAGTGTCTAACTTCCTTAAACTCCTTTGAAAATCCCAAGCTAAATATTTAAGTAGGAACTTGGTTGAAGAAAGCAGTTGTGTTCATTGAGAGGCTGTGGGGTCTAGTGATTACAGCAAGGAACAGAAGTTAATATTGAATTCTGTTCCTGGCTCAATGCCTTAATCATAGTGTGACTCTATGCTTCAGGTTAGCCATATATAAACCAGATGAATAATCCTTATTGCACAGAGGTATAGTGAAGCTTATTTTAACTTCAATTTGTAAAAAGTGTTGGGAAGCCCCTAGATGAAAAGCACTACAAACCTAAATTACTGGTGACTGTGGGTCTGTCTCTCTCTATCTCCCACTCCATAATATGTACAAGATTTTCATTTCCTCCCCTTCCTCTCCTCACACCAGCTTCCTGTTAAAATGCCCTTTCTTTGGTGATTTACTGTTCTTCCACTTGTTTGAGCTCTTGGATATTTCACTGAGACTTCACTCAATCACCCCACCCTTCTGGCCTAAGCAGAACTCTAATGTAATCTTGAATCCAATGGGAGATGATGTAGTCACATAAGAAAAAATAAATAAATAGGCTACTACAGATTCAGTTCCCCATTGCTTCACACAGTTTGGTAACTTCATCCAAATAGAAATTACAGGGGGGCATGCTGTTGTTGCTACAACTCCTTCTGCTGTTATGACTAGAGACACTGGAGTTCTGTACAGAAAAAACAACTCCTAAAAAACAACAGGGTTTCATGCTGGTTGCTATAATAAGAGTATGGCACATAGACACACTGGTAAGAGAGAGACTGGTATTTATTTCCTGGCCTCAGTCATTTGACATGGATCAGGGTTACAACACATATGACAGGGTCAGTTTCCATGAACACTACTGGCCCTGAGTAGGAAAACATTTTTATCCAGGAAGGGCACTGGTACATGCTTAACTTTAAGCACATGCTTAAATCCTGCTGAAGTTAAGGAAATATAGTAGCACCAGGAACATGGGGCAGCACTTGAGTTTGCATCTTGCCCATTACAGATTATACATTTCAGATTGTATTCTTCTTCATTCTCAACTCCATCTTCCTGGACCTTCCCTTCAAACCTTCTTCAATCTCCCCCTTCTCTCCTCCTGATCTCTCAGGAATGTTCATGCAATCTAAGAAAGATCACAGCCATCCATGACCTCAATTTCCTGTATCAGAGAGGTAGCCATGTTAGTCTGGATCTGTAAAAAGCAACAGAGAGTCCTGTGGCACCTTTAAGACTAACAGATGTATTGGAGCATAAGCTTTCTTGGGTGAATATCCTCTTCCTCAGACGCATGTGTTTGACAAAGTGGGTATTCACCCACAAAAGCTTATGCTCCAATACATCTGTTAATCTTAAAGGTGCCACGGGACTCTCTGTCTCAATTTCCTGCTCCTTCTATCTTGTTCTCACGGAAACCAAGGTTTCCCCTTCTGACACTGCCTCTGCATTGTCTCTCTCCTACAGCAGCTTCCCATTTCTCTTATATTCTTTCTTTCTGAATTACACTAAAGAGATCATGATGGGGGCATTGGAGATCTTGTTTCCTGATCCTGATGCTTTCAGTCCCATGTGACAACTCTCCCCTCCCTGTCCATAAAGGTATCATCCATCATCCTCTTGATTTCATCCCATCCACCTTCATCTCAGACTTTGACACATGGTTCTTCCCCTGACACCTTCATTCTTGGTATTTAAATTTCCATGTTGCTATCTGCCCACTTGCTCACTGCTTGACACTTCAACCTCATCTCCTCTTTTGACCTTGAGTGCTGGATCCCACTCATCAAAAATGCTAGTCACCCAGTCTGTACTAAGCTAAGCACTGCTCCCTCTCTGATCTCTCAGTCATTGGTCCTATTCTATCGAAGGAAGGATAGCTCAGTGGTTTGAGCATTAGCCTGCTAAACCCAGGGTTATGAGCTTAATCCTTGAGGGGCCATTTAGGGATCTGGGGCAAAAATCTGTCTGGGAATTGGTCTCCCTTTGAGCATGGGGTTGGTCTAGATGACCTCCTATAGTCCCTTCCAAACCTGATATTCTATGATTGATTATCTCCATCCTCTCCTTTTCCCATTAAATTCAAACTTCTTGTCCTCACCTCACCCCTTTCATAACCTGCCCACCATTCCATCCTTTCCAGCTTGCCAATATTGCCAGCTTCACCATCTGTCCTTCCCACCACAATCAACCTTTTGTATCAAACACCCTCCTCAAACTAATCCATAAGGCCACTTCTATCTCCTCCTTCAAATCCCTCAACAAGAGTTACTTCTACCATGACAGCTGGCAGGAAATTGCCAAATGACAATGGCTAGGTGGATGGTCAGTGAGGATTGCTGATACCTCTAATTTACAATACAACAGCTTTAAGAGACTTAGAACCATCAAGCTGGATATATTGCTGTTACCCTAATATTCCTGCTACACTAAACATTGTTTATTCCACCACTTGTAAAATCCTGTCTTAAACTGGGCAGTAGGTTACATTTTCTAAAGCATTTTAGTAACTTAAAAGCCTAAGTCTCATTTTCAAAAATGATTTGAAAGTCAATGGAACTCCTAAGTGCCTATGTCACTGTTGAAGAGGGACTTAAGCATTTTTGAAAATTTGATCCGGTAAAGTTCTTCAAGACAGGGGCTATCTACTTCTTTGTGCTTGTACAGCACTAAGCGCAATGGGACCCTGATTCTGACTGGGGCTCTGGGCACTACTGCAAAACACGTAACAACACGAGCACTCAACATCACTTTCTATCACTGTGCAAAACCTAGAAGTGCAAAGCTCAAACACCTGCATACTATGTGCTGCCCTAAACTGGGCTCTCAGCAATGCCACTGCAACCCTGCTGATGGCCAGGCATCTCCAGGGGTGTAGCAGAGTGCGATTTGGTTCACTGCATATGTATCTCTTACATATCACTGCTCAGCAGATTCGTCTGTTGAATATGAGGAATATCTGTCACTTTATTTAAAGTGGACTAGGAAGGGATTAAAAAATTAACTTGATCCAAACTCACTCAGTCATTTTCTGGTAACTAAAATTGGTTCAGTGGGTGTTCAAGTGCTTTGCGCCCATTAGGATCAGGCCCTAATGCAGGTTCAAAACAGGCATCTTGATTATTTTTGGTAAATTGATGAAAATGGGGCTTTCTGCCTAGTGTGTGTATGTGTATAGTCTGACGGAGAAAACAACTAAAGAGCTGGAGGGATGAAAATGGGGCTTTCTGCCTAGTGTGTGTATGTGTATAGTCTGACAGAGAAAACAACTAAAGAGCTGGAGAGATGAGACCTCTGAGTATGACTGCAACAAATGTAACAAAACTCACCTACTGATCAGGTCAGGTTCAAAAAGCAAAATGAATCTACTGAAGGCAAGTAAGTTAGAGTACAAATCATTTGAGCTGGTTGAAACTCCAGATTTCTGGCTTGCAAGAAATGTTGATATTTCAGAATTTGGGCTAATTCTGAATCTGACCAAAACCAAACTTTTCAAAATTTCTTCTGAGCCAGAAATCCACCTCAAATTTCATTTTGAAAATTCTGCTGCAGGGGAACCCCGTGGACCTCAGGAGTTCCAGACTTCTGGGCCAACTGGCTCCGTGGGCTGCCCAACTCCTGAGCAGACAGCCGGGGGACCCAGTTGGCTTGGAGTCTGGAGGCCCAGGGATCCACAGCCTGGGACAGTTCACATTGTAGGGCTGCCCTAGAGCTACAGACCCAGCACTAGAGCAATCCACATGGCAGGGCTGCACTGGATCTGCGAACCTTGGAAACCCAGGATTCCTGGTTTCAAAGCAGTCCACATGGCAGGGCAGTCCTGTCCCCTTGAAGCTTGGGTGCATAGCAGCCCACCAGGCAAGTTGGCAGGGAACCAAGCAAGTTTCCAATGGAAACCTACCCTGGCAGGCAGAGCTCTGCTGGAACCCTGCCTGTGAGTCAGCAAAAGTTTGCTGAGCAGGAGTTTTAAGGTCAGGCTTGACAAAGCCCTGGCTGGGATGGTTTAATTGGGAATTGGTCCTGCTTTGAGCAGAGGGTTGGACTAGATGACCTCCTGCAGTCCCTTCCAACTCTGATATTCCATGATTCTATTCTATTTCATAAATTCAGAAATTTCAGGTTTGCCAACTAGCTTTTGCAGATGGAACTCTTATGCTGGCAAATTAAGACCAGTTCTAAAAAGGGTCTCAGTTGGCTAAACACCAAGTAGCAGAAGGATTGTCTATGAGTATGTGAAGCGTATAAGTACTAGAAGAGACAAATTAGTTAAGCTTCATATAAAAGAAGGGATGATGCCTTATCATAACTGTACAGTTATGATAAATGCATGATATTGTTTGAACTCCTGGATTTTTAAAGACCATTGGGTCAAATCCTGGCTCTATTCAAGTTAGTGGCAAAATTTCAGCTGACGTGAATGGAGCCAGGATTTCATCCATTAAGAACAGCCATACTGGGTCAGACCAAAGGCCCATCTAGCCCAGTATCCTGTCTTCTGACAATGGCCAATGCCAGGTGCCCCAGAGGGAATGAACAGAACAGGTAATCACCCGGTGATCCATCCACTCTCACCCATTCCCAGCTTCTGATAAACAGAGGCTAGGGACACCATCCTTGACCATTACACTTCTCTCTCCTGCCCATGATGTCACTACAGACTTAAGGCTGTTATGGGTGACTTAAGTGTGCATTTCTCTAGCTTTATATGTTTAGATTTCTTCAATGTTTAACCCTAATTCTGAACTTCCTGGGTTTATACTACTTGTTTGGAGGATAATTACAACACTGCTATAATGTTTTTTTTACCCTAAATTACTGATACATACTCTCAATCCCAACTCCATCAGAACATTATTTGCATATGAAAAACTGTTATAGAACCAACAATAGCTAGGACCCAAAATCCAGGTTCAAGTCTTGAACCCACAGCTTTCCATAAATCTTGCCCCTGTAGGAAGGCAAGCACCCATAAGTCCCATTGGAATTAAGCCTGTTTAACTGACCATGTTATGACTGGCTCTCTTGTGACTTGCAACATTATGTTCTCATTCAAAGTCTCTGAGAAACATGTGAGGGGCATTTGTGGTGATAGGTCAGCTCGCACTTGTCTGTGTGAAGAATTGTACAGAACAGCTCAGTGTACTTGCATTGAGTGGGTTATTTACTGCCCCGAAGAAAAAATTAAAAAAATACAAACAGACAACAACTCCTTTTGTTACTGTTCTTCTTTTCAAGTCTCAGATGTGTCACAAGACACTTCAAGTTAAAAACATGAACAATAAAAGCAGACCAATGCCAGCAATCCAGTCATATGCTTCTTGAATTTACATAAGCGGATCATGTGTTGTCTCCTACAATTAGACAGGATAGAGATTTGTAGGTTCTTCAGAGCTTTCTGGGATACTCTGTTTGTGGCTGGTACAACTTTTGTGCCTCAAGAGTTGTGATCATTATCAGGACACATGTTGGTATTGTTGCTATCTCTGCTCAAATGGCAAAATGGCATTTTTCTATGGCCATGTGGATTTTCAGTTCTACTTTCACTTTGAATGAAGATTAATCTGGATGAAGATCAATCAGTGGGGTAAATTCTACTCTTATTTACACCAGTTTAATTCCATTGACTTCAGGAAAGCAGAAGGAAGTAGATTGTGACTCAGTCAGTTTATCCAATACATACAGTATCAAAAGTGTTGTTTTCAGAAAGTGGGCTCACTAAAATTAAGCTTTATAAGAAAGCGATCTAGTTGAACATTCTGATGTAGATTGGCAGGTCTGCCTGGATTTCTAGAATCAAGACACAGTTTTGAAATGAGGCGCATTTCCCAAATTAATGGGCCTGATCCTGAAAACACCTATTACTAGATGAAATGGTTACTTCCACAAATAGCTTCACTAAGTCAATGAGCTTATGTCTACACTGCTATTGAAGGTGTGATTTGCAGCATATGTAGGCACCCCAGTGAGCTCTAATCTATTTAGCTCCATAAAAATATCCATGAAGATGTGGCGACGCTGGTGTCAGTGCAGGCTAGGAACACTAGTACATACCCAGCGGGACCAGGTGAGCTTGTACAGACAGTGCTGAAGCTGTGTGCTACCACAATTTCACTGCTATTTTTAATGAGCTACTAGATTAAAATTAGTACAAGTATGTCTACCTGAGCTTCAAATCACACCTTACACTGCAGTTTAGATGTATCCTGAAGCTACTCAGGGTGATAAGCAGTACACTAAACTGGTAGTAAGTGCCTGTAAGATTAAGGCTCAAAAGGAGAAACACCAACATAGTGTGTGTGTTATATAAAAAAAAAAATTCCCCTCTCACCCCTATGGGTGGTATGTGTCTTCCTCAATCTCGGGTCCTCTACCAGAGGCCTGGGAGTTTGAGGGTTCTGCGCAGTATCTTAGCTGTTCCTAGCACTGCACTCTTCTGGACAGAGAGCTCTGAGGTTTTTCCTAGGACTGTTGGAGCACTCACCAGTCTTAGGCAGTCAACGCCCCGAGTGCTCCTACCACCACTGGGACCACTTGGCCTTCACTTTCCACATCCCTCTAGTTCCTCTTTCAGGCCTGTACTTCCTCCAGTTTCTCATATCCCTTCTTCCTGATGTTGCTGTCACTTGGCACTGCTATATCTATCACCACCGCTGTCTTATCTGTCACTTGTCTATTACCACACGATGTCTGGTTGATTGGCCAGTACCGTGCCTGTCCGTCTCTGGATCTGGAAGTCCCACAGAATCTTAGCCTGCTATTCTCCAAACCTTCTGTGGAATCTCCATCTGGTCTTGGAGGGGTCTAGCCCATACGCTGTGCAGATGTCCTGTACACAATGCCAGCCACTTGGTTTGTGCCGTTCAGTGTAGCTGTTCCTGCTGCATCTTACATCCTGCACTATGTGTTGGACTGTCTCTGAGGCCTCTCTGCACAGTCTGCACCTTGGGTCCTCTCTAGTGTGGTAGACCCTGCTTCAATGGATCTGGTGCTCAGTGCCTGTTCCGTTGCTGCTATGATCAGTGCCTCAGTGCTGTCTTTATAGTCCAGCCCTTTCCAGCCACTGGTAGATATTTCCCAATGTCAGCCACCTCAGCTATCTGTCGATGGTACATCCATGCAGGGTCTTGTCTTGCCATGGCACTTCTCCTGCTTGGTCTTCCTCCCATGTCTGCTGCTGCATTCTCTCAGAAGCTCTCTTTGGGGCCATCTTACTGATGTACTCCTGATGTTCCGGGTTTCCAGGACAGAGTGGCTTTGACGCTCACAAAGCCCCGCCCGCTTCTTCCGGCTGGTATACAGTCTCTGGTGTTGGACTTGGGGTGGAAACTCCGTGCATTGTGAGGAGCTTCCGGGTTTTCACATCGGCAGCCTCCATGTCCTCCTTGGCCAGCTCACTATACCGGCAGGGTATCTGATGACTGGCAGGGCGTATCTTTGGATGGCGTGGATCTTGTTTCTTCCACTGAGCTGGCTCTTCAGCCTGTCTTATCCTTTGGTGATACTTGGATGTTGCTGTCTTCCTGCCTCCTCATCGTGGTTTCCATGTGACTGTGGGACGCCAAGGTACTTGTAGCTGGTCTGTATGTCTGCTATGTGGCCCGCTGGTAGTCCACCCATCAGTCTTGACTACCTCCCTCTCTTCACTCACATCCGGCCACACTCTTCCAGTCCGAATGACATCCCGATATCCTCACTTAGATCCGCGTCAGGTGGATTAGCGAGTCGATGTCTCGTTCATTCTTAGCTAACAGCTTGATGTCATCCATGTAGGAGGTGGCTGATGGTAGTTCCACTCCTAAACCTGTACCCATATCCAGTCCTTGTGATTTTCTGGCTGAGGGGTTTAAGCCTATGCAGAACAGTAGCGGGGACAGTGCATCACCTTGGTATATGCCACACTTGATGGCCACTTGTGCAAGCTACCTTGAGTTGACTAGTCAGTGTTGTCTTCCATAGTCCCATTGAGTTCTTGAGGAAGGTCCTTAGTGTCCTGTGACTTTGTATAGTGCCAGACATTCACAGATCCACGTGTGCAGCATTGAGTCGTAGGCTTCTGTAGTCAATCCAGGCTGTGCTCAGATTGGTCTGTCTAGACCTTGAGTCTGGGCGACTGCTCTATCTATGAGCAACTGGTGTTTTGAGCTTCTGGTGTTGTTCCCAATGCCTTTCTGAGCTGTGTCATGTACTGGCCATGTGGTCCTGTAGCTTGGCAGCATTGATGCCTGATAGGACTTTCCATGTGTGGGGAGGGCAGGTTATTGGCCAGTAGTTGGACAGTTCTGTCCCCTTGCAGGGTCTTTCATGATCAGCACTGTCCTTCCTTGTGTTAGAGCAGTTTGGGTGGGAGCCTGCTGCTAGCAGCTGGTTCATCTGTGCTGCTAGGCGTTCATGCACTGCTGTTAGTTTCTTTAGCCAGTAGGTGTGGATCATGTCTGGTCCAGGTGCTGTCCAGCTCTTTATGTTCTTGACCCGCTGTTGGATGTCTTCTACTGTGATGGTGACTGGTTTCTGTTCTGGGAGATTGCTGTGCTCTGTTCTCAGGTCTGCAGCCACTTTGCACTGGTGTTATGAGTCTTCTCTTTCTCCCATATGTTCTTCAAGTACTGTTCAGTTTCTGCTGCTGGTGGCTCTGCTATTATTGTGTTGTTGCACTGCAGCTGGAGTACACCTTGGATGGTTCTTTGAGAACAGGGCATTTACTTTTTTGGCCTCTGCTTCTCTAGTGTAATCTCCTTAGCCTGGTAGCTAGTGCTGTGAGCCTTGTTTAGCAGTCTCTAGGGCTTCAGATGGAGTCAGGTCCTTGTATTTTTTCAGTAGCCGAATCTTATCCTTAATCTCTACACCCTTCTGTAGTTTCCACCAGCTGACTAACTTCTCTCCAGAGTCGCCCTGATCTTATCCTCCAACCTCATTTTCCAGAGTGGGTACATACTGTTTGTCTTTCTTGATCGTGTAGCCAAGCATCTCCAGGATTACAGAGGCTGTAGCGTATACCAGTTCATTGGTTTGAGTTATGGTGGTGTAGAGGATTGTCATGAGGCTCTAGTTGGCATCTTCTAACATACTATCTGATGGTACTTCTCCACTGAGCCTTGGTAATCGGTCCCGAGGATTGACTGTAGCTAGTTTCTCCATGATCTTATGCCTCATATCAAGCTGCTGATATATATATATAAAAAAATCAGTCTTGATCCATTACTACATTAGACTGGAATGCATTGGATTTCTTCCCTTCCCACCAAAAATATTTCTGTGTGTCAAGATATTTTTCTTCCATGGATACAATTGTCCCTTGACTTAATGTTTTCAAAATCCCTAACTTAGTCTTGTTGTATCCAAGCTCCTCAAACTGATGGAGCATCAGATAAATGGGTCTGGTTTTGCACACTCTCTTTCAAACAGAGAGGCAGCAAAACCCAAGGTGGTTTTTGTATGCTAAAATATCACTTTGTCTGTGCGTTGTAGGAAGGAAGGCATTTTGGAAATAATCCCACCAGTGATAGCTCAGATCAAAGTCCTAATTTATTCTAACCTCCAACGATATGTCAGCTGAATGATTCAGTTGGGGGATCCTAATTTTACTTACTTACTTACACACACACACACTCATTCACATGACAGAGTGAAGCCACCCTGTTGCAGTCAGCTACAGCATCCCACTTGCTTTCTGCTTTCCCACAGACCCAAACAATTTTTTTTTTTTGAAAAACACATTGAAGTTGCCTTTCCAGATGGGCAACAGCGCCGCCTTTCCCCAGCCCTTTGTGTACATACCACAAGAGCATTTACCCCTACCGCTAGTGCAGAGACCTCCTCCCCTCGGACTGACAACTTGTCTCAGTGTTGAAAAACAGTTCAAGGTAACACTCGAGACCAAACGTGCCATTTTCCTTGTCAAAATGAAAGCTGTAAATTTGAAGCCTAACGCTTAATGTATCCAGATATTGAACACAGGGACTTTTATCCTCAGTTTAATGGTCTGCCTAAAATCATCAAAAAAGATTACTTAAAAATTCTAGGTCCTCAGAGGTCCTATAAAAATTGTGTATGAAGCATTAGTTTTGGGTTGTTTGGGGTATTTAGGGGCAGGGGGTGAAGCAAAAAAAAGTAATATACTGGAAAATATTTGTGGAGAAAGAATATAATCTCCTTTGTCTTGAACCCATGGAACCCGCAGATAAATCTCTCTAAATTCAGGAAGCCAGATCCTCAGCTGGTGTAAATCATCATAGCTCCATTCACTTTAATGATGATTTGATTATTTACACCAGGAGGGTCTCTTTCCTGGGGGTTTCTTTTAAAAAGCTGCACAGTGATATGAGATCTTGAATCTTGTCATCCTTCAAAGCTTCACTGGTTTGCTTTAGCAGCTAAAATTAAAAAAAAAAAAAATCTTAACTTGGGTTAAGTGTCTGTCTAAGGATTTGGAGGATCTGTTAGTTTAGCTTTCCAATGTTTCATTGGGAAAAGTAGCTATACTTTCTGGACATGACTGTCAAAAATGCTTACAAAAATCCTATCCTGTTTCCCCCCCCCCGCACCCCGTGTTGAGATCCTGAGGTACAGAAGAACAGACTGGCTGGGCTTTCACAGTGGATTTTAACAAACTTTCTCCCTTCTCTCAAATAATGAAATTCCTCCTCCCACAAGTAATATACATCTTCAAAGAGCATTATTTCAATGAGCTAGATTCAATAGTACTGGAGCAGGGATTGCATCTTGTGCCAATGAGCCCCCTTGTGCCCAAGGTAAGAGTCATCTCAAGGAAGGGCAAGCATCATTCCTAGTACCTGCCCTCAGAAAATGTAGGATTTAATACATAGTTACTATTCCTCACATACACTGAAAATCTGCACAAGTTTAAACTGACAAATATTGATCAATGCTCATTTATTTCCACTAAACTCCCTCGCCCCCAATACACACACCCTTCTCCCATCTAATTTAGTTTAGCATAGTTTAAATACTTGTGATTTTGGACTTGTATGTCTAAAAGCTTTTGAAGTGTGCTAGCATTCACTTATACCTGTGAACTACATTGTGTTGCATGCATTCAAATGTCTGTCTGTAGCCTGCAATAAAAAGAACTATTACAAAAATAAGTGTGCATGGATTATAGACTTCATTTTGAACGCTTGGTAAATACAGTGTTTATATCTAAGGCCATACGCTGCCATTTGGAATCATCTTTAGGAAAATTTCCCATGTGATTGATTGTTTCTCTGTTGTTATTTTCCCCTCTTTTGGTTAAGTTTCTCTTTAAAAACTACAAAAAAACCAAACTTTTTTTTATTAGTCAAATTGCGATATATTATCAGCCAAAATAAATTCAAGTTTAAACCTGCTGTGTGTTCGTAATCAGCCCTTCTGAGAAGCAGTCATTCCAGGACAAGAGTGCGATATTCTGGAACCTCATGGGTTACCAATATCAAGATGCCAATAAGATAAGGTAAGAATGGAGCGGCAATATTGTTTCTTTTGATACTGGTATTAAAATCTTAACATTATTTAAAAAGTAGCACTAAGCAAGTCTTAAAAACTTCTGTGTCTTGTGCGATATAAGCATCCCAAGACGTGGATGCTTATCTGAAGCATAGCTAATGAAACATTCTCAGGGTCTTGACTTCAGCTGCTGTAAATCAGAAAAACATCTTCAAAATCTGAGCTACACCAGTTTATCCCAGCTGTGGATCTATCCCTGTACCTGGAAAACCTTACAAAGTTTTCTTGCAAAATTTCTGGCACCCCCACTTTCAATCCTGGCTAAGAATATCAGAGGAGCAACTTTTTTTTTATTAGTAGTATTTCAACCCTTCCATTCCCTTCAGGAACTCAGAATCATGGTGTTGTCCATTTTGGCACATACTTACCTAACTTTTTAAGAACCTTAGAAAAGATTTGGTCATAGCTCAAGTCTAGACATGGGCAAAGGTTTGGGGGCTGTTATTTTTTTTCAAAACCCAGCCTAGTCATTCCTACATAAAGGTAGTTCTGTTTGGTTTAATGTTGGATGTTACGTATAAACAGACTCAAGTATTTCTTCCATATCTTATCTCCACAAGAAACACTGTCCCAAACATATAAATCCTAGCTTAATGGATGTACTGTTTGCACCTCATTTTATATAAGCTTTCATTTAAAGCAGGTAGTTTGTACCTGATATTTAAAAAGGACAATAAGCTTATCTTTACAATAACTGTCTGGACTATACTTTTTAAAGACAAATTTCATATACCAGGAAACAAAACAAATGCAAGGTGGTTTGATGTACCCCAGCAAATCCTATAACAATTCTAATCAGTTGTCAGCTAAGAAGTGTCTTGTAAAGAACTGTGGAATTGCTACTGTCTATTACCTGTGTCTATTCCTCTCGGCTCAGTTGAGCATTTAAAAAAAAAGCTATAATAAATGCATTTAATAATTGTTTGAATTGATGCTGTGCATTCTGTCATAAATGGTTTATGGATAACCATCAATTCGTTCTGCTCATCACTCTAACAAGTTCAATGTACTACTCAGAGCAAAAGATGACTATTTATTTAACAGCTCTTGGCAGGAAAATTTGTTGCGTGCCACAACTTTACAAAGAACATTAAAATCAATGACAATTTATAAACCAAAGGCTGGGAATTATGCTTTGGATTCCCATAATTCATCAGAATAAAGCTGTCAGATACCTTTTATTATAAATTAATAGCATGTTGTCTAAAAGCTTGGTGGTGGTAGTGTTTTGTCAGTTTAGTAGTGACATCTAGTGGGCATATGTACTTACAACTAATAGTTTTATTTTATTTCCTAGAAAGATACCCACTCCTGCATCAGCTCTCAGTGGTATGGAAAATGTGTGAAGAAAAGTGTGTTTGATTATGCAATCATTAACACCACTTAATGTTACTTAGGCATTTTAATTATAAAGAAATCATACCAAGCCTAAGCAGTACATTTCTATTAGTGTGTATTTCATATCTGGATTAATGGCAATGGGATCATCTTTACTTACCTTGCTTGCCTTTCACATGTGATTTTTGTTTCTGTTATTTTTACTCTTGTACTCATACTTCATTCTGAAATCCAGTAAATTCACAATTACCACTTAAACAATCTTTATGATTCCCAATTATATGGTGGGAATATATGCGATTTGATCACATATGCTCTTTTAAAACCCCCATTGTTTTAAATCATCTAAGAATCAAGCATTTCAGATTCTGTTTTGTATTTGGTCAGAATTCTTTAATCTTTCACAAATCTTAAAAAAATGGACCTCTTGAATTTTGTCTTCCAATATTAATTTAAATTGGATACAGAGAAATAAAAGACTACTGGGTGAAGCAATGGGGTGGGAAGAGTCCAATTTGTCTCACATCCTGCAGAGCAGATACTTTTGTTTTAATGTTAATAAAGTAAAAGAGCAGTCTTCAATACTGTACTGTTTTCCACATTTAGTTTTGTCTCCATTCCCTGTGACTATAGAATAATACATAAAAGTTGTAAAGAAACGGTGTCTGTTTCCAACAGCTTTGTTGGCTTACAAAGGTCCTGATGATAACAAGAAAACATGAAAAGAATTTGTGAAAATGTTCTTTCTACTGCATAATGTTAGCAGATATGGAGCTGATAAGCTCCTAAAATAAGGGTTAATAGATGCAGCTGCATTTACAGTAATATCTTTACACGCTTATTTTTCAATATACTTGGATTATATTATATTCTTAAATAGAAAATACCTTGTTTATTTCTACACCGAGGAAATAATGGCTACTGTTGCAATTCCCAAACTGTGGTCGTCCCTGGAGCACATACTACTGGCAACTGGTCCCGTAGTGACATGATTGCCTCCATGCTTCCAGCTGCTACTTTCTATTAGAAGCAGCTAATCATGTACATTTTCCTAATTGTGCATCTAAGCAGTTGCTGTAGTTGCCACCAGGCTGTTCTGTCAATGGGAGGGGAGGTATTCATGAGACCTTCTCTCTATAAGGATGTGGTCTACACTTTTAAAAAATTTCAGATGACCTAGCTAGTATTTTGTTTCCAGCTCACCTGCCACCTTACTTTTTCTCAATATGCACCTTTGCTCCTTCTCATCTAGCTGTTAGAAAGTAGTATCTGTACACCTCACAATCTTTAATGCACTTATCCTCACAATACTTTTGTAAGGTAAGGAAACAATATTATCTCTATTTTACAGCTGGGGAACAGAGTTGCTAAGTGACCTGTCCAAGGTCACACAGGAAGTCTGTGGCAGAGCAGGAAATTGAATTGCCGTCTCTCAAAGCCTATGTGCCTGCCCTAATCACTGGACCACCTTTCCACTCCAATACAACAACCCTTTCACCCTATTCTCTTATCTGGCTTGATTTTCCCTGCCTGTCACCTTGCTCCGAAATATTTCATGTTCCGTTCCAATTCTATGGCTCCTTGGCTTATGTCAGTGTAACCATTTCCCTCCTTTAGCAGCTTATAGCCTGAGGGTTAGGTTCAAGAACAAGTTTTGTAGACAGTGGGTCACCTCAATAGCAAAGGTACTGGAAGCAACAGGGTTCCCAGCAACAAGAAAGCAAAACCTTAGTAAACTATCAGCCTGTAGCAATCAAAAGCATACCATTGAAACCTAAAGCGTAACATTCTTTCCAGTATAGAAGGCCTCAGATAAAGTCTTCTGCGTCAATTAAAACCTACTTACGCTTAAGTCATTTAGGTGCTTTTGAAAAAATTTACCCTGTGTCTCTTTAAAAACAACCACAATGTCTGATCACACTGACTAATCCTGCATTCCTCTTTCACTCAGAACTCCCATCAAACCTCAAACCCCCAGGACTCCACTGGGATTGTTACCTGCCTAAGTACAGAAGGACGTGGCCTCTCATCTGCAGAACTGAACCATACATTCTGTAGAAGAAGTCCAGTTACTCAGGACAGGAAACAGATTGATAATTCAATTTCCTTTCTGGTTTAGTTTTGTTATCAGTATGTAGGTATATGGCTTACCTCTCCATCATCGGGTGCATTCATGTCTCAGTTTCTCCACACTGTCACCATCCTCTGCTAGCAGGCAGTTTGTGCCTCACTCTCCAGGTAGACAACCCCCTTTTGGCTATCAGAGGCTTGTCCCTTCAGTCAAACGTAAAAGTCTGCCCTTCCAGGGTAACACAATGCCCAAATGAAAAGAAAACACAGTCCTTTGCTGAGGGGCTGTCCAGTCTTCCCATGTCATGCAGGAAAATGAAAGGAGGCTTCCTCCCACCCACTCTGGAAGGCCTGCTCTTGGACCCCTGACTATGAGCAGGTGCATACACCAGGCCTCGAGCCCACACCACTCCTATCCCTGGCTGTTTCTTTCTCCTGCTTCCACCACACACCTAAATTTTCATCCCTCAGTGGAGGACTAACACACAGTCTTTTGCTTTACTGAACAACTTACCTCACCTCTCCTATCTCTTCAGGTCTCCTTCTCCGTGATCCTCTCAGGCCAGCTCCTAGATATCTCAACGTGGGAAATTACACCTTGCTTCCTGCCTACCCTCTACAGGTCTAACTTCTCTCTCTTATTGTGGAAAAGGCAGCTCTGTATTTACATACCTGCCGTTTTCCCAGCATGATGGCTGATAAGTCTACAACTCCCACTGGTCCCTCCACCAGAATGCCCTTATTTGGGGCTGGGTATCTCTTCACTGCAGAATTCATGCAGGTGATGGGCCCCTTGACTCTGATCACCCAGACTGACCTAGCCTGCATCTGAGCAGACATACTGCAAAGCCATACTTAATTTACTGTATCCTTACAGGTGCTGCACTCACTTGTGTGTTGTCACAAGGACTTCCAGGGGCATCTCCCCCATGGGTTCTTTATACTGTAGTAACTGAGCCATTCTGTGATTCTCTTCTAGTGGGTTATGGGACTATTTGTCTGTAATGAGCACATGGGAGGTCTTGTGACAAGGCACTGGAGGACTATCAGCACTTAAGTGATTTAGCCTGTGGTTTCACTGCAAAGAGGACAGGTAACTTCTTGCCAACCCAAGTGAAAGTTGTACCTATGTTTTAGCCTACAGCCCCAGATTGAAAGCACCACTTAACTCAGGTGAAAAGGTTTTGTGTTTGAATTGGAATGGGATTAGGAGCAGCAACACCTGAGTTAACTGCAATGAAAACATACCCCTAAAGGGACACTCCTGTTAAACAGCGCACAGGAATCACATACTATATGATATATATGGAAGCTGTGATACAGGATTTACCCTAAATTGTTGAATAATCAAAAATCTGCCCCCAAAATGTCAAGACTATAGTGTAACAATCACAGAAGCGATAAATGGGCTGCAGTCTAACATGAACATTCTCTTTACAGATACTATGGGCCTGATTGTCTTCACCTCCACACCAGTGTAAATCTGAAGTAACTTCATTTAAATAATTCATGTAAGACTGATGTCAGCAAGAGGAGAATCAAGGCCCGTATGTTTGAGAATACCCGTTTCACATTTTCTCAGTTTCAGAAAGTCTTTTTTTTTTTTTTAAATCTATGGAAAACTTCAAATTTTATACTAGCCCTGAGAAGAAATAAACAGCAGCAAAAGACAGCAAAGGGGATGGAGTTCAGGCCTATTGGTCTCTTGAAACATTTTTCAGACAAATCCTCTTAGAAATTAAATGTGTTTTTTTTAAAGGCCTGAATATTATATAACAGAAAAAGCTCAAAAAATAAACGTTAGATAAAAGCATAGATGATATGCAAGATGCACATAAGTGAAGTGCCCAGATATTACAGTGCTTTGCACTGTGTGTGTATATATATACAATTGATACATTTTAAAAGTCATGTTGATAAATATTTATACCATATTCCCAACAATCTAGCGTAACTGAGTCTCAGCATTTCCTTTCTTCCCTGCTATCATCCAGAAAAGCTAAACAAAATGCACATACCAAAAAGAAAAGAATCCTGCAGCAAGGAAAAGCAGCTCACATATGCTGAGGACTATCTGTCCAGAAGGCCTCACCGGAATGAGACCATATGTATCAAATTACACTGTTGGTTGTGATAACTCTCAAGAACCATAGCAAGGATTAAACTTGATCTGTGTCCATTCGGATGTCCAGTCTAGCCATCACCTCTACCAGAACAATTTATCACAGCTAAGTCGCATCTCTCTGGCCAAGCATTCATTCTGTCAGCAGAGCAACTCAGCTATGAATACTATTTTCCCCCTCCACCACCTAGTTATGAACTGAAGGCAAATGAAGAATACAATTTTCAAGGACAGTACAGCTTTCATTTCCACAGTCAGATTCAACCCAGATTAGATAAAACAAAAGAGGAACAGTATTTATTTTAAGATACAGTAAAGAAAATAGAATAGATTAAACCTTTAAATATGTCACTTATTCCTACAAAAAAGTCTGTGAAGTAGTTCCTTCTTAAATTACAGAAAGGAAATATAATTTAAGACATTCAGAAATTTTAAGATTATAATAAAGATTATAATAACTTCTGACCTATTACCCATCTGATCATTGTCATTCTGCTCTCAAGATGGAGTCTGTCCTCTGTAACTTCCAAGAGCTGTTTACATCCCATGCTTGTGAAATTCACTCCTAGAAGAAGTAACCCATCTTCTTCTTTCAAGCGCACTTATGATTAATTTGTGGAATGATATTAAGCCAAGATGTTACCCAATGCCTTTCCTGAGAAGTTTTAGGAAATTTCTTGACTCGTGTTAACTTTTAATGGTTATATTTAGCCTGCTGGCCAAGTCATTAGGACATCCCATATGTTTCCCTAGGAATCCCTCTGATTAGTCAAGCAGAGATGTCATTAATATTCAAATAGCCTTGTGGCACTTACAGTTCTATAGGTGCTTGAGTCTTCCCAAAAGAAGGCATGAGTTGAATGTGGGCATCCTCAGTTTTATGCATGGCATGTTCACAATCCTAATATTATAAAATTAAAAATCATAAGCACCAATACTGGAAAGATTAAAATTGGATAGAATGGCTATAATCTGTCACAAGGAGCAAAGCCACTCATGAGACTAGCATACATCTTCTTCAGGCTGCATACATTTCTGAGCAGGGCTGTGACAGCATGTCACAGCAAGAGGGTTTAGAAGATGTGGTAAAAAGCACTTAAAAATAGCACCCACAAGTTATTACTCCAATGTGTCATGTGGTGGATGGTTTCCACAATGAGAGAATTATCCTCTGAGTAGCAATCATTCCTCTTGAAAATCAAAGCTCCTCAGAAGGATTCACAGGGCCAAATTCAGAGATGATGTGTAAGGTGGTGTATGTTAGATTCCTTTTGAACGACTTACATCCAGTTACTGAAGTATAAGTTACTTTAATAGAGTCTACAGAAATGTAATAGCTATACCAGGGAGCTGGAAGAAGGTATTAAGGACAACCTACATTCAATTAACACATTCCTACACTCTCTCTGTTAATTTTTGTTGTTGTTATAATCCTGTCGTCTGGCCCCCTTACCATATGAACTACATTAACTGAGATTTTCTTACCATCAGAATCAGTATGCCCAATTCACCTGGTCACTCAGGCTCAATAGGCCAAAATTATAATTAAGCTGTAAAATAGCAGGAATGGGCTAACCTCAAATCAATTAGAGAACAGCTGTGGAAATTGATGTGGGTTTGGTTCAGTGTGGTTCATGCAAGCCATTTTTCTCCTTCCGGTTTTAATCCACAGGGATTTACATCCCTTGAATTTTCATTTCAGTCTGGGGTTCATGCTAATCCAAAAATCTTCATTCTAAAATGCCAGAACATCTGAGTAGCGTCTAGTTTTCATAGACTGGCTTGGGTATTCTTGAAACTTAGCTCAGGTTAGCCAAGCTTTAGGAACCTTTCAGCAAATTTGGCTAGTGATTCAGATCTCTGGTGAAAACATTTCACACAACTTTATACTGAATGTTAAGTTCAGTTTGGCTAAGCATCCAAATATTCAAACTAATAAAAGGAAATTATTTATTTACTTATTTGTTCTGTGAAACTCATTGCTACAAGGTACTACTGAGGACAAGATTCAAAAAAAGGATTACAGTATGTATTTCTATAGGTAATGAGAACATCCCTAGTTATATTAGAAACATATTTATATGGGATATAAACCTTCATACTCTAGGCTATATGCCAATCACTAAGAAAATAAGGGTTTAGAGGAAATTTCCCTTACGGGCAGGTTATTCAACAGTTTTCTCTGATGGGTTTCTGGCAACATTAATTTGAAACATCAGGTGCTCACTATTGTCAGATGACACTGTACTAGGTGGATATGGTGTAGAAATTCCTATGTTCCTAAATGTGTATCTAACAGCTTAACAGATCATATACCAACTGCCACACTCTAGTAATCAAGATGGAAATGTTGCATGATCAGGCTTTCTTATGACTCTGAGATTGTCAGTATTTTCTGGTGCTGATTGGGTTGGAAATACTGTGCTGCAAGAAATGGTCTTACAAGGAAATAGCAGACAGGACACTGGACTGAAAACAGGGGCTCTGTTACCAGCTTTGCCACTGATTTAGGACCAACTTTTCAAAAGTGACCTCCAACTCTGAGCACCTCAGTTTTTGAGTGCCCAATTTCAGACACCTGAATGGGATCATCTGCATTGCTGAGCACCCAGAACTTCAGCTCCAGTCAACTAGAGCTGTGAGAGCTCAGCAACACCAAGAATTAGGTCACTTATTTAGTTGCTTAATTTTAGGCAACTGTGTTTTTTGGCCTTTGTGTTTAAAGTGAGGCACACACAGCTAGAAGCTGCTTTTGCAAATTTAGCCCTAGAAAACTGACATATACCTCTTGTCTACTCAGGTCTCAGTTGGTCAATCTATAAAGCAGGTCATGAACATGTACCATTTTTGCAAAATATTTTGACATCTGCATATAAATAAGAAAATTAAGACAAATGATTATTAACTTCTTATAAATAGCCTCAAAATACCTTTTGGTTTAAGCCTGGTTTGAGCTTTGGGTAATGTTCTGCTGCCTGGTTTGTTCAGTGCCTTCACCTCTGCTTCTTATAGTGCCTTTTCTCCTCAGTCCTTAGCGGACTGGGAAATGCAATTGTAGTTGAAAATAAAACTAGCTAACTTGGCTCTCACTATTATGTTAAATAGCTTGCCAGCAGAATTAAATCATCTTCTGTGCCACACAACAATAGCTATGAAATCCCCCCAGAGTCAGGGAGAGCTGAGGGTTCACAGCACCTTGCAGAATTGAGCCCCCCTTGAACAGTAACTTGAAGTAATTATAGGTCAAACCCTGAGCTCCAAATGAAGTAAGTAGTCTTATCTATACTAACCTTCTTCCCCCACCTCCTTCACTAATGGTGAGACTCGACTGATGGCTGAAACAGCAGTAGCTGTTTGCAGACAAGGCACAGGAGTTCCAAGTACATAGCCATCTGCCCATGCCCCGGGCAGAGCTGGATAATTTATGGATATGAATGCTGGTGACTCTGGGAGCCTTACCTATACCTCAGGTATCAGAGCCCAACAATACTTTGCACTTCCTAATATCTTTTAACTGAAGCTCTCAAAAATGCTAAACACTAAGAAAGCCTCAACAGTACCCCCTAGTGAGGCAGTTAAAGATACTAAGGAATGCCTCACTCACAAATGAGTGGAAATTGGAACTGTTTAATCTGGCCAAATATGGTATAAAATGTATGTTTTATGGAAAAATTTTATAAAACTCAAGGCTAAGAAAGGGGCCAAATTTTGCCATCTTTCCTTGCACTGAGCAGTGCTGTACTTTGCAAACTGTCTGCTTAATCCACATGGAAAAAATACTGACTGGGTAATTTCAAATAATGAATACACTTAAGGAAGTTGCAAACTGTTTGTTGACTTGAGAGCTTGATTTTCTACTCCATCTGAACACACACACACAGAGTGAAGTTACGGGTGGACAGGGAGCCCCCTGCCTAGTCCCGGTGTACATTAGGGTTGCACAGGGAGTGCAAATTATTTCCTGCATATTATTCACTGATCTCTATTCAGTACTAACTTGAGGCCAGGTTCTGCCACTCTTACTTCTTGAGTATGACTGCACTGCAGCATGGTACTATTCTAGATGAGTAAGGATGACAGAATTGAGCCCATGGACGGAATGGTGACATCACTTTCCATTAAAAAAGCTTCACTAATCAAGATCTAATGCAACTCTTACTCATTTGGTAAGTATTTATTCACATGACTAGTCTCACCGATGTCAATGAGAAGTTCTAGTCCTAAAGTCTATTTCACCTGCAATTCACAGTACACGAGAGCCTGAGAACTACTTTCCCACAACAGAAGAAAGGGTGAGGTGTGATCCTATAAACAGCTGCCACAACAATAAAAATAATTCTTTAACTGCTCATCCAAACTAGAGAGAACAGAAGACTTGATTTCACAATGGTGTGGATGAAAGTCAATACACCAGTTTTACCAGAGGGTAAAGAAAATATAAGAAATCGGGAGCTAGCCTAATTATCAAAGTTCAGAGGAAAGGCCAAAAAGTTCAGATGCTTAGCATAAACTATCTTCAAATTTCAAATCTGCTAGTATAAGGCCAAATTCTACCCTATATTCATGTAAAAACCCAACTGAATTCAATAGGAACTTTGCCTGAGTAAGCAGAGTAAAATCCGAGTGAGGACTGCAAGAAATCTGTTCGAGGAAAGAAAAGTCCACAAATATCTTTTTTCTTGGTATTTAGAACCTTTCTGTTACCAGCTGGAGACAGGAAGTACAGCATTATGCACAAGTAAAAATTAATTAAGAAAACTAAAAACAGCAGCTAAATTAAATATGATCCCCAAAAAGGGCTTGGTTTAAGCTTGTGTGTAAAGGTTCAGGTTCAGCTTGGTTCTTATTTTATCCAAACCAATTTGCTCCTCTCTAATTAAAATAATCTATATTTAAAAGATTTACCAGAGCATAAGGAAGAGGATTTAAATCACATCAACAATGGAATTCAGTAACAATTATACCATATGCAGCTTACAGTTTTCAGTGCTTCAGAATAGCACATCAGAAAAGAAAACTTTGATTTAGCACACATTTAACCCTTAGCATGTATATCTATACATATTGAACCCACCATATGAACATTAATCAATCTTTAAAACAATGCTGTGTGGTGAGCAAGTATTAATCCCATTTTAGAAATGGGGACATTGTGACAGAGCCATTAAGTGACTTGCCTGAGGTTATACAGCAAGTCAGTTGCAGAACTGGGACTCGAACTTGAATTACTAACTTCCAGACCTGAGCTCACTCTTCTACACTACACTGCTTTTCAGGAATATATAAAAGGATTAAAAAATTGCCAGTACAGAATGCACTTAAACATAGTTTGAGAGAAGAAAAATTGGGGGGAAGGCTTTATCTTGCATAATAAAATAGGAAAATTCAGTAACTAGAACCTCCACATTACCGCACTTATTCAAGTGATATTTGTTGGAAAGAAACCAAAGAATTTGATCCCATAAATGGTAGCAATATGATAATAACAAAAAAGTCCAACAAATGCAACAACTAATATGAATAGACATTGATGGTGAGAACAACAACTTAAACTAAGAGCAAGACATTATTTGCCTAAGGGAAAGCCTTCCCATCAGATCATGGACTGAACTGATGAGAATCGGAAACAATACCTTATCTCAGTCTCAAACACAGATGGTATGTAACTACCTTGTGGGTTGGGGTTTTCAGATGTCTTTTTTTTGGGGGGGTGGGGGTGGAAAACAGCACTTTCTGTAGAAAATATTATCTAACTGAAAATCCAATTTTCAGTTGAAAATGGTTTTGCTGGAAAATTTTTTACCTATGCACAAATTAAACTGCACTCAGGGCTCTCCACATGCATAGGGCACGAAGTGGGATTTGGGGCTTTTTGAAAGAATTGCTCCCTTCTGTCAGACACACATGGTGTACCATGCACAGGAGAGCAAAATAGGAGTCCAGTGATTTTTGTATTACTAAACAACAGGCTAGTGTCTCATATAAAATGCACATATACCATTCAAGTCTAACTCCACTAAGCAGCCTCGTGGTATTCATAAAAACCTGGTAACACCTTCTTGGGTTATAAAGTGTTCAGCTGTTACTGAAAGAGGCAATGAAGTTCTGATCCTCTTCAGGAAAATGTGAAAAAGTTGTTTGATCATCTATATAAATCTGGCACAACTTTCTTGAGCTATGAAAGAGAAAAATCTTTCTTCAGCTTCATTCTTGAGCCTTATTTTCTTACAGGAGGCACTTCCAAAAGATTTTTGTAGGTCCCTTCAGTGATTTCCCTACACCCCCCCTGAATTTCCCCAGCCCCCCTGCCTAGTTTTGTGAGCTAGTTACATACCAATTTAGTGACTGTTTGGGAATCTGAATTTAAACTGGAACATTAATACACACCTTAAAAGATTATAGAGTGTATGATAAAATATGTGTATCTGAAAAAGTATAATAGATTTGAAAAGTATGAACATAGACTAGCTTCCTTGCTTCCTTATACAACTGTTCCTTTTTATGATGTCCGTGCATTCATTTCGGTGATGCTGGCCAACCTAAAATTTCAAATGATGATTTGTAAGCAAAATCTAAATGAGCTCTCCCTGACAGCTAGTGATGAGCTGGGGCTGTGAGGAAAGGCTTCTGGGCCAGATTATATTTACATTCACACCTAATCTACCTAGGTATCCAGCAAACAGATCTGTGTTGTCCAAGTGATAGATTCTTGGCGGTGTTGGTTACAAAACCACTGAAAGTGGGAGAATCGAGGGATGAAATGTTGTTCTTATTGTATGAGTAAAGGGCAGTAGAACTGTACTTAGTCCTGTGATGATTTGAAGGCATCAAGCAGAGGGTGGGACCTGCCCCTCACCACTGTTTAAAGACAGAGCGATTAGGGCTTTCCATATAGAGAGTCTTTTCTCTGTTCAACTGACCACTGCAGCTGAAATCACTGACAATCAGCTAATGCTTAGTCCTGCTTGTGGGTATAGTGTTTTGTGTTAAGAGACAGCCCAGACTGCATAGCAGCGGTGTGAGGTTCCTGCACTGAGAGGCCTCAGCTGAAATCACTGAGGCCTTGGCTACACTTGCAAGTTGCAGCGCTTGTGAGGGGGTTACAGCGCTGCCAACTTACACGGTGTCCACACTTACAAAGCTCAGCCAGCGCTGCAACTCCCTGTCTGCAGTGCTGGCCTGTACACCTATGGTCGTCCATACGGTGAGCTTGTTCATCACCTCAGAGTGTTTGTAGCAAGCGTAAATTCCAGTACAACCACTTGGTTGATATGTCAGTGACATGGCCTGGGCATAAGGTAGTGGACCACTAAACCAGTTTGTCTCCATATATTGGCCTCCTAAAGAATAAGTAATAAATAGTAGCACTTTTATTATATCTCCAGCTTATACCCTTCAGCCATCTTACTGTTCATATTCAACTTTTCCGCACTCCCACTGCCCTGGCTCAGGTGACCCGCCTTTAAATGCCAGGAATTTTTAAATAATAAATCAATCTATCTGTTATGTGGCTCAGCCACATAGCAGTCAGATGGAGAAATTATGTAAATATGGCTCCGCAAATCAAATCAGATCAAGATATACTATAAGACTCTTAAAAGTTGCACTGTAGATGTACACCATTATTGGTCCAATAAATCCGGTTTGCGCCAGAGTCATTAAGTGAGCACTTGCCGAGCTAGCTCATATGGACATTATGATCTTGCTATCTAGAGTGTGTTAGTGCGCGTAAGTGAGGTAACTTAGTAGGGACTCCCAAGTGATTCATTGCAGCCAGGAGCTATTTCCAGTGCGTACTTAAGAAGCTATGACTCCTGTTTCCGCAGTATCTCGTCTCTGAGCATTTCTTGGTGTGGGTAAATACATGTAAGGAAACCAGACAAAGTGACACTTGCTTCCCCTCCAGGTTTTGACTTATCGGGCGTAAGTAGATCTACTATTATTCATCTGCAAAAGTATTTGGGACAAATGCATTAATATGGGAGCTCAGCGAATCGGGACTACTCGCTTGGTGCTTTGCAAGGATCAATGAGCACTTTTAAGTATATGTCTGAGAGAACTAGGACCCTCTTTTATTTCTTCTCTCGTGTATGTGTGGCTTCGTTTATGCTCTTCGCCAGGCTTAGCTCTGCCGACTAACACACACTGGCTCACCTCAAGCAAGGCGAAAGACGAACGAAACCCACACGCCCCCCTAATTATGCTCCTTACCAGTGATGGAAACTGCGCTGAGTGGCAAGATAGTGCTATGACCATTTTGTGTACTTGAAATGGTGAGGCAGAATGAGTAGTGATGCGATGCTGGCTCTCACTGACCATATTCTCACCTGTTATAGGATCAGCGTCCTTACTTGCTTTGGCTCACGTTATGCTCAACAAGAAACCCAGATGGGATTGCAAGGTGCCACAACAGCACCGCTCCGCGCTCGCCCCCTGGCGTATTTGGGGCGGTTAAGTCTCCTTCCAATGTATGGCGTGTCAAAATCTTCAACCTCAATGTCTGCTCTGAGGGCAGGATGTTACGTAGTGAAATGCCACTCTCAGCCAGTTGTGGCCATAATGCCTTGGACACGTGATACGTGATGCAGCGTGAAAGATTAGGGTATGTACGACACCACAATGCAATCCTCTGTACTCAGATTGTCTCACGCCTGCGGATTTTTTTTTTTATACAGTGGGACCTATGTATAAGAGGAACCTGACGTCTTCAAATTTACAGGGCACCTCGCGCCAACAAAATGATTACTCTGTCAGAATAGAGATTACTGAAAAACCTTAAGGCAAAACCAAAGACGGAGAACAGTGAGTCCTGGTACAGATAGAACGAGATAGGTGAAAAATCAGTTAATGAGAAATTCCTGCATATTCTTCACTGCTATAACATAAAAACAATAGAGATATTGCCATGGACTGGAGGGAATAGGAGACGTAGGAAGAAAGGAAGAGGCTGCCAGTTCTGCAGAAAAGAACCTTACAGAGGATATAGAAGAGCGATTCCAGAGGAAAGGAAAATGGTACCTTAGAGAGAGGAAGGCACAGATAGTGCTGCGTAAGCATGCATGAAGGAACTTGTGGCAATACTAGCCAGAACCCTGCATTCCGCGCATGACTGCCTTTGATGATACTGTCTCCGAGCAAGGGTTAAGACTCACGTGCACCTTTGCTCGCTTGCTCTCGCTCACGCAAAGTTCAAACCATTTGTCTCCATATGATGTTACCTCATGCCAGTTCACTGCTCTGAGAGCATCTGTGTTCCATTTATCCTCCTCTGTTTGACATTCTTAGCTCAGCGAGGTAGCGTGCGACCCTCCTCGCGAAGACCCTATAATATCAGATCGCTACAGTCTATCCCTGGAAACTATGGCCCTTACCCTATGCACTGCAACCCCATCCCCATTCGAGCATATTAATCCGGAAGCACAGCAGGCATTGCACAACCACCTCAAGGAAGGACATATTCAAACCTCTGACTTTACTGCTCATCACCACTACTCCCTGCCTGATTTATGTACTTATTTTTAATAAAGGATTTCTTGTCTTTTAAAACAGTTTTTATTATTACAGAAAGTATAACATACTGTACCACAAGTGAAAAATAGGCACTTCAAATCATTGCAACCACTGCACTTAACTGCTGGGAAGGCAACCAACATTACTGTTGGCTTTCAGCCTCAAATTGCTCCTTTAAGGCATCCCTAATCCTTGTAGCAGTGTGCTGGGCCTCTCTAGTAGCCCTGCTCCTGGCTGTGCAAATTCAGCCTCCAGGCGTTGAACCTCGGAGGTCCATTCATCACTGAAGGTTCACCCTTCCCTTCACAAATATTATGGAGGATACAGCACGCGGTTATAATCGCTGGATGCTGTTTCCCCACGTCTAGCTTCCCATAGAGACTTCTCCATCTCCCCTTTTAAACGTCCAAAAGCACACTCCACGGTCATTCTGCACCGGCTCAGCCTGTAGTTGAACCGGTCCTTGCTCCGTCAAGCTTCCCTATATACGCTTCATGAGCCAAGGTATTAACGGGTAAGCAGGGTCTCCAAGGATCACAATGGGCATTTCGACGGTCCCCACTGTGATCTTCCGGTCTGGAAAAAAGTCCCTGCCTGCAGTTCCTGAACATGCCACTGTTCCGAAAGATGCGTGCATCTTGCACCTTTCCAGCCATCCTGTGTAAATGTCAGTGAAACACCCACGGTGATCCACAAGCACCTGAGAACCATAGAGAAATACCCCTTCCGATTAATGTACTCAGATGCCAGGTGGGTGTTCCAGAATAGGAATATGCGTCCCATCTATTGCCCCTCCACAGTTAGGGAAACCCATTTGTGCAAAGCCATCCAAATGGTCCTGCCACATTCCCCAGAGTCATGGTTTCTTTTACAGGATGCGATTAATGCCTGCAAACTTGCATCACCACTATTCAACGGTCGACTTTCCACTCCAAACTGGTTTGTGACCGATCGGTTAGCTGTCTGGAGTTGCAGCTTCCAGACTGCAATAGCCACCGCTTCTTCCACTGACAGGGCAGCTCTCAGTCTCGTGTCCTTGTGCTGCAGGTTGGGCGGAGCTCAGACACAGTCCCATGAAGTGGCTTTCTCATCCTAAAGTTCTGCAGCCACTGCTCGTCATCCCAGACTTGCATGACGATGTGATCCCACCACTCAGTGCTTGTTTCCCGAGTCCAAAGGGCGGCGTTCCACGGTGTTGAGCACGTCCGTACTGCCACAAGCAATTTAGTGTCAGGCGCGTCAGCCGAATCTATTCATCATTGAGCTCTCCTCACTATCACTTTGGAGCATAAGGAATAGTTCAACTGCAGACATGATGTGCTGGCAACATTCATCAGCAAAAGTCCTCAGCAGCTCGGGCTCCATTTCCTACTGAAATCACGCGACAACTCACAATGGCACCAAACGCCTCAAAAGGAAGCGATCAGGCCGGTGGCAACCATTTAGCGAACTAGGCGGTTGCCTAGGGCGCCAAGATTTGGGGGCGCTAAAAAAGCAGCACGCCCCCCAAATTTTTAAATGGTTGCAGCGGCCGCTGCGTAGTCTGAGCTGCCGGCAGCCCGGCAGCTTAGGCGCCCCCAGGGTCAGCGCACAGCCACAGCAGCCTGGCAGCCCGGGCGTCCCCCGGGTCAGGAAGCCGCCGTGGCGGCATCCTGGCGTCCCGGGGCGTCCCCCGGGTCAGGGAGCCGTGGCGGCGGCCCGGGGCACTCCCCAGGTCAGGGAGCCGCCACGCGGCGCCCGGCGCCTGGGGTGTCCCCGGGTCAGGGAGCCGCCGGGGGCGTCCCCGGGTCAGGGAGCCGCGGGGTGGCGGCCCGGCGGCTGGCGTCCCCTGGGTCAGGAAGCCACGCGGCAGCCCGGCGGCCAGGGCGTCCCCGGGTCAGGGAGCTGCTCGCGGCGTCCCGGGGCGTCCCCTGGGTCAGGGAGCCGCCGCTGCGGCCCGGCAGCCAGGGCGTCCCCCGGGTCTCAGCGGTGGTCTGGTGAGCGAGGAAGAAGAGGACCCCAGCTCATGCATGGGCAAGGTAAATTCTACATTATAACATGTTACTCGTTGACCCTGTATTGTGTATAATGTATGTGATTTGTGGGGGGGGGCGCAAGATGGAAGTTTCGCCTAGGGCGCGAAAATATCCTTGCACGGCGCCTGGAAGTGATGCAGCACTGGTCATTGAACAGGAAGCAGAATGACCCGCACCCTTCCGTCCCCTTCCCACAACCACTGTGCCAAAATGGGACGAGGTGCTCTGTGGGATAGCTGCCCACAATGCACCACTCACAACCAGCGCTGCAATGCTGCAAGGGTGGACACACTGCAGCGCTGGTCGCTGTCCATGTGGACACACTGCAGCGCTGGCCCTACACAGCTGTATGACCACAGCTGTAACTACCAGCGCTGCAAAATGTAAGTGTAGCGCTGGTGGAACCTCAAGAGCCAACTTGCGAGAGGTCACAGTGGCAGCAGAAGGTACTTGCAGGCCATTGGACAACAGCAGTGGACGTGAACGACGTAGCACAACAAACAGACGTGGCAGAGCGAACAGTGAGCAGCTGGAGGAACAAGCAAGGTGCCTTCTTGTCCCCACCTGGAAGGTGTACTCACGGTTAAAGCACCTCTGAACTCTTAGTCTCCACTGACAAAGGACAACAAAGGTGAGTGGAGTGCGGAGGAGGAAAAGTGAGGGCGATGTTAAAATAAACATTTGTTTGTTGGACTGTATTTCAGTCACTTTGCTCCAAATGCAGATTGTGACTGTGAATGGAAATTTATATAACGTTTCTATAGGCCAAGATTTTAAAATGCATTATTTGCAAGGTTGTTCTCTCAACTTGTTGCTATCTTGGGAGGCATTATGTGGGGAGTTTCTGTACTAACATTTTTATTATTATAATTTTTACATAAGAATGGTCATACTGGGTCAGACCAATGGTCCATATAGCCCAGTACCCGTGTCTTACAACAGTGGTCAAGGCCAGATACTTCAGAGGGAATGAACAGAACAGGAATCATCAAGTGACCATCCCCTGTTCCCATTCTCAGCTTCTGGCAAACAGGCTAGGGACACGCAGAGCATGGTATTGCATCCTTCCCCATCCTAGCTAATAACCACAGATGGACCTGTTCTCCAGGAATTTATCTAGATCTTTTTATAATCCTTTATAGTTTTGGTCTTCACGCATCCCCCTGGCAAAGAGTTCTTGGGTTGACTTATATTGTGTGAAGAAGTACTTCCTTTTTTTTTTTAAAACCTGCTGCCTATTAATTTCATTTGTGACTGCTATTTCTTGTGTTATGTGAAGGATTAAATAAAATTTCCTTATCACTTCTTCGCACCAGTCAAGATTTTGTAGACCTCTCATATCCCCATTAGTATTACTTTTCTAAGCGAAATTCCCAGTCATTTTAATCTACTCCTCCTGTTTCATACGCCTGATCATTTTAGTTGCCCTTCTTGAACCTTTTCCAATTCCATATACATATTTTTAGGATGGGTGACCAGATCTGCACTACACTATTCAAGGTGTGCACGCCACATGGATTATATAGAGCAATGTGATATTTTCTGTCTTATATCTATCCCTTCTTAATGATTCCCAACATTGTTTGCTTTTGTGACTGCTTGCTGCACATTGAGTGGATGTTTTCAGAAGAACTATCCACAATGACTTCCAAGATCTCTTTCCATGAATAGTTAACAGCTAATTCAGATGCATCATTTTGTATGTATAGTGAGATTGCTTTCCAATGTGCATTACTTTGCCATTTATCAACATGAATTTCATTTGCCATTTTGTTTCCAGCCACCGCCAGTTTTTGAGATTCCTTTGTAGCTCTTCACAGTCTGCCTGGGACTTAACTATCTTGATAGTTTTGTATCATCTGCAAATTCTGCAACCTCACTGTTTACCCATTTTCTAGATGAACATGTTGAAAAGTACTGGGTCCCAGTACTGACCCTCAAGGATACCACTATTTTATCTCTCTCCATTCTGACACTGATAATTTATTCCTACCCTTTGTTTCCCATCTTTTAACCAGTTACTGATCCATGAGAGGACTGCCCTCTTATCCCATGATGGCTTACTTTTCAAAAGTCAATTTAAATTAAATACTTTTTTAAATGTATTTTTTTTTTTTTTTTAGAAATCTAGACTTGCTATGTGTTTTGGTGTAACTTGCATTATTCTTATGTTAAATTTGCATAATCCTAACAAAACATTTACTTTATTCATATCTTTTAATTATCTCATTGGTCCTGACACTCCCCTTGTAAGTTCAAACATTCTCCCTAATTTCAATTCCTGGGGAAACCACTGGGTCCTTTCCTCTCATTTTGTTAAAAGAATGAGTAGTCTTGGGCTATCAGACTGCTGCTGTTGGAACACATGCACTATAAAGGCTCTAAGTTTTCAGTCAGTTGTTTTTCAAGTGCAATTCTCAAACCACAGGATATCAGAACTTAAAAATTAGAGTGGATTTGATCCTTTGGGCCATGATCCAACCAAGCACTTAAGCATGTCCTTAACTTTAAGGGGATTACTCACATGTTGAAAGTTGAGAGAACGCTGTCTCATCTACTTCATTTGTCTCAACTCTATAGTTTCACTTGCAAATTCTGCTACTTATATAGGGCCAAATTTTTCCTGATCAAATTGAAAGAAACAGCTTCTAGCCCATAAAAGGATGATAAAAATGATTAGCTGTTCAGTTTAAGTTTGCAGAAGAGAAGACGGTCTGATGTACATGGAGGGGTGTGAGTTCCGTGGAGCAGCAGCAGTATCAGAAGTGCATATCCCACAGAATTGATTTCTTGAGACTGCAGATGTAACCCGTCTGCCCCTCTGAGTTGGCAGCAACAAGGGCCGGGTTCAGTATCCAGGGGTTCCATTTCAATAACGCAAATGCAAAACCAGCTCGAGCCCTCCCCCCAGTGACCTGGGACAATTATATACCATTTCCCCAGGTGCCTTTAGGAGGCAATACTTCCCCTCTCGCAAGCACAGAGTCTGACTATAGCAAAATCCTTTTAACAAAGGAGGGAAACAATGTGGCATCATATTGGGGAAACACTACAAACACAATCCATAACGTAAACCATGAGCAAAAGACCCACCAAGTAAGTTTTGGCAATGTCCTTTTCCCCTTAGGGTCTTAAGTCCAATCACCTCAAAGTCCAACAACCCAAAAGTCTCTGTCTCTGGTCAGTGGCACCCCAGAGTTCAAAAGTTTATATGCAGAGTTTTACCCCCACCCCCACCCTGGGTGGAAATGGAGGGGGGCACACACAGGATGTTATGGGGCACCTTACGTGGGCCAGGGCTGACTGCTCCGCCTCTCCATGGAGTTCTGCTGTAGCCCTCACCACAACCGGCTCCATTCTACCAGCTGTGCCGCACCTCCAGCCGACCTGTGAGCAGCTCCAGCGGCCCCCGCAAACTGCTCCACAGGTTACTCCAACGTGCTGCAAACTGCTCCACTCTGCTCTGCCAGCTGCTTACCAATAGATCTTCAGGCTCCCCCACTAATTAACACAGCACTCAGTAATCTCAGCTCTTTTAGTGATTTCAGCTTGTAGTAGGGAGGCCTGGTGCTGGTACACCACTGGCCCAAATTGAATTCAGCTCAACAGCCTCTAGATGGACTCCTAATAGAATCAAAATTAGCTATATTCTTCAACAGTGGAGAGAGAAGGCTGTACAACTGGTGTTCCAAGCCCTCAAAAGGGGCCCATACCATCAGAGACACACACACCAATCCCCAACCTCTCACAATTCACTGGGTTTTGGCACCCATGTCCCTTGTCTAGCGAGTGCTACTTAACTGAAGGTGAGACTCTCCATCATAAAGCAGTCTCATAGTTCCTCATTCACACAATCAGGGTGACAACACTTTATTCCTCCTGCCCCAATAACAAAGAAATTGGGGATCCCAGAACTGTCAAAATAACCATCCCAGGCTGCAGTGGGCTATGCTAGGTGGGGTGGGTGTGCCAATGCAAATACCTGAAATTCCTTTTCACACTCCCCATAATTCACCACCAGATGTCAGGGTAGAGCTCATCCTGACTCTGCTTACACAGAGATTAAGCATTGTGAACCTCAGTCTTTCCATACACCTTTTTCTCTGAGTTGAGATTTGAACATTAGCACTACTTTCCTTCGCAAGCTAGGATTGTATTTGAAATGGACCTTCCAAAGGACTCCACTTTAGATAGAAGGCCACTTTTTATTGTTTTTTATTTTTTTAACTCATTCCATAAATTCAAACTGACATTTGTTGACGTAATCCCAGAAATCTTGAAAGCAATTTGGTGAACAATAACTTTGAGAACAGGTCATGTGGGTTTCCTGGAGCACAGACTCTGAGAGTGCCAGCTGTTCTATATGCATTTACATATTGTCTTTTGGCTTGACTTGTGATCTCAGATTCTGGAAGCTGATGCACAACAAACCAAAGCAGCTGGAGATAGCTCTTCCTGGCTTATACCCAAGTGGAGCAGTTGCATGTAGGATTTCAGCAGCTTCCAAGGAAGAAGTTCAAAAACATCAAGACGTGTGACAACTCCGGCAAGCTGCTGAAGTCTCGTTAATGGAAAATTATTCTGAATTAATATTATTAATCATTATTCTGAACTGTAGGAAGTAGCAGGACACACACACACAACACAGTTTATTCCAGTGGGCTCTTCACATGATCACACCTTCAATAAATAAATGAATGAATGAATGAATGATTTTTCTTTTTCTTAAAAAAAATCCCCTTGCTTCTTAGCTTATTCTGTTCTTAGTTATAAAACCTTATCACAAAGACTTTAAAAATAATTCCAAAAGTCAATGAGCCAGATCTTCAGCTGGTATAAACTGGCATAGCTCCACTGTAGTCAATGGAGCTATGCCAACTGACACCAGCTGAGACTCTGGCCCCATGACTATTAAACAAGAGCGCTCTTCCCAGAAAATGACATTGGAAATTGTATAGACATCGGGCCAAATTCTGCTTTGAGTTACACCACTTAAAATCCCAAATAAATTCCATGGAAGTCAATGGATTTACTGTGATTTGCACCAAGGTAACAGGGCAGCATTTGTCCCATATTCCCTTTTCTTACAGATACTCATCATTAAGAAAATGTACCTTTTGGCTGCATATGCCACAGGTCAGATAGCTAATAAATCATGCTGAAATAGAAACAATAAAAGGGATTCTTGCAGCATTAATGAATTCAGAGGGAAAGATCCCTAGATGGTGTAAATCAGTGTAGCAGCATTGAAGTCGATGGAGCTTGTGCCAATTTACTTCCACTGAAAATCTGGTTCTCATTCAAAGTAAGGTTAAAATTAAAAGTCAAAAAGAATCCAGTGATCTCTGTGGTGAAAATAACAATGGAGCTAGCAATTCTATAGCCCTTTTCACCTTCAAAGAGTTTCATGAACATTAATTATTCTTCTCAGCATCCCCAAGGTAGCCAAATGTTCAGTCACACTTGTAATGATATCTTAACATTTATTGTAGGAGAAAGACTATATCAGATCTAAACCTCATAAGGCATTTGTATGTTTTGTCTCTAAATGTCAATTATTACCTTTTTTTCTCTTTTAACTTACACTTCCATGCCTTGTGACTCAATCAAACTACCTGATCTGCCCTAGAGGTGTAACCACTAGGGCCAGGGGGGTTAATGCTTCTTTTGTGGGTCTGTGTGGGAAAGCTTGCACTCCCACTGTTTGTACTCTGTCTGAGCTGAGGATAACAAGAAGACTATATTATCCCATGGGTCAGATTGTGTCTCTAGGAAACAGAATATGGTTAGGGCCATTCACTGCTGAGCCATTACAGTAGCATCCCAGGGAAAGAATACCCTTCTCTTTCCTTGCTCCAGGTTTTTTAAAGGGACCGCTCAGTGCAACAAAAATAAGTATACTTACAGGACAGCAGTCTGGGAACTTGCTGCTTTATTTAACTTCATCATGAAAGAGCGGTGGAGGTGGGGAACTCCCACTGACCAAACAGGAAGTAAAGGAGGAGTAGAGCATGGCTCCATCCCATAATGCTTTCCATAATTCCACAATGACCACTTTACTACCATAGAGGCTGGAAATAATTTGTGAATGGCCTCGTGCAGCAGCAAATTACTACACTCTCCATGCCATCTCAGCTCTGCTGTTCCGTGCACTGTGAAGGACAGTAAGATTGTTAACCTATCACCTTTCCTCAGCACTAAATTTACAAGAGAAAGAAAAATTCAGCTCTTACTGTTATTCTTTTTGGATGTGATTCCCCAGTGCAGAGGGTCTGCACAAGTCCTGTGCAAATCTTAAGTCCCCCTTAAGTTCCCAAAATGGTGCTTAAGTGGTACTTAACTGTTGTATAGGCTAACTCTATAGGGCAAATTACACTTGTTAGAAATCTCTGTCCCATTTATTTCTGTAATGTTACAAGAATTGTCTTTCTCTTTTTATAACAGCTAAGCTGTAATAACTAGAGTTAAGGAAGATCAGGTAGGTTTCTGTAAATGAAATGTCAGATGCTTGCAAAACATCAGATTCATATGGAAAACAGTATATAGGACAGGAAGACCGCTGGAATAAAACAACATGAATAAGCTGTTAAAACGCAAATCTAGAATTTGCTTTTGTACAACTTCCATAGGAAACAAAATCATAATTATAATTTCAATTGACCATAACCAAAAAACACATGTACCATACAATTTTATTGTGCACTACTAGATTAATGAATCAATCATTAGAGAATGCATTGATGGAACTGAATATATTCATAAAGAGCAGTTAGCAGATTCATCATTTAATAAAAATAATTAACCTAATTTTCCAGTTTTTATTCATTTAGGAAAATGTTTTACTGACTCAGGATTAAAAATATGAATATTCAGCCTGTATGGTTGTGTTACCATTCTACAAACAATAAGCTTTATTAATAATAATTTTCATTCCTAAGTTTCACTGTAGCATTCTAGGAGCCTCAGAAGAAAAACACTATCATAAGAGAAATGTACCAGCAACAAACTACAGCACAAAATAACTAAAGCTAAAATCAGAAAGTGCCATGCCAAATATTATTTCCCATAAAAAATATTTATACCTCTTAAATAATAATGATAATAATAGCACCTAGCTCTTTTATTGTGCTTTTCATCCATAGATCTCAAAATACTTTACAAGAAAGTAAACATCAGTTTCCTCAATTTACTGATGAGGAAACTAAGACACAGGAAGGTCCAAGGTCACCCAGAAATCCAGTGGTAGAACCAGGAACCAAACCTGGTCCAGTCCTCTATGCACTAAGGAACACTGCCTTCTCAGTCCAAAATATTCCAAATCTATCAGTTCTTCTCCATTTCCAGGGCTGGAGAACCAAAGATACAAGGTTGTATTTGTACAAACCTCAGAAGCTCTGGTGACCAAAAGCCCTAATCTATCTGATCTCAGTTGGTGAGATGAAACTAAGGGTGTGTGACAGGGTGCACAAACCCCGCACTAGGCAACAAGGAGTTAAAGGATAATTTTGGGCTCAGCCCTCCTACACCTGCAGCAAATGCTCCATCTGCTGGAGAAATTAAAAGGCAGAGATTTAGCTCATGTGGGTGGCAGAGCTAGAGGTCAGCAGATGTGCAGCCTACAGCTCCAGTAGCGCAATGGGAAGCCCCAGGACTGACACAGTGGCTCAAAGGGGCCTTCCCTGAGGGAAGGGAGGATCCACTCCAGAGGCAACCAGAGAGGGATGTATCCTGTGGCCTTTGGAGATTGCTAACATCCTCTTACTTATTCTGGTTTGGTTTTCCCCACCAAGGGAAAGCCTTGGACTAAGCTGATCCTGCGGGGAGGGGAGGGGAAATGAAAGAAAGAGGCCCAGGGAGGGCAGCCTTGGTTGCCAGACTACTGGTAGCCCAAAGGGCCCTGGGTCAGAGCCCAGTGGAGTGGGAGGGCCTTGGCTCTCCTCCCCACAACCTCCTTGGCACTCTGGAGTTGCAGCTGTGACCACTAGGCCATGCTCTCCAATTATACCTCAAGTGAGGACTGTTACAGGTTTCCTGAAATTTAAAAAGATGCTTGGGACAATAATACATTTGTTGTCTGATGTAATTTATGATGCTGTCTCTTTGAGATGTGACTATTGTTTTCAGACTCTGGTTTATCCTTGTTACCAATGTAATATTTAATTGTATGTGATTTATGTTTTGTTCAAAGTATATTGGGAATTTGTGTTAAGTAACGTTTGTGCATGGTTGAGAAACCCTGACACAGTTTGCCCATTGGTAGCTGATTTTAAGCATAACAATCTTCCTGTCTGAGACCATCTGATCTGGGGGTGGGGAGGTAAACGTGGTAGGCACAAAGTGATTGTTTCAGATGGAGTGCTTTAGGATTAGCAAAGTGTTTATTTTGTACAAGAGTAACTATTTATTTATACTTTTTATTATTAAAGGGGCATTGAGGAATTAAATTTGACCCCAAATTTAGGTTTTGTCAAAATAAGCTTTTACAATACACAATTGTTTTAATTTCTTTGGAAACGTTTTTTTAAACAAATAAGTCCCACCATTGTGTATGCAAATGAAACAATGAGTGGATGAGAATCTGAAAACAAAGTTGAACAGAAATCCTCTATAAACAAAAGTGAAGGCAACTACTCTCTTTTCATTGTTCAACATGAGAAAACTGCAAAAATTAAGTCATTGGCATAGTGTCAAAAGCAAGTTAGATTTTTTTCATTAAGAAATTTCTTTTTTAAATATATGATATTTAAAATGAACATTTCCTTTTCAACTTGCTTCTCATAAAGCTGTTTCCTTTTCCTACAAGCTGATTGCATCATAGAAGATTAGGGTTGGAAGAGACCTCAGGAAGTCCTCTAGTCCAACCCCCTGCTCACCCCCACTAAATCATCCCATCCGGCCCTTAAAAACCTCCCCAGGTAACCCATTCCAGTGCCTCACCACCCTCCTAGTGAAATATGCCATTAGCCTTCTTGGCAACAAGGGCATGCTGTTGACTCATATCCAGTTTCTTGTCCACTGTAATCCCCAGGTCCTTTTCTGCAGAACTGCTGCTTAGCCAGTTGGTCCCCAGCCTGTAGCAGTGCATGAGATTCTTCCATTGTAAGTGCAGGACTCTGCACTTGTCCTTGTTGAGCCTCATCAGATTTCTTTTGGCCCAATCCTCCAATTTGTCTAGGTCACTCTGGACCCTATCCTTTCCCTCCAGCATATCTACCTCTCCCCCACCTTAGTGTTATCCACAAACTTGCTGAGGATGCAATCAATCCCATCATCCAGCTCATTAATGAAGATATTGAACAAAACCAACCACAGGACTGACACCTGGGGCACTCCGCTTGATGCCGGCTGCCAACTAGACATCAAGCCGTTGATCACTACCCATTGAGCCCAACAACCTAGCCAGCTTTCTTTTCCCCTGCATGCCTGCAGCATCTAATCCATACTTTAACTTGCTGACAAGAAGACTGTGGGAGATCATATCAAAAACTTTTGATAAAGTCAAGATATATCACGTCCACCACTTTCCCCATATCCAAAAAGCCAGTTATCTTTTCATAGAAAGCAATCAGGTTGGTCAGGCATGACTTGCCCCTGGTGAATCCATGTTGACTGTTCCTGATCATTTTCCTCTCCTCCAAGTGCTTCAGAATGGATTCCCTGAGGACCTACTCCATGATTTTTCTGGGGACTGAGGTGAGGCTAACTGTTCTGTTGTTCCCTGAATTATTCTTCTTCCCTTTTTTTAAAGATAGGCACTATATTTGCCTTTTTCTAATCATCCACGCCCTCCGCCGATCGCCACAAGTTTTCAAAGACAATGGCTCTGCAATCACATCAGCCAGCTCCCTCAGCACCCTTAGATGTATTAGATCCAAACCCATAGACTTGTGCATGTCCAGCTTTTCTAAATAGTCCTTCACCTGTTCTTTCACCACTGAGGGTTGCTCACCTCCTCATACTGTGTGCCCAGTGCAGCAGTCTGGGAGTTGATCTTGTCTGTGAAGACTGAGGCAAAAAAAGCATTGGGTACTTCAGCTTTTTCCACATCATCTGTCACTAGGTTGCCTCCCCCCATTCAGTAAGGGGCCCATACTTTCCCTGACCACCTTCTTGTTGCTAACATACGTATAGAAACCCTTCTTGTTACCATTCACATTTCTTGCTAGCTGCAACTCCAATTTTGCTTTGGCCTTCCTGATTACATCCCTGCATGCTTGAGCAATATTTTTATACTCCTACCTAATCATCTGCCCAAGTTTCCACTTCATCTGCATCATTCTTCAATGTGTGTCTTTGAGCAATGAAACTTCCCAAGGAGAATTTAACTAAGCCAAACATGCTCTGATTGACTGCTCTTGTCAGCTGTATACCTGCCACATCCCATAGATTTATTAGTAATATTCCTCAAGGAATTCTTCACCACTTCACAATACAGAATTTTGCAAAAATTAATGTTGTGTATGCAGAATTTCCCACCCACCCCCCAAAATAGGATGCAGTACTGCTGGCCGCCACTAGGGGCAAATGGACTCTGCAGAGCCCAGCTTGTACACAGATGCTGCCAGGGGGAGGGAGAGGGTTCCCAATCGATGCAGTTCCCAGCACACCTGGTGGAAGGAGATGGTGGTGCGCAGGAAATGCCACACAAGCCTGGACCTAGCATCAAGCTTTCTCCCTGTGGATTCCTGGGCTCTGAGGGGTGGGGAAGCCACAGCTGGGCTCTTGGGGTGGGCGGGGGAGGCAGGTGTCTGGGCTAAGAGGAACCTGTGGCTGGGCTCTGGGAAGGGGAGAGGGCAGAGAAACAGGAGCTGGATTGTGATAGGGGTTTCTTTAACTCTCTATTCCTGGGGGAAATTTTGTGTCTGCATAGTTACAGACATACTTGCTGAAATGTATTTTGAAAGAAATTGCCAAAATAATTGAAACCAGTGTAATTATGTAATATTGTTTTGACAAATAAAGTTTAAAAATTTTTAAAATTGTGCACAGAATTTTAAATTTTTTGGCACAGAATTCCCCCAGAAGTATATTGTGCAGCAAACAGATGCTCTGTATGCTAAGTGTTTTTTCCCCCCACAGTTTTGGTAAGGAATGCTTAAGAAAGCCCTGGGAATGTCCAGCACTAGTTTTTCTTTTGGCCATCCTGCTTATGCTGTATTAGGGCTGGAGTAGAAGCTATAGAGTACTTTAAAAAGGCAACTAAAACTTGTGATGTGCTATGACCACAGCTTGCTACACTAATCATAATCATCTCTGTTTCCTCTGTCTTGTTCTTCTATGCACCCGTTGTCTCTAATACTTTGCTTGTAAGCTTAAAATGTGATCAGAATTTCATTATCTATGTGTACAGTGCCTATCACAATGGGGCCTGGGCAGATATCCTATAATGTGGAATAGTAATTAAACAGCAGAATCCTACAGTGCTTATAGAAGTAGCAGGAAAAAAATGTAAGACCCTTCACATTCTTGTTGATGCAGAGGACTCCAAGAAAAGTGCAAAACTTCAGGTCCATCGATGGCAGCATCATCAGGTTCACCTATCTTGTATCACCCACAAGAAGATTTCTACCACCCACTGCCACCTTGTGGTATAAGAAATATCCAAGGGGAGACATACTGTTGTGGAAAAAATATAGTTCAGGGGGCCAATCTTTCAAACTTTACCATCCTGTGGCTTAAGACACTTCAGATACAGCAAGCTTGCATGTTGGCCCTGGGCTTATGGTGATGGATTTCCCTTCCACACTGCACAGCACCTATCTACAGCCCTAATACTCCATCTTTGCCTGGGTGAACTGGATTTCACCTAGTCTGTGTGGAAAAGGGCCTTTTGCTTTCATAAGAAACAAAAGGAGTCAGAAGTGAAAAATGTTTTTTTCTTTTGTTCCTAAATACCCAAGGCACACCTGAAAATCTCTCCCTATGCCCACCTACATTCGATATTGGAGACGTAGACATAGATACTTTTTTAAAACGTACATATGTAAAGAGCACCAGAAACCTTGGCACTTTCACAGTGCATTTTAAAAGAAACTGAAGGTCACTAGGATCTAATTGCCCTCCTGTTTCTTTAACAGTTCCGACTAAACTTGGCAAATATTGTGACGGGTTTCTGTTTGACTTGTTTCAAATGAAGGTAGAAACAAAACAAGAATAAAAGGATCAAGTAGTTTAATCTTTGCGTGCTAAGTGCCTTGGACTCAGTTGTGAAGGAAAGAAATATCACTGAAGCAATGAAGTTTAATTATCAAAATTCACCATGGGTTCTGACAAGTTGCTGCTTCTCCCTTTAAAATGGACTCAACTATTTAAACATACAGCTATGTTGATATGACATGACAATGTTACCAATATTTTTTAGCTAACAATCATTTGAAAATAAGTAACAAAACTAAGAAAAATATTGATGTAGGGTGGGAAAGAGCTGTGGGAACACTGGATATGACTTACTGAGCACTACATTGAGCCTTTAGGCTCAGCCTTGTGTAGAGAGGAGCCCAGGGGAGGAATTGTTGAATCAGAAAGGGGCCAGTCTTTCCTGATCCCTTCTTTTCTCCTGGGAGGAAGTAATTTACAGCACCTATTTATATGCTGCAGCTCTCTTCTGTCACTGGTCTAGCGCCACTAGTCAGCATATTAGCAGGAAGAGCTTCTGCTCACTCCTCAACTTTTCCTCTCACCTATGCAATGGGAAGAGGTGAAGACTACCGAGCACATTAGTCCCTGTTCTCTTCCCCTCATCCAAGCCATGATATAAGGAGAGCTAATGCAGCAGCAGCACAAGGTGTTGGGGGGATGTATCTTATTCCCTTGCATGGCTGCATTAGGCAGGGCCATATGGTGGCCACATCTTCCTAGAACATGAATACAGTGAGGTAGTGGGGCCCATTGAGTTTTGTTAGAGTAATAACAGCAAGCTATGGCTCATTGCCAGAATTCCTTGGCATTCTATTTCTACCATTGATTGTATGGCCTGTGTCTCAGTTTACTGATCTATACAATGGGTATAATAAAATTTAAACTCAGCAGTTGACAATCAATATCGCTCCATGGACTTTAGTACTTATCTTCTACACTTATCTACTGCTTGATGGCATTATGAGAACTAATATCTACAAAGGAATGTGAGATCTCAGAAGACAGCTGCAATAGAAGTGGACATTTTTCCTGTTATAAATACCCAAATGATTGATTAAAGAACTGAGATGTGTACATTTTCTGATAGCACAAGGAACAAAAGTAGTATTCAGAATGACTTTGACTTATGCAAACTGAAAACTTGTTTGGAAGAAAATGTAATGGCATGTGTCTTGTCATCGTGAGGAATTATACAGCCACAAGTGGTTTTTGTGATGGTTCATCCACTAAGATAAAAATGTATGGCAGTTTAATTCCCCAAGTTAAAGGGGAAAAATGTAAATGCTGCTGCAAAGGTAATAGGGCTACCAAGAAGCAGATGGTTTTAATTACCTACCTACGAGATTGTTTATATTGGGAATTTGAAAAAGAAACTGAGCTTAGAAACAATATTCATTGTGAAAACACTGTACATTTCAATTAAGCCAGACTTTAAATAGGAATAAGAAGTGATTATTGACTATTATCTGAAGTCAAATTGATACTAAGGGCTACATTTGCAAAATGTGTGTGCCTAAAAACTAAAGACTTAGACATGCAAGGTGTATGGAAAGAAGTTACAAAAGTATACATATGGGGCCTGATTCCTATTTACACTCAGGCTGCTCCACATCACCTTGGCAGTGTAAAGGGGCCTTAAAGTGAATGTAGATCAGCTTTACTTCCAGAGTGGTGGGAAGCAGCCTTAGTGTATATGAGAATCAAACTTATTAGGTTAAATTCATGTCTGGTGTCAACGCTATTGATTTCAGTAAAGTTACATCAGATTGTCAGAGGTGGATTTGATCCATGGTATTCTGATTTAGCAGTCTGGGCCTGGTTCTCCTTTATATTAAGGACCCAGAGTGGTATAAAGGGGCCTCAGTGTAAATAAGCATCAAACCCTCTGTGTCCAAATAAATACACAGAATTAATGAAACACTACAGCCTGCCTGTAGCTGAGACAGCTGAACTCATCCCAGCAGACCTCAGCATCTAATCCACTATACACAGGAATTTAACCCTTAATCAATTTCAGCTACATAGTCAGAAGTCATTTTGTTACATTGGGCAAACATTTGCACTCAGTTACATCCCTGTAACTCTGGTTTGAGTCAAATGAAGTTTGCCCAGTATGTGTGAGGGCAGAACTAGGCTCAGACTTGGGTGCCTGAGTCCCAGTTTCAAGCAACCTTCTGACCCACAACTCACTTGGTTGCTGTCTAACTCTGTAGGTACCTAAGTTTCTGCCTCTGAGCATGCACACTGGTGCCCCATGCTAGGTGCCTGGGTGTCTATCTCCTGATGAAGCTCCAGAGCAACCTGTGAACTGGGAAAAATACACGTTTGTCTGCCTAACTCAAATGTGGGGCCCAATCCAATAGGCATGCTCAGAGGCAGCCTACCAGATAGGACTCCATTCAGAAACTGGCTGGAGGAGACAGTGGTGACGGTGATAGTGCTGGTGCTTATGTTGTAGCTTTTATCCCAATGGTTAGAGTGATCACTTAAGATGTGGGATACCCAGGTTCAGTTCCCCCATCTGCCTGATAGGGAAGGAAAAAGATATGAAGTGGGGTCTTTCACATCTCAGGTGAACATATCTGTATCTAACAGTGAGATTTAGGATCTTCTGATGTGGGCTTCCCTATTGAAGCTGTTCCACTTTGGCTAAACAATTAGTCATAGGAGCAGGGAATTGACTTGTAGGTCTGCCACCTCCCAGGTTTGTGCCTAACCACTGGGTTAGAGCCTTAGATATGTAAGACTGGAAGGGATGCGGAGAAGTCATCTAGTCCAGCCCCCTGAGCTGAGGTAGGACCCAGTAAACCTAGACCACCCCTGACAGGTGTTTGTCCAACCTCTTTCTTAAACTGTCATTGATGGGGATTCACAGCTTCCCTTGGAAGCCTATTCCAGAACTTAACTACCCTTATAATTATGTGAGAGATTTTTCCTAAAATCTAATGTAAATCTCCTTTGCTGCATATTAAGCCCATTACTACTTGTCCTGCCTTCAGTGGACAAGAAGAACAATTGATCACAGTCTTCTCTATAACAGTCCTTAACAGATCCCTGGTCAGTATTCTGTTCTCAAGACTAAACAAACCCAACTTTTTCAACCTTTCCTCATAGGTCAGGTTTTCTAAACCTTTAATCATTTGTTGATCTCCTCTGGACTCTCTCCAATTTATCCACATCTTTCCTAAAGTGTGGCTCCCAGAACTGGACACAGTACTCCAACTGAAGCCTCACCAGAGCCTAGTAGAATGGAACAATTACCTCCTGTGTCTTGCATATGGCATTCCTGTTAATACCCCCCAAGAATGACATTAGCCTTTTCACGACAGCATCATATTGTTGACTCACATTCAATCTGAGATCCACTATAACCCTCAGATCCTTTCAAGCAGCACTACCACCTAGCCAGTCATTTCCCATTTTGTAGTTGTGCATTTCATTTTTCCTTTCTAAGTGAAGTACTTTGCATTTGTCTTTACTGAATTTCATCTTATTGAATTCAGGCCAATTCTCCAATTTATCAAGGTCACTTTGAAATGTAATCCTGTTCCCCAAAGTGCTAGCTACCCCTTCTTGCTTGTTGTCATCCACAAATTTTGTAAGCATATGCTCTGCTCCGTTATCCAAATAATTAATAAAAATACTGAATACTACCAGACCCAAGAATGACACCTGCAGGACCCCACCAGATAAAACCTCCCAGTTTGACAGTAAACCCTGGATAACCGCTCTTTGAGTATGGTCTTTCAACCACTTGTGCACCTACCTTACAGTAATTTCTTCTAGATCACATTCCCCTAGTTTACTTATGATGCTGTCATGTGGGACTGTCACAACCTTTCCTAAAATCAAGATATATTCATCTGACGAAGTGGGTATTCACCCACGAAAGCTCATGATCCAAAATGTCTGTTAGTCTATGAGGTGCCACAGGATTCTCTGCTGCTTTTAAAGATATATCATGTCTACTGCTTCCCTCACATCATCTAGGCAGGTAACTCTGTCAAAGAAGGAAATTAGGTTGGTTTGACATGATTTGTTTTTGACAAATCCATGCTTTCTTTTCTCTCTAACCCTATTATCCCCTAGGTGCTTACAAATTGATTGTTTAATAAATTGTTTCATTGTCTTTCCAGGTATCAAAGTTGGGCTGGCTGATCTATAATTCCTCGGGTCCTCCTTTTTAAAGATAGGTACTTTGTTTGCCCTTCCTAGTCTTCTGGGACCTCATCTATCCTCTGACTTCTCAAAGATAATTGCTAACAGTCCGAGATTGCTTCAGCTAGCTCCTTAAATATCCTAAATTTCATGAGGTCCTACCAACTTGCATATATCTAACTTATTTATATATTCTTTAACCTGTTCTTTCACTAAATAGCTTGTTTCTCCACTCTTTTTGTTAATATTAGTTGTGTGAGTAGTTGGTCACTCTTAACCTTTTTAGTGAAGACTGAAGCAAAAAGGCATTAAAAACCTCAGCCTTCATGTCATCAATTATTAGCTCTCCCTCCCCACTAAGTAGAGAACTTTTACTTTCCTTCATCTTTCTCTTTCTGCTAATATACACCTCTACCCCATTATAATGCCACCGGATATAACACGAATTCAGATATAATGTGGTAAAGCAGTGCTCCAGGGGGGCGGGGCTGCGTGCTCTGGTGGATCAAAGCAACTTTGGTATAATGCGGTTTCACCTATAACGCGGTAAGATTTTTTTGGCTCCCAAGGACAGTGTTATATTGAGGTAGATGTGTATTTAAAGAACCTCTTCTTATTGCCTTTATGTCCCTTGCTACGTGTAACTCATTTTAGAAAGTATCCTTTCTGATTTTGTCCTTATGTTTGCTGTTTTTCTGTACTCCTCCTTAGCAAGTCACTCACGTTTCCAATCTTTTGTAGAATTTTTTTTTTGTGGGGGGGTAATGAAAGGGTTCTTGACAGAGTTATATTGACCTCTTACTATTCTTCCTATCTTTCCTTTTCATTGGGATAGCTGGTTATAGTGCATTCAACACTGTCTCCTGGAGAAGCTGCCAGCTTTCCTGAACTCCTTTATCCTTTATATTTTCTTTCCATGGGCCTCACTTCTATTTCTGAGTTTGTTAAAGTCTGCTTTTTTTTCGAGTTGCTCTTATTCTGTGACTCTCACTCCTTTCTTTCCTCAGAATCCTGAAATCTATTACTTCATGATCACCTCTCTGTCTGCTCTGAAAAGTGGCTGTGTAAAAGTGTCCCCGTCTTACTCCGCAGATGCGCTCCCTGTGTCCTGAAATCACTGGCTATTGATGTGGACACAGTGGCAAAATGAGGATGGACACATGCATTGAAATAAGCAGCAAGCCACAACTTTTATGAAACTTTAACACAGGGGAGGGGTGTAATGGCCTATCATCCATTCTCTTCTATGCCAGGCATTTAAGTGGTTTCAGTGCAGGGGGCTACAGGGCTCCTTAGCATAAACCCCACAATGCAAGGTGGGTTTCTTCAGCTTGCCCTCCAGGACTCAGCTGTCTGAGTCCTAGCAGCCTCACCCCCATGAGGGGAACAGTGGATACAGCAGGCCAGGGACCTCACCCAGCAAAGGCCACAAGATCTCACCGCATCATGAGTTCAAGGCCCATCACCAAAATCCCAGGTCTTCAACCTCTGGGAACTGTTCATTTTATCCTCTTCACTGCACTGGAAACCAGCCACAGGAGACAGCTGCGACTAGCTTAGTCATTCCTTACCGCCTGGTACCACAAGAACTATCCAATCCATGCCTGCACATGCTATAGCTGTAAGTCGGCACCTCCAGCTGACAGATGTGTGCCATCATTCCTGAAAATTTCTGGCTAATTGTGATGGTTGTCCTTACGCTCAGCAGATCTGCTCCTTGTGTGCTGACACCACTGGCTATTATGCTGATCATTACTATCTCATTGTTTCCTTTTGCTTCCTCATCTATCTGTCCATATCTGCCTCTTGTCTTATACTTAGATATTACCTATCTTGTCTCTGTACTGTCCTTTTAATAGACCAACATCAGCTGGTGAAAAAGAAATTTTCAAGCTTACACAGAGCTCTTCTGCAGGTCTGGGAAAAGTGTTTAGCTGTTCCACTCTGAGTACAAGGTGGACATGGGCAGCTGGCAATGGAGGCTGGGAGAGGCTAAGCCTCGTCAAACTGCCGCTAATGCTCCCCACTGCGGCTCTGGGGCTGGGCCACAGCAGGGCTCAGAGTTCCTCTGGGCACCCCATGCTCAGGGCTCAGCCCCAGCCAGCCAGCAGGGTCTCAGGGTTACTCTGGACTGCTCTGAGTGCCAGCGGGCTGGCTGGTGTTCAAGGCTGCTCCAGGGACCAGCAGACTAGCCAGGGTTCAGGGCTGCGTTGGTGGGCCGGCTGGTGAGAGTGGGGGCAGGATCTCAGGTGTAAGGGGTATGGTGGGGCCTCAGCAGAAGAGGTGGGGTAAGGAGTTACCTTCCCTGGACAAGGGGTGCATGCACTAACCATGAAGGTGGAACACATTGTTTCACATAAATAGTTTACACATTTATATTGTAAGACAGTGGTTTTCAAACTTTTTTTTGTGGTAACCCAGATGAAGAAAATTGTTGATGCCTGTGACCCAGTGGAGCTGGGGATGAGAGGTTTAGGGTGTAGGATGGGGCTCAGGGATGGGGCAGAGGGTTGGGGTGCAGGGGTGAGGGCTGTGGGGTGGGGCCAAGGTGTGGGAGGGAGCGATAGGCTGGGACAGGGGGTTCGGAAGTGGGAGTGGATCAGGACTCTGGGTGCAGGCTCTGGGATGGTGCCAGCAATGAGGAGTCTGGGGTACAGAAGCAGGCTCCAGGTTTTGGGGGGGCTCAGAGCTGGGGGAGGGGGTTGTGATGCAGGTGGGGGTTAAGGTGCAGAAGGGGGTGTGGGCTCTGGGATGGGGCTGGGAATGAGGGGGTTGGGGTGCAGGAAGGGGGTCTGGGTTGGTGCGGGGCTCAGGGCTGGGCAGCAGGTTGGGACCCAGGCTTACCTCTAGTGGCTCCTGGTCACTGGCACAACGAGGGTACTGAGGCAGGCTTCCCACCTCTCCTGGCACCGCGGACCACGCTGCACCCTGGAAGCAGCCAGCAGCATGTCCGACTTCTAGGCGGAAGCACACAAGTGACTCCGTGTGGCTCCCTCCTGCAGGCATCGCCCTGTCCCCCCAGCTCCCATTGGCCAGGAAGCAGAGTCAGTGCTCGGGGTGGGGACAGCACACGGAGCTCCATGGCCCCTCTGCCTATGAGCCAGACCTGCTGCTGTGCACTTCTGGGGTGCAGTGCAGTGTCAGAACAGGTGGGGACTACTAGTTTTTATTGGCCGGCCACCAGGGTCCCTGGGTACTGTGCAAGGTGACCCAGTGCTTTGCATTCCACCACCTAAACCTTGAAAACCACTGTTGTAAGAGACCATTTAAGATGAATTTGCCAGTCAACACCTTTTGAGTCATAGTGTAGGGATATTAAAGAAGGTACTAACAGTGATTCCTCCAAGTGACAGTGACCCCCCAGGTTCACCAAGTACAAAATTTTTTTTAAGTTCTTATGTTAAAACTTGTAAGCTCCTGTCTGCAGAAAACACTGATTGTATCTGTCCTGTGAAAGATACTCTATTACTATGTAAAACTTACAAACAAGTTAATTGACTTTGTTCTTGAAGTAAACACTATACTAGCCTTAAACGGTAATTGATACAATGTAAACAAACAGACTCCCACCCTCTGTGATTACAGGTCCGAGAATCTCATAGGAATTAACACGTACCCCAAAAATGGTGGAGACAGTAAATTAAAATATGGTTAAGATATGGAATGTATGTTGATGAATGTTTGATGTACGTGAATGGTTAGGGAGGTGCCAGCCTGGAAAGGATACGTCAGCTGAAGAATGTGTCAAGTGGACCACCAGACAACCCCAGGCGAGTAAACTGGGATCCACCCGAAACACCTAGAAGGAATGTGCCACTTTAGACAGTGTGGAGCCACCAGGAATGTGCCATCTGCTATTTGAGCCTATTTGAAAAGGTTCCCATAGACTAACATAGGAATTAATTCCTATAAAAATGGACTTTAAAAACTGAGGACTTTGAGTCCCTGGTTCTGCTGCCAACCTCCAGGAGCATCAGATGCATCTGACACAGACTCGGCTGTATCCTCATGACCAAGATACCTGGCCAGTAACTTGGCATGAGCAACTTCTAGGCTGGTAACTATAACACCTATACAGAACCTGAAAGAATGATTGTGTGAATGAATATATATATATATATGTATAGTGTGTGTGTGTATAAGGAATAAGTAATGACAGGAATAAGTAGTAAAACAATGTTGTTTGCTTTTATCTTTTGCTTTATTATTATATTTACAATAAATGTGGCACCTTTGCCTTATCCCTCTTAATAAGATCCTGCTGGTTTTTATTATATTGGCCAGTCAACACTTTTTGAGTCATAGGACAAAAATGGGGGGTTAGTGGGTTACAGATTGTTGTAAAAAGCCATAATCCAGTTTCTTTATTCAGTCCATGATTTTTAGGATCTAGGAACGTTATGAATTTAAGCTCCAATGCTCATCTTCTGCAGGTGTTGTGCAGGTTTCCTTTAGATTGTAAGTATTAGAGGACAGGGACCATCTTTTTGTTTTGTGTTTACACAGCACCAATCACAATGGGGTCCTGGTCCATGACTGGGGCTTCTATGCACTATTACAATACAAATCATAAATAATAAAAACATTCAATCATGTCCTCCTACTTTAGAGACACATACAATTTTACTCCTATTAATTTTGCAGAGTTAGCTTGACTGTGGGGGAGAGAGGTGGGGGTCTATTCTGGCAGAATTGTTAAATAAGTTCCAACTGTAGCATCAGATTCTGCTCTCAGATACAACTATGGAAGCCCAATTGAAGACACTGCGTGCCATGTATGGAGTTCTTGGAAAGCTCTGTTTTAACCTCTGCTGTTTCCATCCAGAATTTCAGAGTAGAGGGAAGAGGTTGGATGGAGGATGTTAACTTGGTTCTCTCTGAATCTGTGACCGTGGCTTCACACAGATAAATGTTTGGTCAACAATCACACTCCCTGTGCATTGGTCTAAAGGATTATTCAAGGTACATGGTCAGGAATTGAGGCCATTCTCTATTGGTGTAAAATGTGGTAGCTCCATTGAAATCTGTAAAGCTGTGATAACTTGTACCAGCTGAAGACCTGCCTTTCTATGACAAACCACAGGCTCCAACTTTCCAATGTGCTGGGGGTGCTTGACCCCAGGCCCTACCCCCACACCACTCCTTCCCTCAGGGCCTCACCCCCATCCCACCTCTTCCCATCCAGTTCTGCCCCTTCTGCATGCCATGTCATTGCTTCTCCCTCTCCCCCAGAGCCTCCTGCATGCCGCAAAACAGCTGATCACAGTGGTCAGGAGGCTTGGGAAGGTGCTGATCTGCAGGGCCTGCTGGAGGGCAGGAGGTGGTGGGGGGAGCTTATGGGAGGGTTGCTGATGGGTGCTAAGCATCCACCTTTTTTTTTTCCTGTGAGTTCTCCAGCCCCAGAGCACCCAAGGAGTTGGCGCCTATGAGGCAAACTCCTGGCTCCATTGAAGTCAAAGGCAAAATTCCTGTTGAATTCAATGGGGCCAGGATTGCACCCTTAGTGCTTAGGGAAGTTTCTGTTGTATTTAGTTTTTGGGATTTGGAATGGGTGTTTTGTTTTTTTGTGTGTGGCCTTTCTATAAGCCTGATCTTGCCTTTGGATTCCAGGTACATTTATACATAGGTTGGGATCACTTATTTATTTAGTTATAAACATTGGCTTTCTGTTTAATATTTCTTTCCCAAACAGTTATATTTTACCATCACTGCTGCTGTAATTTTTTGACATGCCAGCTGCAGCCTTCTGGACTGTGCTAATCTTTGGCAAGACAGGGCCTCAAGCCTGACTGAAATTGTCTAATACAGCCAACACGCTGCTTAAAATAGCATCATCTCTCTTTTTTTAATCTCTTTTTATTGGCTAAGACTGGGTTTAATGGTTCAGTCATAAGCTCATACCTTACATTTCGCTTAAAAATGCATGGGAAAAGTTTTTTAAAATCTGGTTTTATTGTCGTCAATTTTGAGCTGGATTAGAATGCTTCAGACCAACCAGTAAATTAGGAGATTGGGTTGACTATTTGGTCTATAGTACTAAAATATGACAGGCTTTTTTCAGAAGAATTTAAGTTCTCACACTGAACATCGTTTGTTTGTTTTACTCATGCTAACACTCATGATACCTGATCTACAGCTTGTATTTTTCCATGCACAGTCACACAGCCTGTGTCCTTGTCATAGGAGAGACTTTTCACTTCTGCTTTATTCTAAGTCGCCACGTGCCACATGCCAGTTACCCAATTTCCTTTCCATATTTTGACCTCTGATACTGGAATCCCACAGAATCGAGAAAAATGAAGACAGCAATTAGAAGTGCTAGCTGAAAAAAAAATAACCAAAAACAAAAATTCAGCAAAACATGAACATTTTCAAAAAATTGCTTTTGCTGTTTTCAGACCAGCTCTAATACTTAGTTTAGCATAACAGAGAATAAAATTTGCAGGACTCTTTCATCTGTAGTTTAATGCATCTTTGCTTGGGAGATAGTGCTATCTAGTGGTTAGTGAAGGGAACTAGGAATCATGACACCCAAATTCTAGACTCCCTTTCTATGGCCTGGTCTACACTACACCGTTAAATCCATTTAAACATTGTTAAATTGATTTAATGCTGCACCCATCCACACTACACTGCTCTTTAAATCGATTTAAAGGGCTCTTTAAATCGATTTCTGTACTCCTACAAAACGAGAGGAGTAACCCTAAAATCGATATTACTA
>NC_133769.1:127172708-127185130 GCF_003597395.2 Chelonoidis abingdonii
AATTACTGTGCCTAGTGTGGCCGCATGAAATCGAATTTATAATATCAGTTTTATAAAACCGATTTTAGCTAATTCAATATTATCCCGTAGTGTAGACGTGGCCTTAGATGCAAGCTACTTTTGACTAATTACATAGATGACGCTTCATACAGTCTGGATTGTCTAATTGGAAAAAGGCTTGAGACAGATTTGACAGGCAGCAAGTTCATACTCTTCAAAAGACAACAAAGAATGTGCTGAGTTTGCAGTACTTTCCAAAGAACGCAGAAAGATCCTAAAGGAAATACTAAGCAGTATATGTTATCTTTCCAGACAAGGACTTGCACTGCAATGCCATCATATTGAATGAGCTGAAATTATGCCTATAAGTGGAATAAGTTGACTGCAACTTTATTCAACTGCTTTGTTTGGAAGAATATGATCCTGATGTTTCAAAGTGGCTGAAAAAGAATCAAGGCAAATTCACAAGTACACTTATTCAAAATGAGATCATGGAAAGTCATGGCTCTTAAAATAGTGTGTGAGAGAGAGAGAGCTAAGAAAATTTCTGTTATGGTAAACAAAACAACAGACTCCTCTAACAAAGAGCTAGTGGTTTTTGTGTCTGTGATAAGTGGATGTTCATTAAGAGTTCACTGCTCTGTATAATGTAGCCTGTACAGCAGCAGAGGTAATCATCTCAGTAACGAAAGATATTATTGACTCTAAATATGAGGAGCAACAACCTTTGTGTACAATACTTTGATGATGTCATTATTATGACAGGCTTAGTATCAGGTGTAGCAACCAGGCTGCAACAGGAGGAACCATGAACTGCATATACTCATTGCTATGGGCATACTTTGACTTTGATATGCCAGGACACTATTAAAAAATAGACTCTCCTAAGAGATACTCATGGAACTGTTTGGGAAATCACTAAATTAACTGAAAAATCACCCAAATGAGATGCTATATTTCAGGATATAAAATATGAGATATTAAGTAGGTTACCAGGTATCTGAACTCTCCATGCAGAATCATTGGCTTCAGTTTCTAATAACTACCATGCAGTGTGTGCAACTTGCAAGGATGCAACAAAAGATCTTGAAATGAGAGCTCAAATTGCTGGCATTGCAGATCAAATGGAAAGTCTGACTTCCTCTTTGACATTGAACTAGGTCAACAAGTCCTAAACATCGTAGACAGCCTGTCCCAAACTCTGCAAGGGTCAGATATTTTAGCAACAGATGGCCAATCTCTCATGAAAACAGCATGTAATTCATTTCAGTCCCTCTGATCGGATGAAAGCTGCAACTTATTCTGGGAGCAAATCTGCCAGAAAAGTTTAAAGTTGGAGAGAGTTGGAAAGCCAGGGCTTCCAAGAAAGAAAGTTCCCAAGAAAATGCAAAGAAGGACCCAGCTACCCAAATTCAGCAAAGGAATTTTATATGTACATCTGTGTTGAAATATTTGATTTTACAGTGTCCCATATTCAAATGTGATTTGAATAGAGAGGCTACAAGGTTTTTCAAAATCTTCAAACTTTCATAACCCCGAACGTAACAGAAATGCAAGTTCAAGACATGTTTCAGGTGTATGGTTACAACTTCAACCATAATTAACTGAATACTCAGCTTCCTCTATTGCAAGCCAACTGTCACTTTAAGGAAAGATCACTGAAGTCCAGTCGGAAATATCTCTGTTTGCTCAGCTATACCAAATGTCAGCTGTCTTCCGAAGTGCTGAAGTTGAATCTGATGATTTTAGTGGTACGAGCAACCACTATGGTAAGTAAGCATAGTTTCAGTGTTCTACATTGTATTAAAATATGGATTCAATCCAAAATAGGGCTATCACAGCTCAGCCTGTGTATGATTTTATATGTACACGATGACATGACTGATGATTCACAGCTTACAGATGTTACAGAATAATTCATTTCAAGATACCCAGGATGAAGATCATTGTTTGGAATTTTTTCAGTCTTTCCTATTACTCATATTTTAAAAAGTAATGACTTCATCTGCAGTTTTATACTGTGGCTAAATTTTCCCACTTTACTAAAAATGAAATAATAAATGAGCTTTTGTTCCAGATTCAGTGTTTCTTTTTTTATTAATGCATTTTGGCGGGCAGGCATGGGTGGATAAAACTCTCTCAAGCACTCAGCTGTCTGCAGTGAAAACATTTGGTTATTAGAGACTGTTCACTTGATAATTTAACATTTTCTTCTCTATACTACACGTACAGACATATGACCACCTAGCTTCCACATATCTCTGCCTCCGTAGAATCAATGAAAGGAGTCAAGTTTCAGAGTGGTAGCCATGTTAGTCTGTTTCAGCAAAAACAATGAGGAGTCCTTGTGGCACCTTAGAGACTAACAAATTTATTTGGGCGTAAGCTTTCATGGGCTAAAACCCACTTCATCAGATGCATAGAGTGAAAAATACAGTAAGCAGTATATATATTACAGCACATGACAAGGTGGGAGTTGCCTTACCAAGTTGGAGGTCAATGCTAACGAGGCCAATACAGTTAAGGTGGAAGTGGCCTATTCTCAACAGTTGAAAAGAAGGGGTGAATATCAACAAAGGGAAAATTACTTTTTGTAGTGACCCGTCCACTCCCAGTCTTTATTGAGGCCTAATTTGATCGTGTCCAGTTTGCAAATTAATTCCGGTTCTGTAGTTTCTCATTGAAGTCTGTTTCTGAAGTTTTGTTGCTGGAGAATTGCTACTTTTAAGTCTGTTATTGAGTGTCCAGGGAGATTGAAGTCCTCTCCTACTCATTTTTGAATGTTACAATTCTTGATGTCTGATTTTGTCCATTTATTCTTTTATGTAGAGACTGTCTGGTCTGGCCAATGTACACGGCAGAGGGGCATTGCCGGCACATGATGGCATATATCACATTGGTAGATGTGCAAGTGAACAGGCCCGTGATGTTGTGGCTTATGTGGTTAGATCCTGTGATGGTGTCCCTTGAATAGATATGGAGACAGAGTTGGCAACAGAGTTGGTTCCTTGGTTAGGGTTTCTGTGATGTGGTGTGTAGTTGCTCGTGAGTATTTACTTTAGGTTGGGGGGCTGTCTGTAAACAAGGACTGGCCTGTCTCCCAAGGTCTGTGAAAATGAAGGATTGTCCTTCAGGATAGGTTGTAGATCCTTGATGATGCGCTGGAGAGATTTTAGTTGGGGGCTGTAGGTGATGGCCAGTGGCGTTCTGTTACTTTCCTTGTTGGGCCTGTCCTGTAGTTGGTGACGTCTGGGTATCTGTCTCACTCTGCCAATCTGTTTCTTCTCCTCACCCCAGCAGGATTGTGTGTGTGCATGCACGCATGTGGTGGATAGCTTGAGTTTTCACAGATTTCAAGATGCTAAAGTCCATGCTAGTGATGACGGATACAAAACCACCTCCTTTTGGCCAGTCCCTGTTCTCTTCAGGGGCCTGATCTAAAACCAACTGAAGGCAGTGGAAAGACTCCTGTTGACTTCAATGGGCTTTGTATCAGAGCCTGAGAGCTCTTGAGGTCATCAGTGATACGCTGTAAGATGCTTGCAGAGGCCTTTTATCTGAAATATAGAAATATCTGGTGAAGCCCTATTTCTCCTTTATTGCAGAGAGAAATGGATTTCTCAGATCTACTTTGTGTGCATCATGGCCCTAACTGCTGCAAATTAAGCTTTAGGTCCTTTATCAGGCTCTGTTAGCATATATCGCTGAATCTACATAAAGTTCCATTGACTTCAGTGGGACTCCACCTGCATATATAGCTCCATTCTAGTGGATTTCACTGGAAAATCAAGGCTTAAAATGGTGCTACCATAGGGTTCTTGAGCTATGACTAAAAATTACTGTGATTTTTTTTTCTGAAGGAAGTATATGGTCCTTCATCTCTCTGACATAACAATTTTGGAAAAGCTTTATCTAGCCTAGTAATGAATTGTATTAGCATTCATGCATTGTAATTCATATTTCAAAAGCTCATCAGCACACTTTGTACACAGCAGTTTAAAACAGACTTGTAGGAATAAACTACATCAAAATCAAAATATATTAGAGTGTGATTCTGTTCTGAAAAGTGAGTCTAATAATTACGCTGTGGGGTTGGTAGGAAAGGAGATTAGTAATTGCTTGCTCTGCAAATTTAGCATAGGGTCAGAGACACAAGCTGGGTTCTTTGTGGCTCATGCATCTTTATTAATAATAAAGCAGATACTATATGATAAACTGTAGCCTCAGCTGGATCTGTACAATTTTAGTGTCTAGAAATTCTCTCTCTGTTGCACCTGTGAGATTAATTCAAATTCAGCAGTAGTGTAAGTAGGTGCAACTCTGTTTAAGCCAATGAAGTTTCATCTATTTACATAGGTGGGAAATTTGTCTGTTAATTTACCTTTTTTTTTTTTTAATAAAGAGAACTTTGATCTCAGCGAGAGAGCATCATCACTGAAATAAATCCAGCTCTTTTATTATGGTATGAGAAATTTAAGTTTAAACACTCTTCTCCCCCCTCCTCCCACAGCTCCCAAGAAACTCAGGGCTTGGCTACCCATTGAATTACTGTGTGGCAAGCCAGCAATCTATAGTGTGCTGACTTGCTGTGCAGTAACATTCTGTGTGAACACTGCTGTCAGGGTTCCCTCCCCACTCTGAACTCTGGGGTACAGAGGTGGGGACTGCATGAAAGACTCTCTAAGCTTATATTCCACCAGCTTAAGTTAAAAATTTCCCCAAGGCACAAATTCCTTGCCCTGGAATGGTATCACTGCCACCACCAAGTGAGTTAGACAAAGATTCAGGAAATGGACCACTTGGAGTTCCTGTTTCCCCAAAATATCCCCCCAAGCTCCTTCACTCCCTTTCCTGGGGAGGCTTGAGAATAACGCACCAACCAAATAGGTAACCAAGGTGAGCACAGACCTGATCCTTAAAAACAGAACTTTATTATAAAGAAAAAAGTAAAAGAAGCACTTCTGTAAAATCAGGATGGAAGGTAATTTTACAGGGTAATAAGATTTAAAACACAGAGGATTCCCCTCTAGGCAAAACTTTAAAGTTACGAAAGAAACCAGGAATAAACCTCCCTCTTAGCATAGGGAAAATTCACAAGCTAAAACAAAAAATAATCTAACACATTTCCTTGCTATTACTTACTATTTCTGTGATATTAGATGCATCATTTCAGTAGGAGCTGGATTACTTGCTCAGGGCTTGTCTACACTGGAGAGTTGCAGCGCTGGTGATGGGGTTACAGCGCTGCAAATCACTCTGTGTCCACACTTGCAAAGCACAGCCAGCGCTGCAACTCCCTGGTTGCAGTGCTGGCTGTACACCTGGTCTGCTTGAGGTGTAGCGATTCCAGCACTAGTAAGCCCCTCATGGATGACATTCGGTGTGTCTCCGTCGTTTCAATAGCATTGCTGAAGTGGATTTTGCAAGAGCGTAGCTTAATACATATACCACGTGTTTTTGGGACAACCTTGACAGAGCTATTTGAATCGAGAGCTCTCAAGTTGGGAGAAGTCAGGTGATTTTCAAGAAGGGAGTGAGGAAGGGTTTTTGTTTGTGTGCTCTCGTAAGATATTGCTTATCGCACTCCTGAGAGACCCAGAAGGATGCGGCAAACATCACGTAGCAATACCCTGGTATAGCGGGCAGCGCCTGGACTGGTGGAGTCTTTATATTCACATGAATAGGACAGATACAGCCAGCGCTGTGTTGTGAAGACAGTTACTCGGAGAGTGTGGCAAGCCTCGATGAGCCGACGCGGGACGAGGACGGCGGCCAATGCTGGCCTATTGGGAGATGTGCAGCCGCTGTTGCTTTGAGACAGAAGATATTGAGGCGGAGGGTAGTCTCTAGCTTGATGCTGTTGGAGTGGGCAGAATTATGCTGTGGTTAATGTGTCTTGAGCGCTAATTTGCTATAGGAGTGCATAAATTTGCATTAGTGAATAAGAGAGGGGTTGTGGGGAGTGCAATACTTGTTAAAAATGATGAAGGTAGGATGCTATGTATCTTCCAGTCCTTAGAACTTGACAAGGCAGGAGCTGATGACAGTACGATTATTGGCGAGACTAAGTGGTGTGTTCTGTTAGAAGCGCGATAGACTATGCGTGTCACACTACACTACCATCCTCCACGCTTCTCCCTGCTTTCATATCGAAGAAGGCCATATTGAGCAGGCATTTGAATTGGGATATGCGCTGCCCACAATGCACCACCCGCAGCAGTATTGTTGTCCCTGCCAACTCAGAGTCGCGTCGGCAACAGTCGGTTTCGAGGCATAATGTTGAGCCACACTGAGCAGACGCTGTCAGCTGTCAGCTGGTGGCGACACACTGGCGCTGCGAGTTTCCTAGACAGTTTGTACGAAGACGCGTAACGTCACACATGTGCGCTCGTAAAACAAATCACTAATTATTGGGTACGCCGTTAGAGTCTATTCTCCTCTTCTAGATGTCTCTACTCATATTGTTCATGGGGAGCTGAGCAACTGGAAGAGTCCTTCAGACGAGGTGGATTTAGAGATTGGCGTATGCAATGCGTGTTGACAACCACTGCGAGAATATACTCACGCTTGTTGCAGTATACCACACTGGGAAGCCGCAGACCGTGCTCAGGCGGCTTGTCGGGTCTCGCCTGAGGAATAGCTCGGAGTGGGGTGACGAGCATTGATCACTTGCTGTGTGCGGTGTAACTGATTCAAAGCTCTGAGGGTATGGATGACAGCGACTGCTGCAATGTGCTCGAGAAACATTTCGCGAAGGGAGAATTGGACAGCATCAAGATGCGGAGTCTTTTCCTCGTCGAGTGATTGAGCTTCTCGGCGCACCTCACTGCTCATTCGTTTTCGTATAGGTCCGACACCGGCGACACGTAGGTGCTACGAAGCGGTGACCCGCGCCCTGTCTAAAGATGGCGAAAGCCAGAAATGTTCGAGAAAATCGTGCCTTATGTTTTGCACTGTCTCGAGAAATGGACTCCCGCAAGGTGAGTTGAGCCATCTACGAATAGCTAAGTACAAACAGAAGGAGTGGGTCAAATCGCGTTCGGGATGCATAGCTCTCGCCAGAATAGTGGTGACCCAAACGGAGCCCAGCAATAGGTATGCGTCAGCGACATGTAACTTTCAGCGGACACTTCACGTGGTGCTATATGGAAGGGGAACTGGGTGATACTGGTGAAGTGCACGGTGTTATCGAATAGCTGCACTTGCTTGGAGGCTTTGCAGCAAATGGCGTTTTTTCCACGCTCTGATAAGCAATGATTTGTGACTAGCCTATGGGTGATATAGAAAGTGGCGATGGCATCGCAGCTTAACGTGGAGGTTTGGCCCCATTGGAACGTGCGAGAGAGTCAGAGTACATACATCGCGGACAGGGTTCAGGTGCAGAAGATTACAAAGTAATGGTCTCGCTTGAGAGTTGGTGCTTCTCCTCAGATTGTGCTTCGGTAGAGGGCACTGTGACAAGAGAAGGCTCTCTGAGTCTGTACATTTAGCTGGCTACACGGCTGGCCTGCGCGGAAAGGTGCATGATGCCCGACGCACATGACTTGTTTCGGAATGTCATGTGTCACGATTTGAGCTGGATGCGCGATAGACGCTTGCAGCGGGCCGGGACTTTTTTTCCCGGGTATGACCACTCACCGGATAGATTCAACCAGTATGCATAATCGCGAGGCATCCAAATGGAGCTGGCACGGTTCAGATGTGATCCTAGGAGACAACCTCCTCCGGGCAGTCGCCGCTAATAGCTAGTGCGGTCGATGAAGGCCGTGTTGGAATAACAAGCGGAACGTTAGGACGAGTGAAAGCAGAGGACCTATGCATATGGCGGAACTACGAGAGGAGTCCGGGACAGGAAACATGCACCCTGTGGCAATGTGTTTTTGGCCATCGGTATAGAGATCGCAGAGGCGACGAGGGAGAACTGAGTGTCGCTACGTCTCATCATAGAGAGGAGCTCCTATGATCTAGCTGAGGAGAAAGCTAGACAGCCAGTTGCCGCAGCAGCTGGACCATTGTTTGTGAAGATGAGGAAGGCAGAGGATTCAGTTTCCCAGTGAAGTCCTGTGCAGATCATTTTATTTTAAGGAGGGAAATTGGTGGTTAGGAGATGACTGGAGGGTCGTGGGTATCGTGTCTCTGGCTAGCCTACTGAGAGCATGCATTTCCTAGGAGTGGATAGGAATTAGAAACATGTGAGCCATTGATTTTGGTCTATCATTGTAGGAGTAATGGACATCTCGGAGGGTTCAATGCCTGGAGGGCTGAATTTGCAGCAGCCTCCTGATGATCATCGAGTCACGCTGGCAAAAATCTTTCAGCGAGGAGGCGTCAGGGCACAGGGTCTGTCAAGGGATCTTAGCGCGAAGATTGCTCTTATGAGGGGGGACGAAATCTTATGCACGCTGAAAGCAACATAATGTTGGTGGTCCTTGCCTCGTTGAGTTCTCAGTCAGGGGCTAATCGTCATCAAGTGCAGTGGTTACACTGATTTTTCCCTTGGGTACAGTATCGAATTCTCTTTCTGCAATAATAAAAACTGTTTGAGAGAGAGAGAGATGCGCCTGTGAGATTGAGATAATAGGAGGAGAGACAATTTTAGAGCTGGTCGAGGATGGGCGTCAGGTGAGTGAACTCATGATACGCTAGGCTCATAGATGGATTGAATACCATGGCGCTGTCTGGAGTGTTGTGCAATGCCGATGCAGTTCAGGATTACTATGCCGGAATCCATGGTGACTACATGGTGTGGGTGCTTGAAGTATCAAGACCTAGGGTTCATTAGGGTCGCCAGTTAGCTGCCTTGGGCTGGGCTATAGGGTTGAGAGATGACAAGCTGTGGGGCGGGGAGGCAGGGATACAGCTGGTGGAAGGGATGAATAATAGACACCTGCTAGGAATAGGTAGTGGAGATAAGAGGTTTTTTGACGCATAGTACATTTCAGTGAGGGACAGCTGACGCGCGCAGAGGTATGCTTACTGCTCTGCTATGTGGGTTCCGAGTTCAAATGGCCACCGAGATACATTGATTCTGCTGCATGTGCCAGTACCCAGTGACAGTTCTCAGGCCAGACACCCTCAGTTCCGTTTGGCCAGCGGGAGCCCAGGCAGAAACAAGTGGGATTTACAGTCAGTAAGCTGCTGTGGCATCTGGCTGTGTGGGGCGGTCTCTTCTTGTTATCACACTTCTTTTTCCTGCTTCGCATTCGCCCTTCCTTTCACACCTCCCAGGCTGGTCGTCGCATTTTCTCTGCTTTCTCCACGATCCTATGCGACACGAGAACACTCCCGGGTGATCGCCCGTATTCCAGACTGGACCTCCATACTTCCCAGGCTTGTAGAGTTCGGCCCATAACTGGTCTTAACCAAGAAAACTTGCATTCTATTCATTCTTTGCTTTACATTTCTTGCCCCATACTCACGTACACTCATTTGTCTGCGCCTTTTCATGCATAGTTGCTGTATGTGCGTGGCGGCCCATCTGTATCAATGTTTGCTATGTTGTAAATGATGCTACAAATAGTCTACACAACCTCCTGTCACTGGTGCATTATAAACAATGCAGCCGTTCTGTAATAAATGTATTTGTTTTTTTTAAGTATCCTTGAAGTCTCCGGCATAACACATTACAGGTGAGACTAACAGACTTGAAAAACGGCGGCAATAGGAGACGCAAAAAGATTTGGTGAAGCAGTTATGACTCGTATGCCAGAGAGAGAAGAGGCTGCGGACTGGAGAGAGAAATGCACCGAGTGAGGAAACTGAAAGCGTGAAAAAAGAATTGGCCTAATGAAGAGAAGCACAAAGCAGCTGATAAGCCTCCTGCGGCGCCGAAGCGGACTGTATGCAGTCACTGTAGCGTCCATGCAGGCAGATCAATACCTGTGCTAACTCACCCCCATCCTAAAGCTCTCTCCCTTGTGCCCCAATGTTTGCTCAAAACCTCCTCTCAGCACTGGTGTCTTACTGCGACAGCTGCCCCCTACATCCTGTACGGTTTACCTACAGCCCCGAAACTTACACCCTTACCTCCTGATTGTACTCAACCAACCCCATGCACCATCAGCATATAATCTCTGAGTGCAGTGGGCATTGCAAAGTCACTCCGAGCATGGACATACTGCAAACATTGACTGTACGTTCATGCAACCCTACCGCTCCAACCTTTTATGTACTGTATTCTTAAATAGATATTCTTCTTTGGCTTTGATAAAAACAGTTTTTATATTGCAGAAAGAGAAGCATACATGTAACCCAAGGGAAAATCATATTGTAACCACTGCACTTAACCTCAGTGCAAGCAGCCAAACATTACTGTGTGCTTTCAGCCTCAAATTGCTCCTCAGGGCATCCTAATCCTTGAAGCCCTGTGCTGGTCTCTAGTAGCATCTGCTCTCCTGGCTGGCAAATTCAGCCTCGGCATTGAACCTCGGAGGTCCATTCGTCATTTTTTTTTCTGAATGTTTCACTCTTCCCTCACAAATAAATATTATGGAGATACAGCCGCAGGATATAACCGCGGGGATGCTCGCTTTCCCCAAGTCTAGCTTCCCATGAAGACACCTCCAGTGACCTTTAAAATGGCCAAAAGCACATTCCACAGTCGCATCTGTACCGGCTCAGTCTGTAGTTGAATCGGTCCTTCGTCCTGTCAATCTCCCTGTATACGGTTTCATGAGCCAAGGGCAATTAAGGGTAAGTGGGTCTCAAGGATCACAATGGGCATTCGAAGTCCCTATCGTGATCTTCCGGTCTGGGAAAAGTCCCGGCCTGCAGCTTCCTCTGAATCAGGCCACTGTTCGAAAGATCGGCCATCTGATGGCACTTACATCGGAGGTTGTGATGGCGCAACAGTCGTGGTTTCGCGGGCCACCTGTGTTAAAGATATGGTCAGTAAATGGCCCAATGGTGTATTGAGTGAAATCTGAGATCCAACCCAACGACTCTGCCCTCACGAATATCACAAGACCACCTGGAGAATAAATAAAGTTACTACACATAACCATAGGAACAATGCCTTCCGATTCAATGTATGCTGATCTCTGGGGAACAATTGGGGCCAGAACTATGGGAATCTTATTGCGTGCCGCACGACAAGGCGGCGACCACGCCACATCCTTCGGGGCGTCAGCCGACAGACTCCAAGAGAGCATTCGTTTCGTTTTTCTTTCATGGATTGGATGTTCGCTTAGCACGACATCAACTATCGAAACATTTCTAAATAGTTGCCTCGTCACAGTTGGTGAATACCCTTTGTTGCAATAGCCATCCGAGATGGGATCTTGCAAAGTTCCCAGAAGTCACAGTGGTTTTACTTTTCTTTCTATCCAGCAGCGGATGCGATTAATGGCGCCTGAAACTTGCAATCAAAATCATCCCCAATGCTCCTTTCCCCCCACTCCACAACACAGCGGGTGTGTCCCCGCTACCGCCCTCTAACCCGCCCCCTCCCTTTCGGCCGTCCCCGAGTTCGCCTTACCAACTCCTCCTCGTTGGAGTTTGGCTCATCTTCCAGACGACCTGCACCTGTCCCATGCCGACCACTTTGGCCTCGCTCTTTCCCCCCACGGCGGCACAGGCCCTCGCCATTTCTAGCCAAGGCCGAAAGTGTCGTTGCTCCTTTGCCGTGTCCGACCGACGGGTGGGGGGGAGACTCTAGCAACAAGTACCATGAACCCCGGGTGGCTTTTTCTCCCTCGCCCGCAAAAACGTCTTATCGTGCAAGCCTTTCACCTGCGTTCATTCCACCCACCCCGCCCCCCCCCCACCCCAGAACCTTAGCAAGGTACGCGCGATGTGCAATACCCCACCCCACTCAGCCAGCTGCCGTAACTGTCTTCAGCCCCCATTCCGAGCCCCACTGCTCTCCCACAGCAGGCGCATGCTGAGCGTCCACGTCCGTTACCCCTCTGCCAACACCCATACTTTAGCTGGCGCGGCGGTGCCCACGCATGCCCCCCTCAGGGCGATCTATTATCATGCCTGCTCCGTACGGGGACGCACGCCTCACTGTATCACCGTTTGCTGGAAGGCTGCAGGATACTGGCCTCAACTGCCAAACGGTTTTTTTTGGATCTTCCGCCCGTGCCTCGCGTGCGAACTAGATCTCTCATCTCCCCTCAGCAAAGTCGTCAAGTCAGCTCTGGGTCCATTTCCTTTTTCTAACTGAACCGCCAGCCTGCACGGAACTCCACGAATCCAGGCCCGCACATACCGACTCTCCAACACCAGTGCTGGGACCGCGCAGCGACGCACCATTGGGGCTGCTTGGGCACCAGGAGAAGCGAATGACCTTTGCACCTTCTGTACCTTCCACTTCACAACCCACAGCCGCAAACATTGGAGTAAATCGCGAAGGTGCCTCTGTGGATTAGTGTCCCATCAAACTGGCACTACACTCCGAAGAGCCGCTGGCACGACTGCTG
>NC_133769.1:127185155-127236026 GCF_003597395.2 Chelonoidis abingdonii
GTCGGCAGCGCGTACTCATCAAGTGTGACGCACACAGTCCACATAGCGCTTTTATTGAGAAGGCCTACACACGATAGTTACAAGAGGTCATCCACCACCAGACATTCCCTATGCGCACCACAAAGCCGGAAGATACTGGCTGAACTAAACGCCAGCTTTCGGGCCGATGACTCGCCCATTCGAGGAAGCTACATTATCACCGTAAAAGAACAAACACAGACTCGCTCTTAAGTCATCCATGCAGAGCTGACGCGAGCGCGCGAGCGCAGGGAGAGAATTGCTTATAGAGAAATGTCTTACAAAGTACTGGTTCATGCTTGAGGCGGAGGGTGTCCGTAGCGTGGGGAGTGGCACCGCAAGTTATGGCTGCTGGTTAATGTGGTCTTGAGGCTATTTTATAGGAGTGCATAAATTGTGCGATTAGTGAATAAGAAGAGGGGTTGGGGGGAGTGCAATACTTGTTAAAATGATTGAAGTAGGATGCTATGTATCTTCCAGTTCCTTAGCAACTTTGCAAAGGCAGGGAGTGAGAAACAGTGTCAGCTCAAAAATTCCACCTGTCCACTGTCTCGCTCCCAATGCCTCTGTCACATCCACGCCCACTCCCCCTAGTTTGAAAAGCACAGTTGGCATGCCGCATGTTGAAAATGGCTGAGGAGATAAAGCATTGCCCCACCTAATTGCGCACCACTTCCCCCAACAGCGGCAATGCAAAAGTGCCTGGCCAATGTTGGCCATTACAAACTGGGCACGCGACTGGGTAGCCTGTCAGTGAGCTCGACACAGCAGCCGCGCTTTCCTAACAGCAGCTGTAGCGAAGGACTAGCTGTAAGCTGCACACCGACAAGCGCCTGATACACAAAAATGTTAAAGGCGCTGTAGCCATATCCCCTCAGTCATGCTCTCTTTGTGCTCAATGGGTCTTGACTACACTGGAGAGTCCAGCGCTGGTGAATTGGGTTTTATCTAAATAAGCGCGCTGAGCAACTCACTCTGTGTAAACAACTTGGAAAAGCCCAGCCACGCGCTGGCAACTCTGTGTCACGCGTGAAGCTGTACACCTGGTCTCGCTTGGGGTGTAACGATTCCAGCGCTGGTGATGCAGCGCTGCTCATCAGGTGTGGAAGGTGCAAAGTGCTGAGTTAATTGGCCTCACCAGCGCGGTAATCTTCGGCCACTTCTTGCTCATTGTTTTTTCACATTACTCGGCAGACGGCCACTGGCTGTCCAAGGTGACCCGCCCTTCGTAAAATGCCCATGGAAGGTCTGTTAAAAAAAATCCTCACTTCTGGTTTGCTCAGCACCCAGGTGCGTTGGACAGCAATTCAATCAATCAAGGATACATAAGAGATCCATGGCCTTCCAACAACCCAAACCGAGCCTCCCATCCTTGTTACCAGAATGGTCAGAGCTGTGCAGACTCACTCTCCATTAGTGTTGCTTGGGGTGAGGAAGCTGTGCAGTCTGACAGCTGGGCCGCAGCTTAACAGCATTGATAGGAAATTTTATGATACTCCCTCTTTAATGGGCGAACCTGAGTATCAAAGTCGCATGCTGGCAAGGGGCCGAATGAACGGGCGGACGCGCTGCAGTGCAGAATGTTAAAGTAAAAAGGAGCTGTGGAGTGCCTTATTGCAAAGCCCGTGACAGAGAAATCCGGTTGCTTCCTCAGGTGCTGCTCTTCCACCACAAGGGGAACCACGCAAACCATGCCACAGCCTCACATTCCCAGACACTACGCTCGAACAGCAACTCATATCACCTGACCCACACCCCACAGAAGGCCCACTCCAGAAATGAACACTACTGACGTAAGTGCGGGCAGGCAACCCACGCAACCCCACTCCACTCTCAACTGTGAGGAGCGCCTCGACTGGGATCTCACCAGGCAAGGAAAGCACAGCAAAAGGCCCATGAAAGTGCCCTGTACACATGGCAATGAGCGCAGACCTACTGGGAAATGTCGCAGACATCTTGCAGACACTGATGGGCCGAGCTACGTGCTGGGGCCCAGGGCCCAAATGGCAGTCACAGCATAAACTGCCTCCAGAACAACCATGATGTTCCACCATGCCGGCGCCCGGACTTGTGATAAATCTTGGCCCAGCAGCCCCATGGCACTCTCGCAGCGCACACTCCAAATTGCCTGCCGCGCACCGGTTGCTTTGGCTGGTTACTGGCGACAATACTTCCAGAGAATGCAACGTGGTTGTTTACAGTGCTCATAAAATGCCACGGGGCGGAGACGGCTCCAGACCCAGCATTTGGGCCGCGCTGAAAAACGCACAAATGATGCTGCTCGAAGGAGGAGGGCAACTGAGCATGCGCTATAGGAGAATAAAGGCGCACAGAAGAGAGTGGCTTTTGCATCAAGGAGGAACACAAACAAGCTGTCACACAGAATGCCCCCTCAAGGATCGGAACTCAAAACCCGGTAGCACCGTTGATAATTCAGAGAGAAGCAAACGAAACAAAACAAATCGGCTATATTCTTGTTTGATCCCACCCATCACGTTACACTTAGGTGGCAGAGACCCGTGCAGTTGACTGCTAGCTGCCATCTATCATTCTTGGCTGCGCCAGAAGAATAGGGCAGTAGGCACCTAGCCAGCGTGCATCTCGGGTGCTGTCCAAGAAGATGGGATCACCGTGCTGAGTCACGTCCATATCTCCCAGGCCGCCCCGGAAGTGACTTTACCTAAAGGTGTTAAAAGAGCACCCCAATGACAAAATGATACGGCTACCATTGCCGTAAGCACCATCTGATCTGGCGCTGGTACAATGCAGTCCAAGTCTGCCAACCACCCAGAACCCACAGTGACAGTCACCGGGCGGGCTCCATGCTGCTGGTAGGTTTGCCACAGTAACTCCAGGAAAAAAACGGCACAAAAATATTCTTTCTCATAGCTTCACGCGGGGGGGGTTTGACATACATGTAACTAATCACCCTCGCGACACGTTGCCGCCATCTAAGCACTGGGACTAACCCCCATGAATCACAATGGCAGGATGACTGGCAGACGGGGATAGTTTACCCCACAGTGCACGCTCTGGAAATTGAAAGCTCAACCTTGGTGCTGTGACAAGTCGCCGACGTAAGCACTTCACAGCATTTTTGTGGGGACAGTAACACAATTGACTGTAAAAAAACTGATTCTGAAAAACTGACTCTATAAAGTTGACCTAATTGCTAGTGAACTAAACCCCTAAACTCCTCTCCTATTTTGCAATCTTTTTATTATATGCATCCCACAGTTCCCCATATCCATCGGTGTAATACTTACAATTAAGGTTGAACAAACAAATTTGTAGCTGACTTGTTTTATGTAATAAAAATCAGTTCCATCAAGAATCTTACAGAGAACAAGACAACTTGAAGGAATGTTAACCTATACCACCAATATAAAAGCATATGGCCAGGTGTAATCTTTTTTTCTGAAATTTAAATAGCACTGCAATAACAACAGAATATTCCATTCATGAAAAACTTGTAAGGTCAATAAGACATCTCTCCGGCATTGAAATTAACCAGAGACTTAAAGGTGTTTCAAACAAAACGTCAAAAGAAATCCCATCGAAGAACCCACATGGTAGGATACTTAGCTGGGATGTGGAGACAAAGAGTCCAAGCCCCTTTCAGAATCAAGCAATAGGAGAAGAGCTTAAAACGATATCTTCTACAGGTTTCAAAAAAGCGATAAGTCAAATAAAAAAAAAGACCATAATATTTTTAATTCATGAGTTAAGCCCATGAAGATATTGGTCGCTCCTTGAATGTTATGAACTGGGAGCAATATAATAGACTTATTGCAATAGAACTAATAATGCTTTTAATCCATATAGACTAGTGGATAGCTGAACATGCGCTGTACTCTGTGCACATGGAAGAGACAGAACTTCCCTGTGTCATGCAGTAATGTAGTCATGTTATACTTCCTCAAATTTAAGGCTCTGGCTGGGCATTCCAAGATATTTCAATTACTCTCCAATCCTCCTCAACAGACACTGTGGCACCCCACACAGAAATGCCAAAATTCTGTTTGACAGAAAGTGCTATTATGTGCCAAAAATTCTGTGGTGTATCGAGAGCTGATTAACAAACAACACTGATAAGCAATATTCTGCATTCAAAGAAGAATACTTAAATAGCCTGGACACCCCCACATCACTGTCAGCAAGACAAACTTCAATTGTGTACTGCTCTTGTGGCATATAGGAACAACCATTGTTAGGAATTAGACGCATGACACATCAAATTAACACAAATAACTTGCAGATTTATAAACAGGGTGTTCGTAGCATATTGCAAACCAAAACAACCAAACACCACAACAAAGCACATTAAGGTCCCAGATACCTAAAACTTGGCCATATAACCCGAAGAAAGACTCCGCACTTGTTTAGAAACAGACAGATCCTACATAAATCTAGGGGCAGATCTTCAGGTCCAAATTGACGATAGCTCACTGAAGCAAAATGAAGCCATGTGAAATACAACCAGCTGGGAATCAGCTCCATACACGCCCGACGACAAACGTTTGGGCACAGATGCTATTTTCCTGTAAGTTAACCCACGAAAACAGTGTAAATCTGGTCCAGGATCACCCCAATCCAAATAATAAGCAAGCCAATTGCTCCGTTGGATTCCCAGGGCAGGGAAAAGTGCCTGCCAATATCTGATTAACCCTCATTCGATTATTAAAAATGTCTGCAACACTTATGTGTCAGAGCCGAAGAAATCAGTTTGAAAAAGCAAGGGCCATTCTCTTCCTAGATTGACAATAAGAATTTCTATTACGTCCAAATTGTGGACATAAATTGAAACAACTTTATAGAAATCAAGAAACTCTGAAATACCTAATCGATGGAAAATAAGGATTGCTATCTAAAGCTTCTTCATGTCAACAGACATTGGCTATACAATAGTCCTTTAATACATGCAAAATAGGAATTAAATCAAGCTCAAAAAGTGCCTTATAAATTACTAGTATTAGGGAAACATTTCTGAAAACCCTTTGCCCATGACCCTCAAGATATAAGCAGGTATTTCTTTATTATGCTGAATATGAATGAGACACCAAGTGCATGAACCACCAGATGTGTATGGTCAGATGACAGAGATGGTTAATAAAAGCACGACAGAACACTTATGAAGATAACAAGCATCGAGTAAGGAACTTTACAAAAGATCCAGTCTCTCACAACACTGGCTCCGATTATCAACATAACTATCTAAATGTACATGCATGATGGTTGTCCTAGCAAAGACAAACGGACAAATTGGTGACAGGTTTCTTTCAAATAAAACCATCAACATTGCAATGCAATTTGTTTCTCCTGTGTAGAGTTCAAACAAACTATAGCCAGATAAAATTGGCATTAAAAAATAAAGACTTCAATATCCGCAAATACTACCATGGCAAAATTAAGACAATAGAGATGGCACCACTTAATTGACTACTCAATGTGAAAAGTACTTGATTTGCATAATCGAGAATCTACATGTATCAATTAGCAATTGATTAAGACCCACATTCCATGTACTAGATCTATGTAGTAAAGTGACCTTCTTAAGGAAACATGTAATTGATAGCAAGAAACATACAATATTTACAACGCACCGCTACATTAATCTAACAAGAGAACTTATAGAAAAGAGACTTACCCACATATGGCCGTTCTCGTAGTCAACTTGAGCTCCCATCATTGAGAAGTGAGTTTTGCGAATCCGGTGTACTTTTGCAGTCAACTGATGGTTTCTTTATGACCTCTGCAGAACAGAAGAAGAGTTGCCTGTAAACAAATATGTGATGTAAAATTAAGACAAACTAGAATACTAACATCACGACAAAGCAGAAGCTCTCTCCTGCCACAACGCCAGCACCTCTTGTTCGATCAGCATGCAAGTCTACTCATGCAAACAAACATGCGCTCCACAATCAACACATAATCAAACAATTAGCAGCGCTCCACAAATGATGAGGGTCAGACTTGTAACCCAATACTGATTTAGCATCCAGCATTTAGAAAAATTCACAATTCAAGGCTTAACTGCTTGCGTGCTAATCTCCAAAGATACCAGCATACTCCCAACAGTTTAAAAATGCCAAATTAATGGTCCGAGTTCCGCAGGGTGGATTACAGAGCAACCCATCTTGCACTCACCCCAGGGCCGGCGCTAGGTATTCTGCCGCCCCAAAAGCAGGCAGCAGGCTGATTACGGCTTGCTGCAGAGCCCCTGGTCCCAACGAATTCGGCGGCTGCATGTGGGAGGGTACTGCCAACGCGGAACCCACCGGACCCTCCGCCAGGCAGGCCGCAAGGCACTGCCTGCCACCCCTGGCGACCAGGAGACGCCCCTGTGCTGCCGCCCCAGGCACCGCACTTGGCGTGCTGGGCCTGAGCACCCCTGCTCACCACCCACACAGAGGTCCCACAGAGCTGCGTCTGAGCTCAGTTCCTGCTCCAGTGCTGCAGCCCTGGCCCTTGACATGGGTCACCAGCTCTTAGGTTTTCCAACAGAGAACTGGCCAATTCAGTGAGACAATTGTGATCCCCAGTTCATAGGCCAAGATGCGCAACACCACAGAGTAAGGGAACCAATGCCATCAGTCAGGACAGAGCCACTCAAACCGGTGATCAAAGGTTTGTTGTCAAAGTAGGCACAGTTCCAGCAACCCAGAAGTATTCCAAAGGTCGAGACCAAGGCAAAGTAACCATTCACATGGCCTCTGCAATCCTTCTAGCAAATACGGCTGACGAAGCAACGTGCCAGTGCGCTTTATCTTGCTTCAATTCACACAAACTTGAAGGAGCCCAGAAGCTTTCTATCACTTCCCAATACTTTTCAAATGAGGCTGGGCTGGCTCACCCCTGTACTTGCCCACCTCTTGTCTTTGCATTTTAATTAGAAGAAATCCATCGATTGCCCTCAGGCCTCTACAGATTGACACACAACATCATCATATGGAATATCTACTAAGAGCATTTAAGAACAATAATATCCATAAAGCTACCATCTTTTCTCGCACTGTAGACTGTCTGTCCTAACTACATCGGTCAACCTTCGTATTAAAGCCATTGCAATCAGCTAAGATACCAAAGAAAAGATCTTGGTCTATTCCAATAGGATATTTAAATTCCACCAGTTCCATTAATGGAAAAAGAAAGGGAACGACTATTCATGTAACTTCATAACTAGAGATCTATAGCGTCGTATGAGCACTACCGAAACATGAGACATTTCTAACCCATGAGAACTTACAGTGAAAAGAGAAGGGGACTATGATCAAAATGCCCAATCGCTTTCACCGATATAGTATTTGTTATAGTAAAGTATAAACTTTACTGTTTAAGCATGTGATGAACCACAAATAGCAGTAACAGCTGCCCCTGTGAAAAATGGGATTATCCATTTGCATGTAATGAAAAACATGCTAATTGATTTCATCAGTAAACCATGGTCACTATCAATCCAACGACAAGCGCTGCAAATGTGGCCACACTGCAGCGCTGGTAGGTGTCAGTGTGGCCACACTGCAGTGCTTTTCCTACACAGCTGTACGACCACAGCTGTAACTCCCAGCGCTGCACATTTCCAAGTGTAGCCATGGCCTCAGAGATAACAACTCACAGAGCACAAAACAAAAACCTTCCTCCCCAGATTTGAAAATATCTTCTCCCCTTATTGATCCTTTTGGTCAGGTGCCAACCAGGTTATTTGAGCTTCTTAACCCTTCACAGGTAAAGGAGAGATTTTATGCTACCCTTAGCTGTATGTTCATGACAACTGCTGTGAAGTTTGAAAGTCGTGGAGTATGGCTTGGCTGTAGCAATGTTCACACGTGGCAAGCTTGTGCACTGCAGATTCACACCTGGTTTTGCAGTACAGTGATTCAAGGTATAGACAAGTTTCTAAGTCTGTGCCATAGATAAAACAATTGGGAGTTATCTGAAGGGCCAGAAGCCAAGAATTATAACTATTTCATCTTGAGGAGAGGCCCCTCTAGATCAGAGATGAGGTGTATGGGTGGGGTTTTGTTGGCAAACTCATATTAATGCTGCCAATGCTGTATATTTTCTGTGTATGAATGGAAGACTTCAGCCTGCAGAAATTTGGAGCACTAAATTGGCTTTTTAAAAGACTTTGTGATACATTGAACATTTCTGAAAAAGAAACATTGTTGTTCTATCATATATAGTATTTCCAAAATCTTAAGAAGCTAATCAAAGTAAGCTAAGTCAGTCCCAGAATAGTGCAGCATAGAAAATCTCTTCAGTCTAACAGAGAGAGGCAAAATGCCATCTCATGGCTAGAAGATGAAGCTAGAGATACTCTAGCTCAAACAGGAATTAATTCAGGGAAACCCTATGGCCATGTTATGCAGCTTCTCAGAGAAGGTGATCAAAATGATTCCTTCTGGCTTCATAGGCTATGGACCTAGTAGGAGCGGTGATTGTGTGCTATATTGTTGGAACACCTCCAACCTGGGTGGCTGCCAGAGTGGGGTTAATTTTCAGGTTAGTCCTTTTTGCTAAAGAATTTGGGTGGTAGTGTTTACTTCTTATTGGAGAAAGAAGGGCTTTCATGTTGGGGACCAAGGATACAAAACCTAGAAGAGGTGTCTGAAACCCTTGTAATTCTCAACTCAGATCAGTCCCAAATCCATAAACCATTGAATTGGGTTGACTTTTGGCTCTTGAATACTAAAAATAAGGCTGTTGGGCACCATATTGTCTTTCACCATAAATTCATGTCGTATTGACTGATTCTAGCAGTGCTGTGGCCTTACAGAAACACATTAGAGCACTCAAAGTCAGGAGAGTTAGGCCACGTCTAGACTACGCGCCGTATCGGCGCGTTACAATCGATTGCTTGGGGATCGATATATCGCATCTGATCTAGACGGGATATATCGATCCCTGAGCGTGCTTAGATCGATTCCGGAACTCCACCAAGACGAACGGATTTCCGGATTCGACATGGCGAGCCGCGGACATCGATCCCGCGCGGTGAAGACGGGTGAGTAAATCGATTTTAGATATTCGATTTCAGCTACGCTATTCTCGTAGCTGAAATTGCGTATCTAAAATCGATTTTATCTCGTCGTGTAGACCTGGCCTAAGATACTTTGTTTAATTGTACCTATGCCATTATTGGTTTAGACTCTTGCTGGGGTCCTTTTGAGTGAGTCCTGTTGGCACCAGGGGGCTACCACCCCTGAACAGATCTTTAATGGCTCCCAGGAGAGCAGATTACTGTCATACCAGTGAAAAAGGTCCACAGTAATTAACTTGCATACAATGCAGTTTATTCGAGAAAGAATTACACAAGTGGTCAAGGGTTACATTAAGCACACATTAAAGAACTATACAGTAAGAGCTATATATTCCTCTTAGCGAGCCTCTCTTTCACAAACACACAAACAGGCCCTGTGCTAGCCTCATACAGTTCCTGCTTGGCAAACAGAGAAGGTGATTACCAAATTCTATGGATGACTTCTTCTCTCCAGGTCTGGTCTCCTCAGCCCTCTGGTCTGTCTTGGATTCCCTTGAGCAAATTGTAATATCACATTAATCATACTCACAATTTGTACGCTATTAGATCGTGTGTTTCCTTTTCTGGTTTTTATAAAACTTAAAGCATTATTTTATAATTTTTAGTAGCATAATCTAACAGCTCAGTCTTACAAGTTTTCCATAAAGCTGTTTTTTCTTATATCGCTTACACATTTGGTATTCAAAACAGAAACATACAAGGAATAATGCTGCAGTTTCAGAAATTTAAAATAACTGCCTATTTAACTCCATTTTATGCTGTAACTTGACATATATCATTGTACCAAGCACATATTTGAGATCTTATTTTTCCTACAGCTTTTAAAACAATTTTATATTTTCAAGCAAGCATACCTTTTATAGATATTATCAGTCTAGTTGACCATTCTATTTGGTCTAGTGTGCCTTGATTAATTTGTATTTTCATATCCCAATTTGTATAATTTCTCTTTGGGTATTTACCATAATCCTTTTCCTTCTGGTACTATTCCATAGTACCCTGTTTTATTTTCCAGGTGTTGGCATATATTACTGGTACATTTTTTGTTGTAAGTGAATCTATGTGAGTTTTGTCTGTTTTGCATAAATACTGTGTGGTTTCTTAGTTTTCTGGTTGCACCAATGCATAGGTGGTAGGAACAAGGGCATGTGACTTGCTAAGACCCTTGAGGGCAGGTAAGGCTACTCAAGTTGCCTGTACGTAAGCTATAGAAGGTGTCCCTCATAACCTAAAACCTACAAGGGGGGATATGACCAGGTGCCACTTTGCCTGGGAAGTGAGCCAAAGACCAGGAGGAGGGGCAATGGGCGTGCTGGAGGTCCAGTTGCTAGGAGCTGAGCAGTCTGTGATTGGGAGAGAGGCAGGGAGTCCAAGATGGATTTGGCTAAAAGTTACTGATTTCCGTGCCAACAAGTCCGTTCCACACTGTGTACCTGTTAATTTACTATGTTGGCGGATAGTTACAGGGCCCTTTGCCTTCCCCAGGAGCCATGTCCAGGTGGACTCACTGCAGGGATGCTAAATTGCCTGAGGTGAGACATAGGAAGGCCAAGACCACTTAGGCTTTTTTTGCTCCAGCAGCAGTGTGAGGGGAGGCATGTCTCACCAGGTTTTGACTGGCTTTTTAAAGATCAGTTTTAGAGCATTAGCCTGGTGACTCTGTGACAGATTATTGATTATTCACTCCTCATGGACTAAGACTACAGGAATCTAAATTTAGATTCCTGGCGTGTGTGTGTGTGTGTGTGTATACACTATGATTACAATTTTGAATTAACCAATTTATATGTTTAGGAACATTGTGACGTTTTTGTGTTGATTAGGTTACATTAACCTATGTTTATCCTTCCATATATTACATATTGTCACCATATGAAGTATGGCATCTTAAAGCACATTTATGTTAGGGTACTTTTGTTTGGACACTTTAAATACAGATTTATTACCATACCCCTGTAAAAATGTGTTCTATGTGCACCAATTACATCTTTATTGACACATTTTTATATTCTCAGTGATGTTATACAATTTTACAGTTGATTCTATATTTATGACTGGAATTTTAGTTTTATTTTTAAACCCAAGCCCCTTCAATTGTGTATTCTTGGGGTGCTTTTATACGATGATGGTGGCATGTCTGAGGGGTTTTTTTTGTGCAAAGCCATATCTGAAAAAAAGCACAGAAAAAAAGGCAACAAAAATTATCAGGGTTCTGGAACAATTTTGTCTAAGAAAAGATTAACAAGAATAGGACTTGCTAACTTGGAAAAGAGATAACTAAAGGGGGAATACAATAGAGGTCTATGAAATCCTGACTGTTGTTGAGAAAGTAAATAAGAAAGTGTAATTTACTTGTTTTTTTATATAACAAAAGAACTAGGGGTTACCAATTAACATTGCTAAGCAGCAGGTTTAAAATAAACAAAAGGAAATAAACACAGGAAAATTAACCTGTGGAACTTCTTGTCAGAAAATATTGTCAAGGCCAAGACTATGCAAGGTGTTTTTTTGTTGTAAAAGAAAGAGAGAAACTCATAAAGGCTATTAGCCAAGATGGGCAGGGATAGTGTCCCTGGCCTTTGTTGCTGGGAATGGGCTGCAGTGATTACTTGATCATTGCCTGTTCTGTTGATTTTCTCTGAAACACTTGGCATTGGTCATTGTTAAAAGACAGGACGCTGGGCTAGATGGACCTTTAGTTTGACCCAGCATGTTTTTATGCTTACGGCCCTAAGAAGGGTGCTCATTGTATTGAAATTTGAGTAATTTAACAATCTTCTGGCTGAGTCTTCAGCTGAAATCCTGTAGCACAGACAGGTCTAGTAATCACATTGCTAACAAGCCATAGCAAATTTCAAAGCATATTTCTTGCCTCCATAAACTTATAAATTAACCTGCAAAAACATAAGCAACCAAAACAAAAACAAAACACACAAGGCCTCTGACTGGACCTTATAGGCCAGTACATACTGTGCATTCATTTCTGAAAACTGTTATATTTTAATCCCTTGGCAAGTATAATTGGATTTGATCAGAATGTTTTACACGTCTCTGTCTGGAGTGGTTACTAAAACTGCCACAGGACTGACCATATACTTATCTGTTAACTGGAAAGCGTTTCCTTTATATAGGGATTATTTTACCTTTGTTTACCAATTTTAAGCATTACTGTGTTTTCTGTTTTTCATCGATATTTTAATTATTCCTTTGGCTCTTCCTTTTGTTTGTGTTGATTTCTCTGTCCACATGTTTTCCATTGTTTGCACCAAGTTTGCTATCCAGATCTTCCTCTGTACCTGCTCAGGCATATAGAATCATAGAATCATAGAATATCAGGGTTGGAAGGGACCTCAGGAGGTCATCTAGTCCAACCCCCTGCTCAAAGCAGGACCAATCCCCAACTAAATCATCCCAGACAGGACTCTGTCAAGCTGAGCCTTAAAAACCTCTAAGGAAGGAGATTTCACCACCTCCCTAGGTAACCCATTCCAGTGCTTTACCACCCTCCTAGTGAAAAAGTTTTTCCTAATATCAGGTAACCTCCCCACTGCAACTTGAGACCATTATTCCTTGTTCTGTCATCAGGTACCACTGAGAACAGTCTAGATCCATCCTCTTGGAACCCCCTTTCAGGTAGTTGCAAGCAGCTATGAAATCCCCATCATTCTTTCTTCTGAAGACTAAACAATCCAGTTCCTCAGCCTCTCCTCAGAAGTCATGTGCTCCAGCCCCTAATCATTTTTGTTGCCCTGCGCTGGACCTTTCCAATTTTTCCACATCCTTCTTGTAGTGTGGGGCCCAAAACTGGACACAGTACTCCAGATGAGGCCTCACCAATGTTGAATAGAGGGAATGATCACATCCCTCGATCTGCTGCAATGCCCTACTTATACACCCAAAATGCCATTAGCCTTCTAGCAACAAGGGCACACTGTTGACTCATATTCAGCTTCTTGTCCACTGAAACTCCTAGGTCCTTTTCTGCAGAACTGCTGCCTAGCCATTCAGTCCCTAGTCTGTAACAGTGAATGGGATTCTTCTGTCCTAAGTGCAGAACTCTGCACTTGTCCTTGTTGAACCTCATCAGGTTTCTTTTGGCCCAGTCCTCTAATTTGTTTCTTTGGTGTTAACAGGAACTCAGGAGTTCTTGTAATTTAGCCTGTTATTAATTCAAAGAGGTTAATAACATAACAAGGAAACAATTAACAAATAAATTCAGTACAGAGAACCATTTAGTCCTGGCCATTGCTCTGGCCATTACAGTTGGAAGGTTGGCTACAACAAGGGTAGATTTGCAATTATATTTTTATAATATAATCCTGGCATGTCATCTGCCATCTGGTTTCTGTACAAGCCAGACTGCAGCACTGCAGGGGCTTTGGCATTTTACTACTACCCCTTGTGCTTTTAGATCCTGCAACAGGGTTTTTTAAATGTGGGGAACAACTTCTGCTGGATAGGAACACTAAGGAGCTGCTTTACACATTTTTTTTCACTATCTTTACCACTGCCTTTTCTTTCTAGCCCAAATCATGAGACATTTCCCTTATTCACTTATTGTCTGGCAGTGCCACAGCTGCCATAGCTTTCCAGGCTCACTTTTTTAATCCTTCTAAAACACTTGGTTATTTACAGTCTCTTTCTTCACAACCAGCCTTTCTGCAAATTAATCATTCACTTTTCCAGTCGTACTGTATCTACTTTTAATATTGCTTTTTCAGTGATGCTGTTACAGACCACTGTATTTATTTAAAATGTAGTTTGATCTACTGCCCATTGCAGGTGTTTTAATACTTAAAGTTGCCTTTGCTCCTATATTAATTAATGTAAGGAACCATGATATGTTTCCTTCTGTCCCCTCTTCCACATAAGATTTACCAATTATATGGGGCTGTAATTTGTCTACTAACATTTACCTTTGCGGACAGGGGTTGCTAAGGGCGAGGCACTGTTACTGAAACGTGGAGCCATCCTGAAAGAGAGCTGCCAATTTCATCTGAGCCAATTCCGGGGATAACAAGCCATAAGAACTCACCTGCAGATCATCTGTACCTGTTCCCACAGCCTTAACTCCTGGCTGCAGCATTGACTGTGACCTAGTCCTTGCCATCAAATCACTTAAAGCAGTTAGCAAAGTCTTCAGAGGTTGCCCATCCAAACGGGCCATATCTGCCCCTCTTTCCTGAAGTTGAGCCCATCTGTGCTCGCAATGATCCCCCACTAAACACTCCATGTCTCCTACCATACCATCCTCAACCTTGTCCTATTTCATTGCAACTACCATCTCCCGTGTCAGTGTGATTGGAACCATTATAGTCTGCTTGATTGCTGTCAAAAGTCTCACTAATCACTTTCTGAGAAGAACTACCAGCCCCACTTACTACTCTTTCTGCCTTCTGAGCTACTTTAATCAGTTCAACCTGTTCTAAATCCATCCCGGATCCTATGAACACCTTAATAGGTTTCCTTAAACCATCATAGATCAAATCTGTCAGCTGTTTTGCCTTGATTTCAGCCAGAGAGCATACCAACACCAGCCTAGTACAAGAAGCCATAACAGATTCTCCTTCCTTCTGATGTATCAACAAAGTTGTCCTCCTCAGTTCAGAGGGGGTCAGAAAGTATTGGGCTACCTTCTGGATAACACCATCTCAGTCACCTTTGTTTAACTCTGCCTCAATTCCTGCCAACAAAGCCATTTCTTCCGTAGGGCCAGCACAAGTTATTATCAGTTCTCTTAAATCTTCAAGATCTAAATGTTTTCTAACCATGTATTCCAACAGCCAAGACAAACATGTTCTCTTAGTCAAAGAGTCCATTTGTTTAGCCAGTGCCTGTTTTTAGTTTCAGTCAGAGGACAATTTACTTCTTCTCGTATTTGCCTTGAACGCTGAGGCATATGCTATCACTAGCAGCTGGGCTGCTGGGGGGCCTGGCAGGAGCTACTCTTTCTCTTCCACCTGTATATTTATTCTTTCCGGACATGTATGGATTAAAGCTGTTATCTGTTGAGCCTTGGTTACATTTTGTGCTACAGCAGTTTGCAAGTCGCGTTTCAGGCTTTCGTTCTGCAATTTTAGTTTATCTAGTTCCTGTTCCAAACTTTCTTGCACAACATCTCACTCCTTTACAAGCTTGTCTATAGAACAATACATGGCACAGATGACACGTGCTTCTGTTTGGGCTTTCTCGGGAGTGTAACCCTTTCAGTACCTCAACAGCAAGTTGTCCAAAACTTTCTCATGCAGTGTGGGGACAGCATCAGCCAGACATGGATCAGCCCCCAAGCTTTTAAACACCTGTCTTAACAAATATCAGAGGGGTAGCCGTGTTAGTCTGGATCTGTAAAGGCAGCAGAGAATCCTGTGGCACCTTATAGACTAACAGACGTTTTGGAGCGTGAGCTTTCGTGGGTGAATACTGCGTCTGACGAAGTGGGTATTCACCCACGAAAGCTCACGCTCCAAAACGTCTGTTAGTCTATAAGGTGCCACAGGATTCCTTGTCTTAACAAACACTCATCAACCACACACAAAGGATTCGGGGTGTCCCTCTTGTCTTCCAGTTTGATGATACTTCCCTGTCTGCATTTGCGAAACATCATCGACCCTTGGAACGACCAATACAACCCTGTTCACTGGTATATTTCCCTTTCTGTGTACTGTAACTAAATCTGGTCCTCTGAGCTAAGATTAATATAAGTCAGAACTGATTCAGAACAATATTTAAATTAGTTGGTTAACACCAGTGATTCAGGATACCAAGCTCCTCAAAGGCCACCAGTTCAGAAAACAGTTTGATTCAGTTTAAAGACCTTTTTTTCTTGGACACAACAGTAATCATCCTCTGCTACCAAACGTTGGCACCAGGAAGCTACTACCCCGAATGGATCTTTAATGGCTCCCAGTGGAGCAGATTACTGTCATATCAGTGGAAAAGGTCCACAGTAATTAACTTGCATACACTATAGTTTATTTGAGAAGGAATTACACAAATGGTAAAGGGTGACATTAAGCACATAAATCCTATGTTAGACGTTAAAGAACGATACCATAAAAGCTATACATTCCTCTTAGTGACCCTCTCTTTCACAAAAGTACACAAACGGGCCCTGTGCTAGCCTCACACAGTTCCTGCTTGGCAAACAGAGAAGGTGGTTACCAAATTCTATGGATGACTTCTTCTCTCCAGGTCTGGTCTCCTCAGCCCTCTGGTCTGTCTCAGATTCCCTCGAGGCAAGGCCTTGGTTGCCTGGAAACCCCTCTGATCACAGTCCTACTTGAGCCCATGGAGCAGAATTTTGGCTCCTCTGTCTAGCAGCGTTTTCAAGCATCAATTAAGGAATTCCCCCAATAGTAATATAATTTGCTTGATTTTTATACTCGTGACTCCTTTGAGGAGAAAATGTCTTAAAAGCATGCCCAGTGGACATGTGGCTATGATTTTTACCAAATTAATACTTTAGGAGGAGACTGCAGAGTGGTGCCAACTGAACATTACCCCACATTCACTTTCTTATCAATTATTCTCTTCAGCCCCCTGCATGATGGGTCAGCCCATGCTCCACTCAGGATGTTCACATATGTTGTTTGCTTTCAAGTGGACATATTTGCTGACTCAAAGACCAGTACTGATGACACACACAGCATGGAGCCAGTCAGTCTCACCTCTGCCATCTGTCTGATGCTACGAGAAGGATTCTGCTCCCAGAATCCTCTTTTGCACTGCAGTCATGTCAAGCCACGTTCTCACCATTCATTCAGTATGGCCACATCAATCCAGCACCATCCCAACAGTCCCCCATTCAATATTCAGTTACCAAAGATAGTCAGAAAGCCTACCAGTATGTCTGCACTTCCATGTTTGTGTAATGATTAGATGGACGTGATTAGGTGGTGCAGTTCAAGTAGAGCTTAATAATCCTTTCCTGTTGAAGCCCAAAAGCCCACCCATACTTTGGCCTCAGTTGTGGCCACAGATCATCTTAATGCATGAAAGGGATTTATGGTTTTGACTTATAACCTTGGAAAATATTCTAATTTTACATTTATTTTTTTCTGAGTTTTAGATTCATTTCAACTTTCTGAGTTTTGCTTTGGGTTCAAGCCAGTATAAACCAAAACAGAAACAAAAGGTTCAGAAAACTCACTGTAAACCAAAACTTCAGGCTCTAGACTCTGTGGAAGAGGATTTTTTCCCCTGTCAGATGCAGGATTTTCATATAAGCTGTTGCCAGTAGGGTTTCATTTTACACATAAGGTTGCTTGTAACTTTTGTTTCTCTAAAAACATTTTGTTACAACACAATGCTTAGTTATAGTCAAGACACGGTGTTGGCAGAGGGATGGGTAATTTCTTGTGTACCGAACAAGATAATAAGAACGGAAGGCTTTAATAACATATGCAACATAGCTAGCATTTTTCTGGTCTTCCAGTTCTAACAAGATACACAACAACAGCAGTTCTTTTGGGAAGATGAATCCTACAGAAACTACTTTATATACATGACTGTATTCAAATGGTGAGGAAAAATGTCTATGAAGGCCAGCTCCTCAGCTGGTATAAATCAGTGTAGCTCTATTGAAGGCAATGGAACTACATCAGTTTACACTAGGTGAAGATCTGGCCAATGGGTAGAAAACATTTCATAGCTGGTTTTCACTGATGAATATATCTATTCTAATTGCAGTTGGCACTCAGGCCAGATTTCCACTGAAGATGAGAATGGCAGGCTCTGGCCTATTATTTTTTGTAATATAGCAGCTCTTAAAGGTCTCAACTGAGATTGAGTCTCGTTGTGCTAGTTCCTCTAAGAGAAAGTCTCTACCCCGAAGACTTTACAATCTAATTAGAACAGAAATTAGAGCTCTCTGCCTGTCTGCTTCAATGCAGAGAAGCCCACGCCAGCAGATCCTGCTCTGATGTGCAATTTTGTGACATCGGTTCTGCTCAAAGTGCCCAACAACAGTATTGCAAACTGTGGCACCAATACTGGACAGCCTGCCTCATGGGAGTAATCCTCCAATCCTATCAGTAAGGATTACTCTTTATGGCACTTTCAGAATTGGGCCCATATACCGTACATAGGAAACCTTATCCTTTCATAAAAACCCAGCTGCCTCTTGGGTGGAACACAACATTTGTTTAATAGTGCACAATGATACAACAATTTATAGGAGAGGAAAGGAGAATGCCCGATCCCATTAAAACTACATGGCATATATAATATAGCAGAATGCAATTATCCAAGTTGGACTTCAATCAGGTTGTAGGAGCTGTGAAAGTAGCACAAGGATTTATACTAACTAGAAATAAACCTGAACTGATAAATTAGGAGTTGGGTCTCAACTTCCCCAAAGTTTGGGAGTATTCATTTGTGAGGTTTTTATAGGCCTGGTAATAAAGGTTAAATACAATGTTTTATTGTTTATGTAATTAAATTATAGTTTTAAAAACTGCTTCTTTAATTTCCATGCATGTGACTCTTAAAAGGGTACTAGAGACCTGTGGTTTTTATGTTTACTAATTAGAACTAGTTGAAAATGGGCATATTTTTTCCTAAAAACTGTTCCCTTTTTTATTAAAAAAAATAAAAATTAAAACGATGGACTAGATGATCTTCTGAGGTCCCTTCCAACCCTGATATTCTATGAAATTTATCAAACCAATATTCAGAATAGAAATCTGCTGTTGTTTGGCTCTTTATTACTATGTAGAAGCTTGACTTGACAGTATCTACATAGTCTCAGCTGAGTGGAGATTCAAGTAAGATGGGAAGCATCACTATGAGATTTCCATAACTGAGCCCTAATTAATACATTTCTTCCTTTCTCTCTTTATTAGGAAACAGCTGAAAGATTGTTGTGACCCTGGTCAGCTCTTTGCTATGACAAAACAGAACTCTCCGCTGGGAAAGAACCTCTGGTTTGATGGGGAATTTTTACATTCTGTCACTATTGACAATGCAACTTACTCCCTTTTCCCACAGGTCAGTAACTGTCGTGTTCTTTTCATTTTAGCCCTCTATTTCTTCTCCAGACAATAAAACTGTATATGTTAAATCAGGCTGGCTGAAAGGCTAGTTGTAAGGAGTAATCTGTAGCTTCACTTCTTCATGATAAATGTTTTCTTGTAATCCTTTATTTAGCCAGAGGCATTGCAAATCTCTGTTTCCCGCCCCCATCCCCCAAATGTATATACAGCAGGAAGATTATCCATAGTTTCAAGTATCAGGGGGTATCTATAGTTTGAATTCCTCCCGTGACCACTTCTCAGTATTGCCCACCCCAAAAGTTTACAAATCATGAGTCAGGACCCAAATGATCATGAGATTAACATAAAAAATATGATATTTTAAAAAATAAATGTTTCAGAACCTTTTATTTTCCTATTGGGTTTTGAGCCTTCAGGGAGCATTCAGGTTATATTTTCAACCTTTTCTATTTAATCACGAGGGCTAGGAACATACATTAAATAAATAAAGGCTGAAATTCTCACATTTCCAGAAGCTGGAGCTTTAAATGAAACCTCAAATATGACAAGACTAGTGATAAAATCACAGGGGTTGGCAATACTACAAAATATACAGTGAAGAATTGTAAAGTTCTTCTTGCTTATACAGCACGCAGAGATTTGCCAATACTTTTGGCTCAAGACTTTTGTTCCCCCCATCCTCCAAAAGGAACGCTTCTGGCCTATAATATTTAGACCCAGATTCACAGCTAGTGTTAACAGGAGCAGTTCCGTTAAAGTCATTGGAATTTCGCCTATTTACATTATTGATGAGTTTAGTCCATAGCATTTAAATTAAAAGACCCAAAAATATATATGATGGGCTAGATTCTGCTCTGAGTTACATGGGTCTAAATCTGGAGTAACACCTCAATTCTTCCAAATTCTGAACTTGATGTTACTTTAGATTGTCATCAGTTTGACTGAGGGCTGGTCTACACTACAGGGGAAAATCGATCTTAGATACGCAACTTCAGCTACGTGAATAACGTAGCTGAAGTCGAAGTATCTAAGATCGAATTACTACCATCCTCACGGCGTGGGGGATCAATGTCCGCGGCTCCCTCTGTCGATTCCGCAACTCCGTTGGGGTTGGTGGAGTTCCGGAATCGATATAAGCGCGTTCGGGGATCGATATATCGCGTCTAGATGAGACGCGATATATCGATCCCCAAGCAATCGATTGCTACCCGCCGATACGGCGGGTAGTGAAGACGTAGCTAGAGTATAGCAGATGGTCCACGATGTAGTTATAAAAAAAGTTATTTTGGCTACTTATTTTCAAGGGCTTAATCCTGGATTCCCTAAGAAAGCAAAATTGTCATTCAGGTCCTATGGACTGCAAGATTGGGCCATAAACAACTAGCCTACTGTCACCAGATGCTATTATTAAGGACAATTGGAGCACAGTTTCCAGATAGTGGAGCAGGTGGGCACACACAACCCAACAGTAAATAAATGAGCCATAAAAAACAGGCACTTGGATTTCCAAATTGGGTATTTGTGCACCTACCTAATGCTTATAAGCACAAACATGGGGTTTGCAAGTATAATAGGTTTACATGTATTGTGTTTTGCAGCTGCAGCTTAGATTTCTGCATTACAAAATTTGGCAACTGATTTTTATTCTCTTATGAAAAATGTGTATTGATAAATTGAGTTCCAGTGTAAATGAAACCCTAGGGATCTTTCTTTCCACTTAAGTAATACTAATACTGAAGTGCCAAAATGTTCCATGGTCAAATATTTTTTTTAATTGATCTCATTTTATTATGGTGACAAATGATGGAGGAATTTACTAAACTGCTGAGTAAAAATTTCTGTTTTAAATGGTACAAAAGGGATTAACAACCCCTTTGGATTAATTAGAATGATACATTTGGAGCTAGGGCTCTATGAACTTTCTGAGCTAAGCATGATCCAGCAGCACAGTTAAATGTGCTTAATTTTATGTATGTGAGTAATCCCACTGAAGTCACTGAGGGTATGTCTACACTACGGAATTACTCCAATTTTACAGAATTCGATTTTTGGCAACAGATTGTATAAAGTCGAGTGCAGGCGTTCACACTAAGCACATTAATTGGAGGTGTGCGTCCATAGTGCTGAGGCACTGTGAGTAGTTATCCCATAGCTATCCCATAGTTCCCACAGTCTCCCCCGCCCATTGGAATTCTGGGTTGAGATCCCAATGCCTAATGGGGCAAAACACATTGTTGCACATGGTTCTGGGTACATGTTCTCAGGCCCCCCCTCTCCCTCCCTCCGTCCCTCCTTCCCTCCGTGAAAGCAACGGCAGACAATCATTTCACACCTTTTTTCCTGGGTTACCTGTGCAGACGCCATACCACAGCAAGCATGGAGCCTGCACAGCTGACCATCGGCGTATGTCTGCTGGGTGCTAGCAGACTTTGGACTGCATTCCTACACAGCAGCAGCTCATTGCCTTTTGGCAGCAGACAGTGCGTTACGCCTGGTAGCCATCGTCATCGTACTCCTGGGTTTTCTTTTAGCCGACCTCCGTGAGGTCAGTCGGGGCACCTGGGCAGACATGGGAATGACTCAGCCAGGTCATTCCCATCTTCTGCCAAGCATCCAGGAGATGATGAGGGCTTGCAGTCGTACTGCACTGTCTGCTGCCAAGCACCCAGGAGATGACGATGGCTAGCAGTACTACTGCACCTTCTGCTGCCAACCTAAGATGTAAAAGATAGAAGGAGTGGATCAAAACAAGAAATAGACCAGATTTGTTTTGTATTCATTTGCTTCCTCCCTCCCTCTGTGAAATCAACAGCCTGCTAAACCCAGGGTTTTGAGTTCAATCCTTGAGGGGGCCATTCTGTGTGACAGTTGTTTGTGTTTCTCTTGGATGCAAAGCCATCCCCTTTGTTGATTTTACTTCCCTGTAAGCCATGTCGTAAGTCGTCCCTCCCCAGAGACACAGCTTGCTTGCAAAGGAAATAAAGTCATGATTGTTTAAAAACTATGTATTCTTTATTAATTGATTATAAAAATAGGGAGATAACTGACAAGGTAGCCCAGGTGGGGTGTGGGACGAGGGGAGGAGGGAAGGAAAAGGCCACTTCAAAACTTGTTGAATGCCAGCCTTCTGTTGCTTGTGCTGTCCACTGGGGTGGAGTGGTTTGGTCCCCGGAGCCTCCCCGCTCCACGTTCTTGGGCGTCTGGGTGAGGAGGCTATGGAACTTGGGGACGGGGAAGGGCAGTTAAACAGGAGCTGCAGCAGTACTCTGTGATCCTGCTGCCATTCCTGAAGCTCCACCAGATGCGGGAGCATGTCCATTTGATCCTGCAGTAGCCCCAGCATTGCATCCTACCTCCTCTGATCTTCCTGCCACCACCTTTCATCTCAGTCGTCCCTCCTGTCCTCACGGTCATTGACCACTTTGCTGAACTGTGATACTGTGTCCTTCCAGTCATTCAGATGAGCTGTTTCATTGCGGGTCGACTGCATGATCTCAGAACATTTCATTGCACGTGCGTTTTTTTCGCCGCCTTATCTGACAGGGACACCTGTATCCCTCGGGACGGAGGAGGGAGACTTAAAAAATTTGCAGCTGCAGGAGGGAAAAAAAAGAGAGAAGTATTTTAAAAGATACATTTTACAGAACAATGGGTATACTCTTCCACGGTGAACAACACTATTCATATTACATAGCACGTGATTTCGGTACAAGGTCTCGTTTTGCATCTTTTATATTGAGTGCCTGCAGCTTTGGTGTTAAGAGATCACAGACGCAGGGCCAGGCAACAGAATTTGGCTTGCATGCGGCCATGGTAAGCCATTGTCTTTAGGCTTCTGCAGCCTTCATAAAAGCAGCACCCTCCTTTCCTATACAGACAAGCAAAGCCCGTTGAGCACTGCGGTTTTCATGTTAACATGCAGCAGCAGAAACCAAAGTAACCTCCCACCCATCCAGTTCTCTGGGATGATCACTTTACTCCTCCCCCCACCATGTGGCTGGTTCTCTCCAGAAACTTTCTGCAAAGGCTGTGCCTCCAGGAGAGCCTTATGGAGATGTCCCTGGAGGATTTCCGCTCCATCTCCAGACATGTTAACAGACTTTTCCAGTAGCTGTACTGGTCACATATGCATCCCAAGTCCTCAGGGCAAATTAATCATTAAAAAACACTTACTTTTAAACCATGTATTATATATTCAAAGGTATGCTTACCAGAGGTCCCTTCTCCGGCTTCATGGTCCAGGATACTGCTTTAGGAGGGTTGGGAGGGTATTTCAATCATGATGAGAAAAAGATCCTGGCTGTTGGGGAGAAAAGTGTGCTGTGTCCTCTCCTCAAGGTCGTCCTCGTCCTTGTCCTCCTCCTCATCTTCCCTGTCCGCAGAATCCTCAGGCATGGGTGAGATTACACCCTCCTCGGAATCCATGGTCGGGGTGAGGTAGTGGTGGCGGCCCCCCCCCAGAATTGCATGCAGCTCAGTGTAGAAGCAGCATATCTGCAGGTCTGCCCCAGAGCGTCTGTTTGCTTCTTTGGCTTTCTGGTATGCTTGTCTGAGCTCAACTTTCACATGGCACTGCGTAGAGTCCTTGTTGTGGCATCTCTCCATCATGTCCTTTGAGATTTTTTCAAATGTTTTGGCATTTCGTCTTTTGGAACGTAGTTCTGCTAGCATGGAATCGTCTCCCCATACAGTGATCAGATCCAGTACCTCCTGTATGGTCCATGCTGGAGCTCTTTTCCGACTCTCAGACTGCATGGTTACCTGTGCTGATCAGCTCTCCATGCTGGGCAAACAGGAAATGAAATTCAAAAGTTTGTGGGGGCTTTTCCTGTCTAACTGGACAGTGCATCTGAGTTGAAAGTGCTGTCCAGAGCGGTCACAATGGCGCACTGTGGGGTAGCTCTCGGAGGCCAATACCGTCAAATTGCATTCATACTAACCCTAATTCGAACTGGTGATATCGATTTCAGTGCTAATCCCCTCTTCGGGAAGGAGTACAGAAATCAGTTTTAAGAGCCTTTTATGTCAAAGTAAATGGCTTCATTGTGTGGACGGGTGCAGGGTTAATTTGATTTAACGCTGCTAAATTCGACATAAACTCATAATGTAGACCAGGCCTAAGACTGAAACACATGTGTAAGTACTTTTCTGGATAGAGGCCTGTGTTGTTTGTGAGTTGAACCCTGGGATTTCATTTGCGAGAGCCTGGCCATCAACCAGTGCCTCCAGATTCTCTTAGATATTAGCTTGATAACTCAGATTGCCAAAGGAACACCCTACTCTACTTCGCTCAGAAATCCTCTTTTCCTCCAGTTGCTCCTGGTCCTATGACCTTCTGTGTGTAATTACTTTTTTCACTGGGATCCTTTTGGGGCCACCTCCTCATTTCTGTTGGAGGTAGGGCACTATCAGTGTATGAGGCCTTCAGCCTCAGGACTTGCTGAAGAATTCTGCAAATACGTATTGAATTCTGGTTCCCCTGCTGATTCTACAGAGTCAAAGAGCCAAATTGTGTGTCACTTACTGTAGTTAGTAAACACCTTGCTCCACAAATAGTTGCACTGAAGTTAATGGGACTTCCTGTGGAATAAGGAGCTATTCATCCTGAGTAAAGTTGATCCACAGTATCAGAATCTGGCCTTAACACACTAATGGTCACACTACAAAACTTCTCTGTTGTGCCAGTTGTGTTTGTTTTTGTTTTGTTTTTGTTTTCTGGTGGAGAGGGATAGATTGATGGAATGAGGTGAGGAGAGAGTTTTGGTTAGGGGTAATTCATTTTGGGACTTTGGCCTCATCATACTGTCTATGGTTTTGTTATTGATAAATTTTGTATTTGTAACCAGAATGGATGGGTGTATTTGAAATAGGATGAAGTTAGTAAATATAATATGAAATGGTTAGTTTTCTCCATAAAGACTTACAGTGAAATCTTGACTGTATTGAAATCAATGGCAAAACTTCCATTGATTTAAGGGGGCCAGATTTCATCCTCAGTGCCGACTTCTACTTACCAGTCATTCACTTCTTGGCAACTCTCTTTTCTGGGACTCTACTGTTAAATTACAAAATACAAAGCACAGCTCACTATGTGATTTGAAAAATGCCTAACAGGCTCCTTCGATTTGATTTTTTTTTGTTAGTTTGCTGTTTGTTAAGATTTATTTTGTTTTTGTCTGGAAAATATGTTGGGGTAAAAAGGAAAAATACATATTGAATTCTAAATGTCCATAGAATTTGTAACATTGATCTAAGGTTGTTACATATTTTACTGGATTAATAAACAAATTGTATTTTTTAGAGAGACAGTTTATTATATTGACTTCTGTCATTCTTTGGTGCAGAGATATTGTAAATTGCTATGGATTCAAATTAAGACATCAATACATTCCTGGCTATGTCAGTTTGATTTTTAGAGATTCTCTTCAAGGCACCGATATATTTCTGGATAGGTCAGCTTGGTTTTAGACATTCTTGCTTCTGTCAATAATGGTGTGAGCAGCTTGAATGTGAACCATTTTGCATTGTTAAGCCTTCTAAACTGTGCTGAATCTTCACAGCTTTCTTCATTTAAAAAAATGCTAATTTTGTAACAATCACTCTTTTTTTTAACATTTAAAAAAAGATAGCCATGTTGATTTTAAACATATATCTACCAGAGCTGGGTAGAGAAAGGCCATTCCTTTTTGGGGAAGACTTAGATATTTTCAAATTTGGTTCTGTTACGATTTAGAATGAAAACGTAAAATTTTAAATTTCTCTGTCAATGAGAATGGAGCCTTGCCAATGGGGCAGTCTGCTTAGTTGACAGGCCTGGAACCATGGTCCCAGGAAGCCCTTGGAGCTTGGATTGCTAAGGGTCTGTGAGTTTGGGAACTGGGGCTCCCAGCTCCCCAGAGCTGGCTACATGAGCTGCTGAGGAGCTGGGAGTCTGGAAACCCAAGGTAGTGAGGACTCAGGCAGGTGAGCCAATAGGAAACTAGGCTGATGGAAACCCTGGCAGGCAGGGATCCATTGGACCCCTGCCTTGGTTCTTTTGGAATTCTGCTGAAATCAAATCATCTCCATGCAATATTTTTATGAATTAGCAATTTCTGGCAAAAAATATTTCTTTGGAATTTTTTTGACCAAATTTGATATCTACCTATCAAGTCTACAGATGATTAATAAGTACAGTCTCACTCAGTAAGCATACCATAAAGTGAAAGGAGGAAGAAAAACTAAAGGAAAATGTAGAAGAACAAAACTCACAACTCTGGCAACATTTGTAACTTGGTTTGCTATCCCTGTGCATTTTGCCACAGAGGAATTTCATAAACCTTTATAGATGAAACCCCACTGGTCTTAAAAGCCTAGGAAGGTTTATTTAGAGTGAATTCATAAATAAAGTATTTATCTAGCTTCATATTTCAGGCAAAACCTTGGACTAAATACTTCAAACCCCTACTTTGAAGAATGACATCTATTATGAAAATTGCTTGCCAGTTGCTAGTGAGCTAAAGATGAATATTCCTTTCAGAAGTGATCAGAAGCTTAAAAACCACTTTATAAAGTATGGGTAATACTCTGAAATGCTCAGTGGATATAGCAGGAATGTAAAGGACCACAGCTATGTTGATATAATCTTAGAAATATTTCCTCCACGATGAATAAAAACACTCCATCACCATCCGTCAGCTGTGCTAAGCCATTCCGGGCTTGCAAAAGACTTCACTCCTCAAATCATGACCCAGTCATTGGTTTGCAGTAGGAACTAACTCACAGCCCAATTAGGGAACTTGCCATATTTGATGCAATAGAATAAACTGACTTTTAGTGATTATATGTACACACACATACATATATATTGTACATAGGCACACAAATTAAAATGCATAAAAATTAAGCAGTAGTGGATACTGATATAAATGTAATTTAAAAGCTCTCAGGCCATTGATATAAAAATTATTGTATTACCTAGCTTGGTAGAATGTTTGCTTTCCTGTAATACCTGTAGACAACTCATCCCTAGAGCTGGTTGAAAATTTTCCAGTGACCACTTCTGAAAATGTTAACCTAATCTTTTTTCACTATTGGCCAAGTCTGTAGCCTAAAAAGTGAGGTTGGGCTTCTGTGATGATGATGATGATGAGGGCAGGAATGGGCAGGATTCTGACCCACATAGAACAAGCAGTTGCAGGGCTGATCTTCTGAGGCTACCACACTTTAGCCCATTAGCTGAAGTGGCCCTCTGTGTGTTTGTTCTGGGCAGGACAGAGGACCACAGCAGGTCTTATGGTCACTCTCCTGATCCACCACCATTGGCCTTCCTCTTGTGCACTGAGGCACACTCCCTGTGCTGTACTCCAGATTGCTGCCAAGGTGCCCTCTGAGGAATAGAAAATAAAAATATTAAGTTTTAAGCAATCCATGGACTGTTGAGTGAAAAACTGACTGGCAAGCAGACTCCCTGCTCCAGAGCTGATCACAGAGTATACCGATGATACTAAGACAGTGCATTCTGGGACAGCTTAGTTATGTGGGATCTCTGCAGTGCAAAGGGAGAGGATGCAGCTTCCTCCCACCCCCAGGAAAACAAAAGTACATTAAAATGTAGTTTTCTTTCTGTGATGTAGCTGCTGATCTTTGCACATCCAGTGGTATGTTCTGTTATGGTTGGTCCAGGGATCTTTTAAAGATTTCAGTTCACCTTTAAAGAAATTAATTCATACTGTTTGCCTGAATTTTAATGTGAAGACACAGGAGTTATCTGAGACAGAATAGGTAACATGCATACTATCAGTGAGGATGGATGTTAGCATAACTTGATCAGGTCACACCAGTGCATTTTCTGGAGGGTACAGCTGTAGTCCTCTTCTGTAGTGGTTTTCCACCACAGAAGATATCTAACTTGTTTCTTTGAAAAAGTTAGTAGATAATGGCGACTCAAGAGACATAAAGCATTGGGATTTTCAAAAAGCCTTTGATAAACTCCCATGTGGTGACAAGCTAAGGGATGAAACTGTTGTCATGAATGGAAAGCAGGTTATAAAAATTATAGGAAACAGAGCAGTTGAGAAGTTAATGGTGGGGTTTTGGCACTGGGATCTGTTTTCTTTAATATTTCTGATACCTTAGAGAAGGTAGTTAAGAGAAAGCTGTTGAAATTTGGTACTGATGCAAAGTTATTTCAGTTAGTAATATCTGCAGAGGATTGTGAGGTAACTCCAGGTGGACATTAACTGCAAGAGTATGAGGAAGAGTATAAACCCTGCATGCAGATTGCCATAACAGGGGTTAAATCACAGGGATTCAGGAATATTCCAGCAGATAAGACTTGTCTCTCAGAAGAAAGGGGCTCTCCTTAGGGGCAGGACACTTTCAGTAAGAGCCACGGCCTAATCCATCACAAATCAAAGGAACCCACAGAACTTGGGACGAGAAAATGCTTGTTAGATTCTGGAGGAACTGAGGAACCCTCTGTTAGGGATGAAGCTGTATGTAGTAAGGGGTAGCTGGCATTTCCTGCTCTTTATTGTTTGACTGGACTGAAAGGTGACTGGCAATATATTTTTTACTCTCTGACAGGAGTTTTTTGAAAGATTAAGGAAACTTGGTTCAGCTCAAGGAAATAGCTGAGATATAACTCAAAACTCTAAGGGACAAAAGTGAATTAGAAGTAGTCTGCTTTGAGGCCAGTGACTGGAAAAAAGCCCACTTTTACAGAGATTTGCAGAAAGAGAATGTTAAACTCCCCCAAACAAGTTTTCACACCATAAATATGATGCTCAGAATGTCTGTTCAATCAGGGAACAAAAACTTACCATGCAACTTCTATGTCCAATCAAAACACATGCTTGAGTTTTGAATATTGACTGTTGTGAATAATCTACAGGCCAGGAAATATTTGCTAGAGATAAGAACTTAAGAACGGCCGCACTGGGTCAAACCAAAGGTCCATCTAGCCCAGTGTCATGTCTACCGACAGTGGCCAATGCCAGGTGCCCCAGAGATATTGAACCTAACAGGTAATGATCAAATTAATTTTCTCCTGCCATCCATCTCCACCCTCTGACAAACAGAGTCTAGAGACACCATTCCTTACCCCATCCTGGCCATTAATGGACTTAACCTCCATGAATTTATCCAGTTCTCTTTTAAACTCAGTTATAGTCCTAGCTTTCACCATGGCAGGTTCATTAATATTAATGTGTGGTGGTCTGGAAAGTTTCTTGACATTAGGATCTTTCAAAACTCATGTCTGCTTTCTCTGATGAAAAATGGAACTTTTGCTCCCAAGATCACTATGGACATTAATTATGAAGCCTTTTACAGAACAGTTGGATAGGAGAAAGGACAAAGGCCCTTATGCAGGGAAGAGATCCTGGCTTTCCAAAGACATCTCCCCATTCTCAGAGTCCTGGTCAGACTTGTGGTCCATGATGTCATTGGTGTCTATGGCACTGTCACACCCGTGCAGCCGCTCAAATGTTGGCTGAAGGATTGAAGTCACATTCTGTGGCAGAAAAATGGTTCGTATAACTGGTCATTCATAAGATCGTTGTTGTTCATAAAGTTGCGGTTCATAAAGCAGAAAACCCTCAAATCCAGGCTACACTAGGGGTGAGAGTGGGAGTATTGGTTGATCAAAATCCTTGTATGCGTTGTTTTGATTAGGCTTGTAAAATCTAGTCAGATGACCCGCTTTGTCATAGTGTATTTGTTTACTCCTGTTCTGGAATTTATCTGCAACAATGCAAATGACAAATTTGGTTTAACTCAGTTAATGTAAATACATAAATAGATATTGATCTTTCCAAATGCAATAGAGGTGGCGGAGATGTGCATCGGAGCAGGGAGGGAGGAGAGGAGGAAAGAGGGGATTACACTGAAAAGTGTAAACTTGGCCAAAAAACAAAGAATGATAGCTTTAATCCTATGCCCACAACACCATGTTCTGTTGTGTGTAATGTAGATTTGAAAAGCAATTATGGAGAGTGACTTGTGTTGATCGTTTTCTTTCCTATGTAACAGAAGTAACCATAAGTGTTTGGTGTTTCTGCAGTGTTGATGCATTTACTAGACAGCTCATGATGCTCTCAGCATTCTAAATACTGGAGATCAGTCCCATCCCTGTTACCAGTCCGTGCTGGATTAAAACCTAAATAGCCTTGAGTTTATAATAATGAATCCCCTGAGCCACCCACTCCCTTGAATGCTGTTGTGCGTACAGTGTTTTGGAATGTGCTTTGAGATTCACTCCTGAACACTTTAGAGGCCCTGTTTTGGTAGATGCAAAGTTTCCTTTCCTTTTACTTCATGAGTGATGGAGAAGATCTGGTATGTGGAGTCCTGGAGGTGGTCAGGTGGCTTAACTTTCAGATTGTGGGGGGTACTGATCAATAATGAGAAAGTAAGAAATATGGGGGCATTGTGATCAGCTCTGTCAGGCTAGATTTCTTGTAGTGGAGGGCACACTCTGCTATAGTTAATGTTGAGCAGTACTTTCTCAGTCCTCTTAAAACTGCAAGCTTATTAGAATGGTCTTAAAATTTGCTATGATGCAGGGAAGGTGGGATAGGGTTAATGGCTCAATTTTGGGGTCATTTCCTCAAGTGCTCACTGAGATGAAAGCCCCCTCCTCCCCCCCCCAAAACCTCATAGCACTTTACAAAATCAACCAGTTCTTATAATCTTTTTTTTTTTGCTCACAGTTGAGGCTAAAATTCTGCCTTGAATCATCCCCAATGAATGTTGCTTGCTTGACATTTATCTCAGCTACTGCAATGCATCTACTGCCTTTTGAGGGAGGAAATACTGAAAAAGTTGATAGAGGAGTTTAGCTTTCTGAAATGGAATGTGCCCAAACTCATGCACCAAAGAGATTGAAATGTGAGTGTTCAGCCATATGAGGTCCAAAGGGCTCAAGGGGGCGTACTGTTGTCACTGAACCTGAGCCCCAACTACACACTGTGAATTCAAACCCTACCATTGACTGAATTCTGTGGGTGATCAATAGACTTATGACAATCTCCCTTTGTCAAGGGGCCGGGGTTCATACTTTTGCGCAATATGCCCTGAGTAGTACAGCTAAGACAGAAAGCCCACTGTTTTCAACAAGGTAACGCACGCAAATGATTGCTGGGCATGTTGCTACTTTGAGTGGTGTTTTTACATGGTTTGGGAAGTAGCTTCCAGTAGCACAGCTAGTTTAGAAGGCTCTATGGGTACTTCAAGCTACACTATGGCTCTGAATACTGCGATGCTGTGTGTGGTGCCTTAGCAGTGGGCAAACAAACTTGACGGTGAGGAATTTCCCAAACCAAAGTTTCCAAAGCAAATATGGGAACATAGCAAGCACTGAGTCATCAAAGTGAAACAGTGCTGCACTTTGAGATGGGGAAGACTCTGTGGAAGCCCATTTGATGTCACAGTCATGGAATAGCTTCGTGTGGTGCCCTCTAGAGACTGAACTCCAGTTATACTCATTGACTGTACATTCAAATCTTGTACTGCAGGGAAGTCCTCAGATATGTGGAGATCAGCTTATGTCCTCAAAGTGTGCCACTGTCAGGAATAATGCAGCTTCCCTCTCCTCCTTCAACATACATCCACTCCTTATGTAGCATTCCCACCACAGATGCTGACTTTCATTTTTGCCGATGGGTGCGCCTCTCTGGGTACGTCTACACTGCACGATTATTTCGAATGAGCTTAAACCGATATTACAAAACAGATCTAATAAAATCGGTTTAGCGCGTCCACAGTGGGATCCCGAAATCGATTGTTTGCGTCCATGGTCCAAAGCTACCATCGATTTCAGGAGCGGTGCACTGTGGGTAGCTGTCCTCGCTATCCATAGTTCCACTTCGGTTGAGAGCACAGTGCCTGATGGGCAGAAAACACTGCCCGGGTGGTGCTGGGTACAGCCTCACCCCTCCCTTTTGTGAAGGCAGCAGACAACCCTTGGCGCTTTTTTCGCGCGAGTGCATGAGCAAGACGCATAGCACAGCAATCTTTCCTTTTTTTTTCACATGGGTGGTGGGGGAAATAAACTGAGGAGCTTTCCCTGAACCGCCAGACACTGTGTTTGAACCTACAGACATGGGAGCTCAGCCAAGATGCAAATATTTTCAGAGGCTGTGGACTGTGGATAAGCTGGAGTCCTCAGTACCCCTCCCTCCCTTCATGAGCGTCCATTTGATCTCTGGCTTCCGCGTTATGCTTGTCACACAGCGCTGTGTATCCTGGAGTTTTTTATTCAAACGCTTTGGCATTTCGTGTTCTGTAACGGAGCTGGATAACAGATTTGTCTCCCATACAGCGATCAGACCTAGTATCTCCCGTACGGTCTATGCTGGAGCTCTTTTCGATTTCACAACTGCATCGCCAGCCGTGCTGATCAGAGCTCCACGCTGGGCAAGCAGTAAATGTAATTCAAAAGTTCGCCGGGCTTTTCCTGTTACCTGCCCGCTGCATCCGAGTTCAGATTGCTGTCCAGACGGTCAGTGCTGCACTCTGGGATGCCGCCGGAGGCCAATAACGTCGTTTCCGTCCACATGAACCCTAATCGAGTTATCACTCTCGAATTTAGCGCTACTCCTCTCGTTTGGAGGAGTTTCCGAAATCGATTTAAGGAGCCGTTTAACTCGATATTAATGACGACGTCGTGTGAACGGATACAGCGTTAAATCGGTATATCGGCCATTAAACCGATTTAAAGTCGCAGTGTAGACCTGGCCTCTGTGTCCCCATGAAAGTGGTGGGTGGGGCCTCAGGACGTAGAGGCCAAGCAGGGTCTGGGCCTCAGGGCAGAGCGGGGACAGGGCAATGGTCCGGGCACCAGGGCCTACAAAAGATTAATATGGTCCTGTGGTTGTGAGCACCCCCTTATTTTTTTTGGTAGGTGCCTGAGCCCCAGAGCACCCAAGGAGACTATGGTTCCCGCCTAAAACAAACCACCCCCACACATCCTCTCTATTTCACACAGGAGTGAGGTGGTGGAGGATGTGAGGGAGAGGCACAGATGAGTTAGGCATTGTGTCTGGACCATAGGTAGGGTAGGTCTTTCAGGGCCACACTATGTTACAAATGTGTCAAACACTTTGTGTGCTTTAGTCTATCTGTTTTTGTAGACTCCAAAATGGTTGTGAAGGTTTCTTTTGGCTATGGAGGTGTTAGTGAAGGTGTAACGAGACGCATGCCATGCCCCTCTGGTCCAGCCCTTCTTCCCCTCTTTTCAGAGACTCAGAGACAGTTCAGACTGATGCAACACCTGTGCTCTGATTTGCAATCTGGTCCCCACCACCAGTTTCCAACTATATACAGGCTTTTTACCACAGCTGGGCCTACCACAGGCCTGGTCAGCAACAGACTAGGAGACTCCCACCTTTCTCTGAGCCTGATCTTCCCCTCCTGGTCTCCCCGCCCCCCTGCACTGATTTCCTCCCAGCCTTATAGCTCCTGCTAACAAGGCTGGCATCAGGCTATCTACCAGCACCACGAGCGAGAGCACAACTGCCGAAGCAAAAAAACAACAAAAAAAAGGTGGCTGGAGTGCAGCCTCTGAAATTGTGCCTAGAGCTGGCCCTGTATCCACTTGGAAATTTCCTCTGGACATTTACAAGTGAATCTGAGAGTTCTAATGGCTGCAATGTGAGGAGTGACATGTGGCCTTTGCTTTTTATAGCTTCTGAGAGAGGGCACTGGACATGTCACAGATTGGATACTCCCCCTAGTTAGCTAGCCAAAGACACAGTCTACAACCAGTTTTACATTAGACTGAAAGGAGAGTGCTAGTGAGAAAAGCATGCATAATGAGAGGAGAAAAGATGAGGGACATGGTTCAGCAGCAATGCAGTCTTTGGCATCTCTACAGCAAAAGTGCAGGTGGTCTTTTTCCATACACAGTCAAGAGAGATCATGATGTATAGAGTTGTATTTTATCTGTAACCAATTTTTTTGGTAATAGAAATGTATAAGTGCTGATCCAACACAGGTCTCAGGCTGCAGTGTGTATGGCCAACCTCTGCTTGGTGTAGTTCTATATTTAGTTTCTGTAAAGCTACATGGTGCCATGTTCGTACACTCAGAGACACTTTTCTACATTGCTCCAAAGGGCTGATGAGCAATACGAGAATGAAAAAGGGGGGCTTATATCTGGATTAAAGTAAAAAATTCTATGAGGTAGTATGTGTGAGACAGTTAGCATGGGGGGAAGCTGCAGCTACCTTGTTAGTAATGCTGTGCTGGGGCAATTATTGTTTGCTGTAGTTACTGTGAGTGGTTTGTGGAGAGGACTATTGTAAGAGGGAATCCCACAGGCTGGAAGTATTCAAAAACCAGCTTTTTCCAGGCGAAATGTGGTGGCTCTTAAAAGAGACCGTCTCTCGTGGAAATCAACCTAGGAGATTTTGGTTTCCTGGTTTGTTCAATACTCACTGTAATTCCTGTAGTCTGTACTGTGGCTGGACAGACAGTAGTATTAGTCTGGATTGGAGCTGCAGATATTTGAACTTCTACTGGTGCAGGGAAGGCTACATACTGTCCAGCAGCTATGATTGTAGAATGGCTTTTCATGGTGACCAAAGGACATCTCTTCAATGACAGACAATTTGTCAGCTGCTTTGTAATAATCTGTTTCCAAGATCTTGAGCAGTGGCCTCTTTCTTTGTGAGTGGGGGGAGAGGTAGTTCACCTGGTGGCTGTGATAGGTGGAGTCTTCTTCTTGGGGATGTGGACATGTTTACAAAGTGGAAGAGTTTGGGGCTAGTGCAGCCGCCGGTGCTAGGCTGGGAGACAGTAGTGGGGCGGACTGCCCCACTCCCTGTGAGAGTGGGCTGCGGCAGGCCAGGGCCTGCGCAGACAGGGAGCCAATCAGAAAAGGGCTTATGAGGAGCCGATCAGGGCCCAGATTGAAGGGACCCAATCAGGGCCAGGCTCAGCCATATATAAAGGCTGCCAAGGAAGGGAGCAGGCTGTCTGTTCCAGGCCTTCAACAGGGGAAGGTCAGTCTCCAAGGGTGGAGACTAGCACAGCAGACCGTCCAATGCTGGCCAGGCTTGGAGAGGCTAGAGAGCTTGAGCCCATAGCTGCCAGGCTGCAGGCCCTGAAAGGAAGGGCCTAGTGGGTGCAAGGGGCCTCAGGAGAAGTGACCCAGGGAAGCAGAAAGACGAGGAGAGAGAAGAAGGACAGCGAGGCTGCCGCCAGAGGGTCCCTGGGACGGGACCCAGAGAAGAGGGTGGGCCTGGGTCCCCCCCTACCTCCCTTGCAGTACACCTAGCCATTGGCTGTAGGGAGCGGCCATTGTACTATGTCAGATCCCTGACAAGAGGGATTGGACTCAGAGGGTGGTTGGACATGCTGGCTGGGGTGTGGGACTGCTGATCACTGACCCCCGGAAGGGGGTGCAGATGGACTAAGGGGCACTGCCGGAGGGCAGTGGCCTCAAAGAGGACACCACTGAGCAGGGAGCAACGTGGGTCCAGAGACACCAACGGAAGGCAGAAAGACTGATGGGACACCACCAGGAGTGGGTGCTCTGCTGGACAGAGCTAATTCCTGGAGTCACCAGCGGGGGGTGCCATGTGGTGAGTCCCAACCTGTTACAGAGACACATAGAGAAGAGTCTCACATGGGGATCTGTCTGGCTTTGTAAGTGCTGCCAGAGGAGATGTTTACACTCAAGGATGGGGCTCAGGCTCACAGGCTTCAGTCAGGTCCATCAACCCCAGGATAATGGTAGGAAATGTTGCTGGATAGTTTTATTTGATTAGGGTTATGACACTATTGCCTGCAAAGTCTTGTGCATGATCTCCAAAGTGAACACTTAATATCTGGGTGGAAAGTCACTCACAATCGCTGAGCACAGGGTTGGGGGGATTTTTGGCATACAGTAACGAACTGACTGGTTGACCCCACACCTCATTTGGAAACAGAAGTATGCAATCAAGCAGCAGCAGAGGCTAAAAAACAAAAACCCAACCAAATACAGTACATTTACTGTGGTTAATGTAAACTACTAAAAAAGGGAAAGTTTTTTAAAAAAAAGATCTGACAAGCTAAGGAAACTGTTTCTGTGCTTGCTTCATTTAAATTAAGATGGTGAAAAGTAGCATTTTTCTTCTGCATAGCAAAGTGTCAAAGCTGTATTAAGCCAGTGGCCATAACTTTTTGTTCAGAGTTATGAACATTTCAGGGTTATACACAACCTCCATTTTCCTGAGGTGTTCATAACTCTGAGATTCTGCTGTATCAGCAGAGTGTTTATAATAGGTCCACAGGAAGATTGCTCTGTGAATTCAGTAATTTAAATGTAATTTAGCTTCTCAGCATCTTTCTCACTCTCCAGCAACCCTAGTGTTTCCCAGTATGGTTCCCACACCTCCAGTTGTATTACACTTAGCTAGTGCTCTGATATAGTAATCTGTGCCAGGTTTCCTAGCTCCAGCATGTAGAAGCCAGAAAACAGGAGGTCTGACATTAAGAACAGTGAGGAAATGCTCATGGCTGGAGTATATTATGAGCATGAGACAGTGCAGGGATTTCCTACTGTTCTGTGTTGTAGGCTGTTAAGGTGCCAGGAGAAAATATGTGGGGATTGCAGGAGGGGAAATGGGGCGGACGGGGGAAGCCAGGTACATTGTCTCCAGAATGGGTGCCAAAATATTGGGAGAGTGGATTGGGTGAATATGTCTGAAGTGGTGTGTATTGGATCAGTGATGTGGAGTGATTCAGCCTCCCCTTTTCTCTGGCAGAGGGAGGGGGAACTAACAAAAAAAATAACAATCCAGGTTTGATAACAAAATCCTGAATGCCAGCTAAGAAGTAACCCATCTTTCTCCAAGAGCTGAGTTTCACTTGCTTCACACACTAGAGAGTCCCTGGTGGTGGTGCTTCCATGCCAGACATGCCACATGCTGAAATGCTCCGCAAGCATAGCATTGATTTGCCTCCTGTCCAATTCAGTGCTGCAGCATTTATTTCCCTGGTGTGGTAGATAGTCTCCATCATACTGGACAGAATGAACTTAGTATCTGGATACTGATGCTGCAGATGAGCCAGATCCCACAATATTGCCCTGACTGTATAGCCAGTTGACATCTTGATGCTAGTGCTTGAGGTTCTGCTGTGAATCACTATGAGATCTGGAGGTGGACTGCTAGAATAAAGTTGTAAGGAAGTTCAGTGTAGGCAAGCACTGGTGCTTTTCAAAACTCTGCAACTTGCTCAGATGTGCACCATGCTGTCGAGACATTTCACGGTGGATGGCTGCTCCAACTGTTAGATCCAGGAAGTTCTCATAATTGAGATCATGCAAAAACAAACAAACAACCCCCCCCCCCCCCGCAACTCTCCACAGTGCACAGCAAGGGACTCTAACAAGAACAGGCGCTGTAACATTCTGAAACATTCAACTACTAAAAATGGATTAAAAGGGACTCTGAAAAGTATTTAAAATTTATACACTCAGATCCATTAGTTGGTCTTTGAAAGGAGGAAAGATACCAGCCTTGGGATTGGCTGGTGAATTTTGGCAACAGCATTTGGGAGGGCTGGAGTTGTCAGTTCAGTAGCTGTGTTGACAGTATGTAGTATAAACGTATTTCCAGAAAGTTAAGGTTCAGCTGTGAGAGTGAGTGCCCATGCAACTTGAACTCGGGAGATGATAGGACACTGAAGAGAAACGTGCACAACCAGTATTTGAAATGTCTGGATTCTGGGGGACTCCTGGATCATGTGGTTGAAGAACTTTGCAGAGCAGCAAAGTATAGAGCATGATATGGAAATTTCTGGTCACAAGATCTTTTGAATCAAGTGAGATGGCATGTATTGGATTAATTTTTATCACTTTTCAAAGTCTAAGTGCTCACATTAGGGGCACTGAGCTAACAGCCATTAACTCAGGAGGAAATAGTGTGGGTTGTTACCAAAGAGTACAGCTCATTAAAGCCATAAAGACAGATTTGGACAGCATCATATATTTGTGCCTAGGAGTAGTGGTGGGTTTTGTTTTCTGGTCTGATTTGGCTGAGCATAGGAATAATCACTGGAGCAGTATATGGCAGGAATTAATAAAAGCTGGAGAAATGTTAACTGTGAGATTGGAGGTTTCCTGACAGGAAGAAAAGTGTTTAGTGTATGGCACAGAGTTACTCCAAGTTGGGGGGCCTAGCCATTTGTATGCAGACGGTGTGTTCATTTATTAAAGAGGGGACCATAGGATTTTTTCTTTAGAAATCAAAGGGTCTCTTTTAAGTAACGTGATCAATAGTTTATCATCTGAACATCATGGCATGAAAAATGGCTCTTTTAAGGGCCAATATACTTTATTCAATGAAAGAGCAAAATTCTTAACCCACCTACCACAGTTCCTACATATATTCTTCCTATTAGGAAGACAATAGAGACAAGTATGGTCAACCTCAGTACATAATCCTGAGATACAGCTCCCAGAAAATACCATTTACAAAGTTATCTAATAGCCTGGCCTTTTTCTGGCCCACAGTTAGGGCTAAAAATTACTGTCAAAAATAAAAAGCACCATACGCCCTCATACACTGATGTTAGACACTGTTGCGCTGACATAACATTTCATTCTTATGGTGCAGAAAATCCAGTGTTAAGGTATGTGCCAGCGTAACCCTAATTCTGCCAATACTCAGCGATGACCCAGCACAGCCATAAGATAATAGAGCACGTGACCACTGTAGAACAAATTTGAACGTATTCTCTTTGGTTAGGCAAAACTTGTGTTTAGGTGAGGCAAACTGAACAAAAACTACCTACATCTGTCCTACACTTAACCACTGACCCATGACCATGGGAACATCATCACATCTGCTAGACTTTACAACCTCTTCACTTCATTTTACCCCTCCATCCTTATGCAGAGGATTCCATCTAACACTATGCTTTCATTTATCCATCACTAAAGCCACAGACCACTCATATCACACCTCACTTCTGAAAGTTTTCATGGCAAAGAGACCCCATGCACCAGTGCTGATGAAACCTACAGAACTCAGGGCCAAAATGAGGAATACTGGATCCTTCAAGATATATACACACCTCTTTCCTTTGATCACATGCATGGGAGAAAGGATAGGAAGTGGAGTTCTGAGCTACCTGTAGGGGCAGTGTTGCCTCCCACCAATCTTCTTATATTATCAATACTCTGCCAAACTTCTCCAATGAATCCCCTCACCATTCCATACAGCTATATCTAATACAATGTACATAGCTGGAACGCATGCGTACAATTCCCAATGGCTATTGCCAGCTCCAGGGTGGCAGAATTAAGGTTGCACTGGCATGTACAGTAACATTGTATTCCTTTCTATTTTCAGAGGGTTTGAGCTTAGCTGAAGTCAGTGTTCTGGAAGGGCATGATAGAGCACCAGGCAATTTGACATTATTAACACAGTTATTTGTCTATGAATATTCCATTGGACTTACTGAATGGAAGCATGGCTTGCAATATTGGGGTAAGCCATCAAATGATTAACATAGGTAATTCTTTGCAGGGCCCTACAGGTGTAATGGGAGAATGCCCATCATCTTCTTCCTCCTTAATCCAAAGTCAATTAGTTTTTCTTACTTCCTTTTCTCTAACAGTAAGGCTTGGTTTACGCACAATACAATTTATTGAGACAAGCACAGTGCTACAATTAAAGAGGCAGGGTTAGGTTTAATATGAGAGTCTGGGTGAAAAGAGTGTACACTCAAATGCCAGATGTATGCCACACAAATCCACTACAGGGATTTTAATCTTTGTGCCATACAGAAGAAATAGAAAAGCAAAGGTAAATAATGCTTTATACTACTACATTATCTTCTAGACTAACATCTCTAAGCAATTTACGGACATTAAAATCCAAATGCAGCGTATTGTTGCACAGTTATAAGCTTATAAATCTCTAGCGACAATTGAAAAGTGTTTGTAACACTTTCAGTGCCTCAGGGGAAAAAGAGAGAACTACAAACCCCTTCTCCTTGGTGGCAAGCAGACTTCCAAGAAAGAGAACAGCCATTCCCCTCTTTCTCTCTTTCTTGCTGTGAATGAGTAGCATGTTAACACCACCTATATTTTTAGTGTGTTCCATGAGAATTCCTTGTATTCATTGAGCAAGAAAATATTGATGTTATATCATTATTAACCGAATGGAAACACTGTATGAAGATTAGCAGTAATGCTGTACTACAAGAAACATATGAAATTCTCGCCCCACCAAAGTCAGTGGCAAAACTCTGATTTCAGAAGGGCCAGGATTTCACCCATAGTACCTTCTCATTGAGCATCTATCCAAAAATTCTACCATGGATGTGTAGGTTAGTTTCTCAGGCTCCATCTTGATGGGCAAAAAGTGTGCTTTTCAGTTGTATTAGCCTGCATCTTGATGGGACTTTACAGAATTGTTAAGATAACTTGACTAAGTGTACCCAAATGAAAAATGCACTCTTTTAGCCTGTAAGGCAGGGCTCAAATCCAAAGTCAAAGCAGAACCCAAGAGGATTTTCTATACAGGGAGTGATTAAGAATCATAGAATCATAGAATATCAGGGTTAGAAGGGACCTCAGGAGGTCATTTAGTCTGACCCCCTGCTCAAAGCAGGACCAATTCCCAACTAAATCATCCCAGCCAGGACTTGTCAAGCGTGACCTTAAAAACCTCTAAGCAAGGAGATGATTCCACCATCTTCCTAGGTAACCAGTTCCAGTGCTTCACCACCCTCCTAGTGAAAAAGTTTTTCCTAATATCCAACCCAAACCTCCCCTACTGCAACTTGAGACCATTACTCCTTGTTCTGTCATCAGGTACCACTGAGAACAGTCTAGATCCATCCTCTTTGGAACCCCCTTTCAGGTAACTGAAAGCAGCATCAAATCCCCCATCATTCTCTCTTCTGAGACCTAAACAATCCCAGTTCGTCAGCATCTCCATCATAAAATGTTGCTCTAGCACCTAATCTATTTTTCTTGCCCTCTGTTGGATTCTTTCTAATTTTTCAACATCCTTCTTGTCGTGATGGGGCCAAAACTGGACACTATCTCCAGATAGCCGGCAGACCAATAGTCAAGAGGAGAATGATAATGCTTGATCTGCTGAATGCCCTAATTATACAGCCAAAATGCCACTAGCCTTCTTGGAACAAGCCGGCACCTGCTGACTTATATCCAGCTTCTGTCACTGTAACCTAGATCCATTTTCTGCAGAACATGATTCTTAGCCATCCGTCCATAGTCTGTAACAGTGATGGGATTCTCTCGGTCCTGAGTGCAGGACTCTGCAGCTTGTCTTGTTTAAACCCATCAGGTTTCTTTTGGCCCCGCGAGTCTCTAATTTGGTTAGTCCCTCTGTTCTCATCCTACTTCCAGCGTATCTACCACTGTCCTCAAGTTTTTAGTTTCATCTGCAACTTATAGAGCATAGAGTCCCGAGATCCTCCAGATTCAGATATGAGATATTGACAAAAACCGCGCGCACCGATCATGGGCGCATCAGTTGAAAGCTGCCAACTAGACATAGAGAGCGTGATCATACCCATTGAGTCGAACAATCTAGCTAGCTTTTCTATCCCTTCATATCCAGGATACTTTCGCATTTAATATGCATAGCATAGAATACTGTGGGAGACCGTTATCAAAGCTTTACTTAAGTAAGGAATAGAACATCCCATGCTTTCCCCTCATGCAAGACAGTATTTATAGAAGCAGATATAAGATAGTCAGAGACCTTGCCCTTGGTGAATCCATGATAGATGATCACTGATCACTTTCTATCTCTCAAGTTTCAGAATTGATATCCTTGAGTACTTAAATCATGATTTTTTCCAGGGCTGAGTGAGGCTGACTGGGTTGTAGCACTTCCCGGATCCTCCTTCTTCCTTTTTTAAGATTTGGGATACGTAGCCTTTTTCAAGTCGATCGGGACCTCCCCGTTTCACGCATGAGTTTTTCAAGATAATAGGAAGGATCTCAGATCATCCCAACGATCCTTTAGCACTCTTGGACTGCAGTGGCATCGGCCCATGACTTGTCTCTTCGAGTTTTTCCAAATAGTTCTAAACACCCTTTCTCCACAGAGGGCTGGTCACTTTCTCATTACTGTGCTGCAGTGGCAGTCTGGGAGCTGAGTTCTTTGTGACGACGAGGACAAAATAATTTGAGTAGCGTTGTAGCTTTTTAACCATCCTTTGTCACTAGGGTTGCCTCCTCATTAGTAAGGGCCCACACTTTCCTTGACTTTTCTTGTTGCTAGGTTACTGAAGGAAACCTTGTTTGTTATTCTAACATACCTTGCTAGCGTGCAAATCAATGTGATTTGTTCCTGATTTCATTCCTGCGATGCTGAAGCTTATTTTATACTCCTCCTGTCATTGTCCATCTTCACTATCTTGTAGCTTTTTTTTGTGTTTAAGATCAGCAAGAGTTTCCACTGTTAGCCAAGGTGGTCGCTGCCATATTTTACTATTCTTTCTACCCATCGGGCTGGTTGTTCCTGCATTCATAGGATTCTTTTAAAATACAGCAGCTCTCTGGACTCCTTTTCTCTCACGTTATTATTCCAGGGATCCTGCCATCAGTTCCTGGGGAGTCAGTTTGTCTTTTCTGATCGTCAGGGTCTGTATTCTGCTGTCTCCTTTCTCCTTGTGTAGGATCTTCTAGACCTACCATCTCATGGTCATGCTCCCAGGTTCCCATTCCACTTTTGTTCCCTATAATCTTTTGTTTATGAGCAGCAGCGTCAGAAAGAGCTCTGCCCTAGTTTGTTTCCAGCACTTGACTAAGGAAATGTCCCTACAGCTTTCAAAAATCTTCTGGATTGTCTGTGCACTACTGTTTGCTTCCCGGCAAGACTAGTGATTAAGTCTTCCATGGAACAGGGCTTTCGATCATAACTTCTGCTAGTTTCTGGAAGAAGGCCTCATCACACTATTCCGCTGTCTGTCGGTCTATAGTAGTCTCCTACATGACATACTTGTTTGCTCACACTTCAACGTAATCCAGGACACTCAGGTTTTTCTGCAGTTTCATATCGGAGCTCTGAGCAGTCATACTGCTCTCTTATAAACAATGAACACCCAGTGAATCTATGTGAGAGAGGAGAAAAGAAATGCTAACAAAACCTCTATTGTGGTAAATGAGTTATCCTCTTCAAAGATTGTCTGGTCCCAGTAAGCATTTCAAATGTCGAATCTGCATGACCAGCGGACCTCCTGCAAAAAACATAGAGCCACCCCTGCACTTCAATTTCATGTCTGCACTAAGATGATATGGGTTGGGGGTAAGGGAGCTGAAGTACCCACTGTGACAGCCATTTGGGGGGCAATCCAGGCCAGTGAGATGTTGTGACCACTTACCCTGTAACCCTGGGTGCCTCACAATGCTTTGCTACTGTACATCCCAATCTTGGCCACTCACTCCAGCCTATAAGCATGCGGATCACATCCTAAGTGTCTGTGTGCTTAGACTGCCCTGGTTCAGCAGCTCTGACCCTAGCAGTCTGTCTACAACCCCACTAGCCTTGTTGGTTGTAACCAACACCCGGCTAATTCTGAATTTCCCCAAAACAGGGAGCCCTGAAGTGTCCAGCCATCTCCTGGACAGCTCAGAGAAATAATAAGGTTCATTGCTCCAGTAAAGAGACAAAACTTAATTGGGGGTAAATACACTCTTCCTTTAACAGCACTGAGTCAGTTTATAGTAAATGTATTAACAATAGGACATAGCATCACTTAACCTAAGAAAAATGAATAAAGTCAGAAAAGCTTATAAACAAATAAAAGTGAAAACAAGCATCTGAAAGTCTAAAACTTAATCCAGCAAGATAAAGGCTTTGTTCAAAATGATTTATCTAGCCAGTCATTCTTCTTCCCAGCCATAGCTGACTTTTCTCAGTCAGGACCTTCCACAAAAATACAAAGTGCTAGCTTCCCTTTTTGGGTGAAAGATCTTTACCTAAACAGGTTTCTCAACTATGTTCAGTTCCAGAGACTTCAGCGCCCTTCCCCACCTTGGTTGAAGGGCTCATCTTTCTCTCTTTGCAAGAGCTCTGGCTTCTTGGGTCTGTCTAGTGATGAATGCTACAGAGCTTCTCTTTGCTCATATCTTCTAAAGTTCAGCGACTTTGTTTCAAGAGGCATGATGACCTCATGGTGCTTTTCCCTTCCAGTTGTCTTCCCTTCCCACTGCTGACTTCTGTGTGAATGGAGCTTCCATTATTTCAAGTCATACCATGCTTAATTTATAGAGAGACAGGTAGACAGCCTGACATTCCCTCCGGTACAGATTGTACAGCCTAATATCAGTGAATATCCGTAACTTCTTGTATAAGGTTAATACATACATTTCACAATGATATTAATCACAAGTACCATTAGCTTTCAGAAGAAACCTCACTCTATACAGTCTTATAATACTGTAATATTATATAAAATCATATGATTCAATTGCTTATTTACAGGCCCATCAATTGCAGTTAATGCATGCAATTATTGCAAAACAAATTCACCTCATGCAAATAGTGCAATGCAATCTCTTTATTGTGAAAGTGCAACTTACAAATGTAGAATTATTTGTTTTGTTTTTTGAGTGCAGTCATGTAAAAAAAGGTAAAACTTTAGAGCCTACAAGTCAAAGCATGAAAAGGCACATGAATGTTTATCATATCTGGCACATAAATACTTTGCAACGCCAGCTACAACAGTGCCATGCAAATACCTGTTCTCACGTTCATGTGACATTGTAAATAAGAATCAGGGAGCAGTATCTCCTAAAACCGTAAACCAATTTGTTTGTCTTAGTGATTGGCTAAACAAGAAGTAGGACTTAACGGACTTGTATGAGGTGAATTGAAAAATACTATTTCTTTTATCTTTTTTACAGTGCAAATATCTGTAATCCAAAATAATAGTATAAAGTGAGTGCTGTACACTTTGTATTCTATGTTGTAATTGAAATCAGTATATTTGAAAATACAGAAGAAAAACATCCAGAATATTTATAATAAATTTAAATTGGTATTCTATTATAGTTTACTGGTGTGATTAAAATGGCAATTAATCGCTACTATTTTTTTAATCTCATGATTTTTAAAAAATTTTTTTTGACAGCCTTACTTATTACTTGAAGTTCAGCCTTCTCTGTCATTACAGACCAATAAACCTTTGCAATATATTATCTGAGAAGTAAAACTGAGCCCAAGCTTCTGTCGCTTGTTGGGGGTACATGCCATGCCATCTTCTCTCCCATTTGTTTGCGTGAGGTTTGCCTCCAACCCTTGTTAGCTTGATTGGGTCTGTTTGAAAATGTATTTTCATATCATGTAAAGTACTTTGGAAGTAACTTCCATATAGGGACAACACATTCCTTTGTCTAGTGCAGACCTGTGTATGAATCCCCTGGTATGCCTGATTTAAACACACTTTAGTTATAATTCTGTCATATATCTATAACCTTTTATACCACCATGTACATACATCTTGCAAGAATATTAGTGATTTGTGAGTTATTAATTTTTAAATGATAACTCACAAGCCTTATTTTTACAAACATTATTACAATAGTGTGTAGGGTGTGAATACATGGGTGCTTAGCATCAACTCACCTTTCCACTTTTTGAGGCACTTGGAAATTGAAAATTCCAGCTATATCCTCCAATTAACTAACTCTTTTTAAACCTGCAAACTGGATATTCACATTGGCTTGGTTTAAGTGTGATGTGTCTTAATTGCTCTTTGAAGTCTCACTCTCCTTCCCTCCATTCTCTCTCTCTCTCCTCTCCTGTATGCTGTATTTGTTTGGAATAAAATAATTGTGTCTTACTGGTTTTATGTGAGGGTAACATTATATCAATAGACAAATAAACCAGATGTCAGATAAGATAGACTGGATTTAACCTACAAGGCAGCATATGCTGGCTGTTCTACCGTGAGGTCTAGTTGACAAATCAAATGCTGGAATCAGAGCTGCTTGAGTGAAAGCATTTGTCTAACATGCACTCACTGAGGATATTAACAAGTACTGTCAAGAATTTCCCACTCTGGCACTTACGGCCTGCAAGGATTCTAAAAAATGAATATGGCCACTCCAGCTTGGATAAACTCCAAGGTGAGCTTATCTCTGACCCTAGGTGGGGTAGATGCTGTCACCACTCAAGTGCAAAAACACTTTGAAACCGAGGGAGGACCACGTTGGGATTCTTCCTGTGTATGACCTCAAACCCTCTCACTCCCCCACTTCTGGGAAAGCGCTGAAGAAAACAAAGGGAATCACTGTTGCCACCACCTAATTAAACACATGCACAAACCTCTGGACACCAAAATCCGAATCCTGTTCTTAAAAGGTACCATTTTTACCAAAGCCAAAAAGAGATACAGTACACTTGCAAACTTAGGGCTATGCTAGATTTTAAAAGGACCAAATACAATAATAAGCATCAGAATGAGTTTACCTTGAGTCCAGCTAAAGGTTCCAAGCAAAAACAAAGCATTGGTTTGTTAGCACAGAGGGTCACAATATATGAAATAAAAAAAGAGATAATTAGAACAAAAGCTAATGGGCTTAAACGTGCAGCAGGAGATTTTATTGGACATTAGGAAAAAGTTCCTAACTTCAGTTAGTTAAACACTGAATAAATTGCTAGGAGGTTGTGGAATCTCCATCTCTGGAGATATTTAAAAGTAGGTTAGATAAATGTCTATCAGGGATGGTCTAGACAGTATTTGGTCCTGCCGTGAGGGCAGGGGACTGGACTCGATGACCTCTCGAGGTCCCTTCCAGTCCTAGAGTCTATGAATCTATGAAAAATAATCCTAATCACATCTTCCTAGACATTTCCTGATCTACTTACATATCTAGGGTTTTAAATGAGTAGTTTCTAGGTATGATCTGATGATTTTTTCCTACCTGGCCCAAGCTTCTTACAGCATTGCTGCTCTGTCCCTTCTGTCTGGGAGAACCACACAAACAGACAGAGGGGAAGTTTTTTCCCAATTTTAAAGTTCTAACCTTCCACTAGCTCTTTTGGTCAGGTGTCCACTCCCTTCCTTTTACCCACAAGGGAGACTTTTTAACCCTTTACAGGTAAAGCAAGTAGAGAACAACTGCTAAGAGGGATTTTGTAGCTAACTGGCTGGGTATCATAAAAGGGAGGTACCCCCTCCCCCTTACATTTTTCACACTAAGTCACATGGAAGGGCAGTTATGCTTAGAAATGTGATTATGTAAAAATGGCACCTTCTTACACAACAGATCTTCTCCTTTGTGTGCTTCCCCTCCTGCCCCCTGTCATATTTGCTCACTCTACTACCAAAAGCAAATTTTCATTCCAGTCTACTCTGCATAGCTCATTCAACTAGGGAAGAGCTATCTGGATTTTATGTTGCCTCTCTCCTAAGCAGAATTGGCAGCTTAGTCATTTTTATTATTTATTTGTCAAGTGCCGACTTTATACAAGGCACAGTTACCTGCCCCAAGCTGTTTACAGTTTGCAAGGCAGACCTCAATAGGACCAGATGCACTGGGGGAGATCTTTGATTTAAAACACTACAAGTTCCAATAGCAGATTCTTTCCTCTGCTGCTGAGGGTCCATGTGAACCAGAAAGAGCAAAACTTTGCTTTCAAGTCCCAGTGGGAGTTTGAAAACTGTCACTTGGAAAAGAAAAATGAAGTCTTCAGTTGTAAACTGAAATTTGATCTGGCAGCCCACTGAGAGGGAATAAAAGCAATATCTCAGTGTCATGTACTCTTTGATAGTAGCAGTAGTGGGACTTTAATCTCCTCTCCGTCAACCCAACAGATTTTTTTAACTATGAACAACCAGGGGGAGGGGTGGGAATTTACTCTTCTGTACTCAATAAACAAACAAGAAATTCCAAACATTTCAAGTATTGTTTCTTAGGAAAGGAAAAACTACCAACAGCCATTATAAGGATGAAGGGCCTGATTCTAATCCCTCCCCAGTTTTACATTGGTGTAGCTCCACTGGCTTCTACGAAGTTACACCTGACTTACGCAAGTGTAAGTGAGATTGGAGTGAGGCACAAAGAAGGGAAGCACAGTGCTCTTCCAATCCAGTGCAAGCCCAGTTGTCAAAAACTCTGAATTCCACTACAGAAGTGCATATAATTAAAGTGCCATAGAAACATTAAATAACTCACTGAGTTACCTATTTTCATGCTTTGTGAACTGTAAAGAGGCATAGAAAGGTTAAATGACTTGTTGAAGATCAATATCATAGCTGGGACAGAGCCCAAGAATCTGGACTTCTAGTCCTGTGACCTAAAAATTATTGCCTCCCTGGGGACATCCAAAATGTTTTAAGAAATAGGAGTAAATAGGGAAGAAAAGCCTTGTGCTGGAGACCACAGCACCTTACTAACACTTTTTTGTTTAGGAACTTTCAATTAACTGATTAATTTGATTTTTTTATTATCTGTTATTAGTTTTTGCTATAATACTGTATACAATAAAAATATGTGACACTTAGAGTGCTTTTATCCATAGATCTCAAAGCACTTGACAGTGGAGGTCACATCATAATCTCCATTTTACAGGTGGGAAACTAAGGCAATGTGAGAGGAACTGACTTGCCCAAGGTCACTGGCAGAACTGAGACTAGAATTCAGGTCTTCTAAATGCCAGTCTACTGCTCTAGCCAATAGGCCACACTTCCTTCATAGAGTATTAGGGTTGGAAGGGATCTCAGGAGATCATCTAGTCCAACCCCCTGCTCAAAGCAGGACTAATCCCCAAATGGCCCCTTCAAGGACTGAGCTCACAACCCTGGGTTTAACAGGCCAATGCTTAAACCACTGACCTATCCTTCCCTCCTTGTCCCCACCCCTCCTATTACACTGTTTCTTTGGGACACAATAATGTATCTATAAATATTCAGATCATGAATTTTTACCTACAATTGGAAAAATTCTACACTCATTTGCCCCCATTTAACTTACTTGGCTTCCAGTTTTGCCCAGTACATATAGTAAAATACAGTAACAAAAGAAAAACCTTTGAAAAGGTCCACAAGTCTGAAAGATTCTGCTGTTTCTTTCCAACTGGTGGAACTTTTTAAGAACTTCGACTGTACATAGCTAACAAAACTCTAAAATGCAACAGACTTGTTTCTAAATGCCATCAAACAATTTAAAGTTATAATAGGTATAGTAAAAGATTTAATTATAGAAAATCAAAAGCAAAATGATTTTCATTGTACAGAATAACAGCACACAGGCAGGAATTTTGATTGGTTGAGGTTTGCCTATCTAAAGTTATGTTTTTCATTTTGTTTATATCTCCAAAATTGGCATCTGGTTAGTTGGGTTTTTTTTGTGTTGCAACATTGTAGCATCACTCCATGGCATTAATCATCATCTAAAAATATATACATGTTATCACTTCCTCCTCTGGTTGTCTCAGCGTTTCTGTGTCTGCTTTTTGTCTGTTTAGATTGCAAAATTACCCGGGGCAGTGTTTGTGCCTCCTTTTTAACTTGTACAGGGTTACGCACATTATCAGTTAACAAATACTGCATGAATTTCTCTATGGGAATTCAAAGTGGTTTAGGGACTACTTTAATATCCTGCAAGTAGCACTTCTGAAAACCTCAAAAAATCAAGATGACTGTGTTCTATTTGTAGGACTGGTATTGCAAGATGCCGTTAAAATGTTGAATGAGCCTAGAAAATCCAGAATGGGTGGCAGTCCTAACGTGCCAGCTTCCCATTTATCTGAAGGTTTAAGGATGTTCCTTAAGATCATTAGGCAAATGGGGCTGAACTCACATGCAATGCTATTGTATTTCCATATAAACAAGATACAGTATATTAATATGCAAAAATGTGAGAGGTGTATGTGTATTATGAGTTCTGATAGGAAATATTTCTTAAGTCTTCTTTAAAAGAGAGGAACAACACTTTTCTTGAAGTTTGTGTTTCCAGGGCATTCTGTTTTGCTAAATATGCAGAGCCATTGTTCACTGGCACTGCGGTACAAATGCCTGTCAGGAGGAGTCTATTTCAAAACCAGGGCTTTAACTTTTACATTTGTTTGATTGTCGTATTTCCAGATATTTCTTTCACAGATATCAGCTTCTTAGTGGGGGTGGGGAAAGGGAAGGAAATACCTTCTCTGTAAAAATGAGTTTTAGATTTAATTTTAGAAAGTTGTTAAATGGAAATTACAGGGCTTATGGATACACTGTGCTGCAAGTTAAATTTAAGAAAATGTAGGAAATTACATGTGATGGTTGCATTTGTAGGATAATTTGGAATTCATTTTGAGAGACACAGAAAACCAGTTATAATCTACTGGTACTTTCTGTAGTGGGCCTGATCCTACCCAGGCTTTGTTGCTATGGAACTCCCATTGACTTCATTGGATGTGTTGCGAACAGAATGTACCCAGGATCAGGCCTTCCAGTATATGCTGCTGCTGCTGCTACGTAGCTCTTACATACAGCTTTGCATCTGTAGATCTCAGTGCTTTACAAGAGAAATTGCCATTGCCAGAGACCTTTATATTTTAAGGCCCACCCCAGTTCCCAGCCAGACCCCTGGGACTCCCATGCCTATCCAACCACTCCCCGCCCCTGACAGGACCCCCATAACTCCTGACCCATCCAACCCCCGCCCCCGACTCCCTGCCTGTGCCAACCCCTCTCCACACTCCTGCCTCCTGACAGGACCCCCTGAACTCCCAACTCATACAACCCCCGCCCAGCTCCTTGTCCCCTGACCACCCCCTCCAGAGACCCCTCACCCTAACTGCCCCCCCAGGACCCTCCTTGCTCCCGGTTCCCTGACTGCTCTGACCCCTATCCACCCCTGCCCCCTCA